>NC_138552.1:76091351-76642721 GCF_964273705.1 Natrix helvetica
AGAAATTTCAACTTTTATGTGTTCATAATCATTGCAGAAAATGCTAAATGAACATTAAGCATCACTGTGTGAAATTGGCTTCTTGATTTTTTTTAAGGCAAAAGAAGAAACACCAAAACTAGCAGAGAGTCTGAGCTATTTGCAAAACATTGATAGGTTTCTTTCCTGCAACTTAAGCTAGTCAGCCGTCACAAAATCTATAATCCAATCCAGGACTAGGGGCAATAGTTGGTATGCCAAATGTCACATAATGTCATCACAAGAAAATACAATCAATTTTTAGAATTATTTAGCCAGGCACACATTTTAGTGCAAAACGTTTTGAGGAAGTTAAGAAACCAGCAAAAGTAGGCATATAACAAAATGGATCTGAAACACATAATTAAACAACTACTAGGGAAAACAGGTCAAATAGCAAGAACATTTCACAAATTTTATAGGCTAAAATATAAATCGGAAGAAAATGGAACAGATGGTGAGCTATAAAAAATAAAATTATGGTATTATGAAAACAAGTGCAACATCTCAGCAGTTTGAATACCATTGGATTTTTGCTGAATGATATATGGGATCATAGCGTAGAAATAAGGAGCACAGTTGGACATGCAAAAGCAAACTTTCAAAAAAATAAGTGCAATTGTAAGATTGGTACGTGGTTGGAGGAAAGTACGCCTTTATGTGTTGTCAGTTCTTTTGTGATGTTCACAAAATGTGAACTGGTAGGAGATTACATGTAAATCTATGTAAAGGAAGGCTTATATATTACCGTATACAAAAAAAGACAAGTATGGGAAAGATAAACTGCTATTGTCTAAGCTCTAGATAAAGAGACATCTGTTTAACTATAATAAGGATGTTTGCTGTAATCTTAAGATAAGGTAACAAGATAAAGAATATAGGAGGAAGGAAGGGTTATATAAGAGGAAGATGCGTGTGCTGATAGAGTAGAAACTATTGTAATAAATTAACACTCCATTGATAATGATTGGGTAAATTTTTAAACTAAAAAATCCCTATCAAAAGTAAGACAAAGGGCAGTTTTAGAAAGCTGCCCACCGAAAGCAGAAACTTTGGAATGAATAAAAATATTTCCTTTGACTCTCTATTGATTGTCTGAGGATTTAGATTATATCCCTCACTTGGTAAACAGAGAAAAAAAGGGTTTAGTCTTTCTGACATCATTCTGATGCCACTACTATTTTCACAATTGTATGATTGGATTTTAATATTTTATTATATTTCAACATAGGGTGGCAAATAATTTTGATTTTGTGGATCCCTCAGAAAGGTTATCTTGATGACTATCCTGCATTTCACTGATTTAAGAGATAGTATGAAATGCAGTTGTTAGATCGGGTAATGGATAGGCACACACAGGCTTAATGGTAACAACAGCTCTTTGTTAAATGCAACAAGTGAGAACAATCCAGCGAAGGTTGAGTCTGAGAGCAGCCCTTTTATAGGGAGCTGTCAGACCCTTCGACCAATGAGATTAAACCTCTGTTCCCACCCGAACAGACGACCTTGGTGGAAACCACTATAGTTGAAGCTCGTATGTAACACCCCTCCCCTTTTAGATGGAATAATCCTACTCGTTACGTAGTCACGCAGGTAGGCGGGCTTTTGGGTAGCTCTGCCAGACCTGCGCAGTTCAGTCGGAGGGTGTTCTTTGGACAAGTCAGATGGACCTCTTTGCTCCGCAGCTCCGCTTGGTGGAAGCTCCTGGAACCTTTCACAGGCTGCGGCTGGAGCTTCTAGAGCCGGTTCGCTCAGAACTCGCTGTGGCCTGCAACACAACCAGCTAAGTTTCCTGGTACCCTCGGGCTTGAGCTGGCCATGGAAGGAGTGAGTGTTTGCTCCATTTGGGTAGGGCTTTGGCTAACTCGTGCAGGAGTCACCTCTGGTTGTCTAAGAGCGGAGTTGGTCAATGTGCCTTCTCCAATTCTGACCATCCTCGAGCTCCACAAGATAAGAGTGAAGCCCGGTGATGCCTATCACTGTGGCAGGAATCCAGAGTTCCCCCGGCCTAGTTGTGGGAGTAAACTGAATCCCCTACTCTAAAGTTCCGAATTTTTCTTGTGAAGTTAGGGGGCAATGCGGCAGAATAGTTTGGGTATAGACGGTCTAAGTGGGACCTTAGCCGGTGACCCATGGAAAGCTCGGAGGGGCTTCTCCCTGTAGTGGCACTGGGTGTGATGTGCTGAATTAGCAAATAGTGGTCAACCTGTGTTTGCCAATCTCCTGGGCCCATCCTAGAGAGGGCCTCTTTTGCAGATCTCACCATTCTCTCCGCCTGACCATTGGAGGCTGGATGGAATGGCGCGACCAGGGCATGTCTGATTCCCTGAGCTGCTAAGGTCTTGAATTGCATGGCCATGAATTGGGGCCCGTTGTCAGAGACCAAGATGTCGGGCAGGCCGTGTGTGGAGAAAAGACTCTGTAGTATCTTGATGACCGCTTCTTCCATAGTGCAGGTCATCAGGACTACCTCTAGCCATTTCGAGTAGGCATCCACAACTACGAGGAATGTCTGGCCATGAACTGGACCAGCAAAATCAATGTGCACCCTAGATCACAGTGCTTGAGGTTGCTCCCACTCCTTAGCGGGCACCTCTGGGGGAGCTGGTCTGGACTCCTGGCATGATGTGCAGGTAGCCACCCATTCTTCAATCTCCCTGTCCATATTAGGCCACCACACGTAACTCCTAGCCAAAGACAATTCCAGGATGCCCTACATGTAAAGCCTCTAATACTGCAATGTGCAGTTTGGGTGGAACAACGACCCGGTCCCCCCATAGCAAACAGCCATTTACAACAGATAACTCGTCATGTTTACAATGGTACATTTTGAATTCAGACCCAACAGGCCCCTTGGGCCACCCCCTCCACACCCAGTTCAAAATTTGTTGGATGGTGGAGTCCTTTGCAGAGTGACAGGCATCGTCACTGCACGTGACAGGACGAGTCTCTAGACAGTCAATGAGAAGGATTGGCGTCTCAGGGGTAGGGTCAGCAAGAAGTTCTGGCAGCGGGCAGCGGCTCAAGGCATCGGCATGCCCCAAAGTGGAGCCTGGTCAGTGGATGAGACTGTAGGAGTAGGCAGCAAGGAAGATGGTCCAACTGGTCATCCGAGGTGATAATGACACAGGGGTAGGACGGTCCCCAGCCAGTAAGCCCAGTAGCATTTTGTGGTGCATAATGAGTTCGAAATCACAGCCATATAGGTACTCATGGAACCTTTTTACTCCGGCCACTGCAGCCAAAAGCCTCACGTTCCAGCTGGCTGTAGTTCTGCTCGGCAGCGGACAAGGTCCTAGAGTAAAAGGCTGTTGGAGCCTCGGTTCCGTTGGGCATGCGGTGGCTGAGGACAGCTCTGACGCCGAACAGTGAAGCGTCGCAGGTCAACACCAGTGGCAGGGTCTGGCTGTACTGACCAGGAAGATGTCCGCCAAGAGAAGTATTTTTACTGCGGCAAATGCAGTGGCTTTGGCTCTGCCCCAGGACCACTTTGCATTCTTAGCCAGGGAACAGTGTAAGGGCTCAGCAACAGTGGCTTTCTGTTTAAGAAAGATGCTGTAGAAATTAAGGAGCCTGAGGAACGCCTGTAGCTCGGTTTGATTGCGAGGTGTAGGGGCGTCCTGGATTGCTTTAATTTTTTTCGAGGTCCGGTGAATCCCAGAGCCATTGATTAGGTACCCTAGGAATTCAACCCTTGGCACGTTAATTTGGCATTTTTCTTTCTTGAGACAGAGGCCTTTGTCTCTAATTCGAGCCAAAACAGTTCATACAATTGAATAATTGTGCCTCATTTGCAGCTGATACCAAGATGTCGTCGAAATAGGGGACAACTCCTGGAATCCCCTGCAAAAGCCATTCCATGACGCTTTGGAACAATCCAGGGGCGATACTAACACCAAATTGCAGGAGGTGACATTTGAATGCATCCCTGTGCATCACAATGGTTTGGGCCTCCACCGTATCACCATCTACAGGCAATTGTTGGTATGCCTGCGCCATGTCCAATTTAGCAAATACTTTGCCGGGGCCTAATGAATGTAATAGGTGCTGTACAATTGGTACAGGGTAAGCGCTTTGTTGTAACACTTTATTGATTGTGCATTTGTAGTCTGCACAGATGCAGACATACCCATCAGATTTGATAGGTGTCACTATAGGGGTCTCCCAGCATGCGTGATCAACCGGCTCTAAGATTCCCTGACCTATGAACTTGTCAATTTTCAGATCTATTTTGGAGCGGAGAGCAAAAGGTACTTCCTGGGCTTTAGCCTTATGGGGGCTATGTTGGGGTCCAAATTAAAGGAGATTGGAGTCCCCACGTACTTACCCAGACTGGTGCCGAAGACATCCTCAAACTCCTTAAATATCACTTCAGCGCTGTCGTCTTTCAAGGCGTTGATACCGGTCACTTCTAGGCCCAGGACTTCGAACCAGTCAAGCCCCAGGAGGCTCTGAAGGTCACCGCTGACCACCGTCACTGGGAGTTGGCTGCTGTATTTCTTGAATTGCACCCGGAAGGTGCCCTGGCCCATGATGAGGACTCAGTTCCCCTGGTAATCACGAAGGCAGATGTCAGGGGCACGTAGACGCTGCTTCTTCAGGCTAGGGATAGCCCGCTTGAGCGTAGACCACAGCATGATGGTCAGTGATGACCCCAGGTCGATCTCCATCTTGCATGGAGAGCCCTCGATGAGGACTGTGACCATCAGCTTTTTTGGCCGCCTAGTGCGGACTTGGCCGATTGAGGTATGGTAGGTGACTCTGGCGCTGCCCTCTGAGTGCCATGGTAGCTTCTGCCATGCCTCTTGGTTGGGCCTCTGCTGGCGGTTTGCTCGGTTTCTTGGCTGCCAGGTCATTGTGGGGTGCTCACTTCTGCACACCTTGGCTATGTGCCCTTTTCGCTTGCAGCGCTGGCAGGTAGCGTCGCGGAAATGGGAAGACGATTGGGCATGGTCTTCTCCATAGCTAGCGCAAGGCAGGAATCGTTGTTTGAATTTGTGCACCAGCTTGGCGCGGCCACTGCACATGCTGCAGCTGTCATCATCTTCGTCTTCAGAGCTCTAGGCCTCTGCAGCCTCATGGTGAACACGTGTATTCTTCTGCACGTCTTGCAGAGTGTTTTGACACTGCAGTGTGTCTTTGGACTAGACGGCCGATTCTGACACCCTGGCCTCGTCCAAGGCAATTGGTAGAGTGAGATTAGACTTGGCAAGTAACCTCCTCTGCAAATTAATGTCCCGCACAACGCAAAGTATGCAGTCAAGAATGAGTTTGTCTAGGTCTCAGAACTCGCAGTACCCTGTGGCTTTTTGTTGTGCTGCAACATACTCGTTGATTGATTCTCCTTCTCGCTGGTTGTGAATGTTAAATTCATGCCGGCGCACATGCTTAAACACCTTGGGAGCGTAGTGGGTCCTCAGAGTCTGCTGGAGCATGGATCAAGCGACCAGTTGTAGCAGCATTGGTTCCGACAGGTCTTTGGCAGTTTTGAACACTTCCCATCCACAGTAACCGAGGAACATGTTCTTCTTGCGGCCTTCAAAAAGGCCCATGAGGTTATTGGCCTCGAGGAAACAGTCAAAACGTAGCATATACCAGTCCCAGTGCTCGGTGACTGGGTCATACGGAGTCGGTGGAGCATGCATGGCCATTTTGTGTCCTGAGGGCATTTTGAGTTTGCCACTCAAAAATGGCTGCTCAAAGCCGCGCTGAGCTCCGGGCTGGATGTACTTGCTGGATTGCTACGCTCTTTTTGGTTCACCTAGTTGCCTTCCAATCCCACCTTCGTCGCCAGTGTTAGATCGGGTAATGGATAGGCACACACAGGCTAACGGTAACAACAGCTCTTTATTAAATGCAACAAGTGAGAACAATCCAGCGAAGGTTGAGTCTGACAGCAGCCCTTTTATAGGGAGCTGTCAAACTCTTCGACCAATGAGATTAAACCTCTGTTCCCACCAGAACAGAGGACCTTGGTGGAAACCACTAAAGTTGAAGCTAGTATGTAACAACAGTAATATATAGTATTTTGCTGTTTAGACTGCTTCCATCCATCAGAAGACCTAAGAGGTATGTAGTCCCACTTTTTGTGCCCTAAAAATGTATTCTTGACCGCCGCAATCTCCAGAGCAAATCTGAGGACATGTAAGAGGCTTCAAGGGGATGGAGAGAGGAAAACATTCCGTCATCTTAATAGAAGTCAATTTATCAATAAAGAAGAATATTTGTGCTCAGGATTGAAATGAGGGATCCTTAGTACTCTCTGAGCTTGGATGATCAATACTAGAAGGGAGTGGACTTTGCTTATTTTTATACACTAATGGCATGCCATGTCAGTATTGGTGGGAATAGACTTGGTGGTTCCTTGATTAGGCTGTTGTCTACTGTTAGCTTGTGTGTTTGCATTGGTAGTTCTTTGATTGGAATATTGTTTATTTCTTGATTGTTGGTCTTGGTGTTAATTTTTGGTCATATGGATGTTGGTTGCTGATAGGGAAATGTTTTGGTCTTTGTTTCCTTTTGGGACTTTTCATTGTCTCTTTTGAGTGGCATGTAGATGTTATTTATCTCTACGCCCCTTTTGATGGCCGATTTGTCTGAGTGCCAGGCTTCCAATAATTCTATGGCACTTTTGGACTTTATTTGATCAATTATGGATTTATTTTGTTTATGACCCAACACTGTAGCAAATGTTATGTATGAAAGCAAAATTGCAATGGGTTCTTGTCAAGAGCAAAAACCAGCTCCTCACCTGAAGATCCAAATAAATTGATTTATTGCTAAAAAGTCTGCGCACAGAAATCTTCTCAACTAACAGTTAGCACTTGCTTAGAGTTAGATAAGGGTCAGCCAAAATTAAGGGGGATTGGACATAATCTGCTTGTGGCTACATAGGGATTCATTCAAGGCTCTTTTAACTCCGCCCCCAGATTTTGTCAAGTTCTACTTATAACCCTATGCTGCAATCTGTACTCCAAATGGAAATAGATACTTATATTTATCAGTTGCACAATTTTTTATTATGCTGTTTCTTCATAAAGATTACATGGATTACTTAGCATTCAAATCATTCTGCAATTTATGATGCTCCTGACATTCTTAAGGTGTGGCTTTGTATAGATAATGATAGTTTCCGGAACTTTCTGCTATTTTTGTACCAGGAACAAAACTAGATCAAATTTATGTAAGATAATCAGATACTATTTTTTTTAATCAAATAAGTTAATGGTCATCAACATCATTCAAGAAACATTTTCAATTAAAAATATTTTAGTTCTTCATACTAATGTCCTGAAAGCCACTTTTTTAGTTGGAAAGTTTAATCAAAACACAAAATCTCTGCTCCACACAGCCATATTCTTTGTCTGAATTTTCTAGCCATGTTCAAGCCTCCTTCAAGGATGCCAATATTACAAACGTATCTGTCCCTTATCTCCAAAGCACCCTCCCATGGCATATAACCAGCCACTCATAGCTATCCTTCTCAGTAAGAGGCTCCCACAAATTTACCTATGCAGTGTAGTACATTGTTTATTTTATTTCTCTGCCATATGCAGACAATTAGAAATGAAGATCCAAACTTGTATAGCAAAGATATAAGCAGGCATTATATTTGGCATTAGAAATGAAGCATCCTTTCTGCGTCACAGAATACAGCCAGAATCCCATCTCTTGTCCCTGTTCAGTTGTTTGCCATGTTATAAAATAAGTCTTCTAGGATTCTATGCCCTCAGAAGAACCTAACTGGACAAATGTTTTGTACATTTGAGCTTGCAATGGTTTTGAATCAAAGCAAATAGAAAGAAAAATGGGTTAATTAAACTTATCACACTATCACACTTTCTGCATCATATTTAAGACCCAACAATATGAAGAATGATTGTAAATTAATCTGAACAGATGCCTATTTAACAATTTATTCCAAACTGTAATAATTAATTCAATCACAATAATCAATAGTTGAAAGCTAAATGCTAGTAGCAGGAAGAGGTCCCCTCCGGATATTTTGATGTTCAACACCCATCATTCCCAGCTACAATAATCAATAGCAGGTGGGAGTTGTACTACCCAAAATACAGAAACTGACTATCTCTGCCATATGACATTATGACAAGAACCATTTACCTATTCACACCATTTAAATCCTACCATTACAAATGATCCTTGATTTAAAACAGTTCATTTATTAACTGTTCAAAGTCACAACTGCACTCATTTTTCACATTTACGACTGTTGTAGCATCTCTATGGTGATGTGATGCAGCTTGGCAACTGACTCATATTTTTGATAGTTGCTGTGTCCTTTTGCAACCTTCTGGCAAGCGAAGTCAAGGGGGAAGTCAGATTCACTTAACAACTTCGTTACTAACTTAACAACTGCAGTGATCCATTTCAAAACTGTGACAAGAAAGGTCGCAAAATGGGGGGAAATTCACTTAACAATTGTCTCACTTAACAACAGATATTTTGGGCTCAGTTGAGGTTGTAAATTGAGGACTACCAGTATTATAACTAGAAATAACTAGAACTAGTATATTTGGAAGAGGCTGATACTTTCTTCACTGCCTTCATAGATAGGAAGAAATACAACTTCCTTCCAGCAAATATTAATTACCTTCCTTAAGCATGGTGGCCTGATTATTTTAATCAGAAATGGCAAGGACAATGGAATCAATGGTAGCCCTTACCTCTGCAAATTTGACTTCATCATTTAAATTCTTAGCAAGAAAAGAACAGGTTGTTACCATAGCACCACATCATCCTTTTTCCCTCATGCTAAAGTCCAAGCTACCACAGTTCTGAGCACCTTTATCATCAAAGGAAGCTGCAAACCATTCACAGTGAGCCAGCGATTGCTCTGAGAACACGCACCAAAAAAGCAGACAAAAAAAGCAGAGTACTGTACTGAGACACAATGGAAGGAAAGACGCAATCATCATAGCCTCCACCAGTTCTGAATAGAGCTCCAAAAGGATTTTAAGACATGCTTGATCTCATTCACCCAAGAGTTCTTGTGTGGTCCCACCCAACTCATTACCTGCAGTTCCTCAACTTGGCTCTGCAGGAAGAGAGAACTGTAATAATGTCTATTATTGAACTGCCAGTAACCAGCCATTAGTTGCTCCCAAATACCGTAGTTTCTTCCCACCCAACTCACATATTCCTTAGGGATAGGCCCAAACATCAATAAACATCCATTAATTTAGAGAAGGAAGGTTCATCTTTCTGTACATACTCATACATTGATGCAAGCAAATGTGTACCATAACCACTTTGTCAGAATGGAACAAATAACGTGAGCTCAGTCTTCAGGCCTAAGAGCTTCCCAAAGGTATCAGCAGCCACATTTTTCTAACAACTTAGTTTGATGAGCAAAAGGAATAAAATTCGTGGGGTCCTTGGAGTTCCCTTGGTTGTTTTCTTGAAGACATTTAATTATCCAACTAGGTAACATCACCAGTGCTACAAGGCGCTTCTAGAAATGTCTTCAAGAAAACAACCAATCACAGAGAAAATCAAGGACCTCGCAGTTTAACCCTGAGCTACAAATATTGTCTTCTTTTGGAGCAAAAATTCCTGACTGTAAAGACAGGATGTTGACCATGAGCAGCTAAGGATTCCAAAGCTTAAACTACTTCAGAAGAAGACCTGAATAAATAACTAGGCAGACAAGTGGCAGGTCAAGTCTCCTTCCAAATCAACTTTCTTTATCTTCTGAGATTGCTGCAAAATGTTCTCTGCTACTTCTGAAAGATATCAAGACGAAGAAACCTAGGCTATGGATTGGATTTGAAAGGGAATAAGAGTAAATCTAGAAGGGTTACAGTGGTTTATGCAATTTTCTACAGCAATGATGCACCATTAGGGTCATTATTTTAAAAATGTAACTGAAAAATGAAATAAATCTACACCGTTTTGTCCTGGGACTCTTATCTATTGCTGTTCCTTTTCCACATATTTTAGGAAGCCACACCATAAAAAGTCCATGAAAAGGCTCTTGTTGACAGATAGGCTGTATCCTAGAATATAGCCAACAAAACTGGGCAGAGAATTGTTGTGCTTTTGCTGTGAAAAAGCAAGGTAAGGATCTCACAGACAATATACACTAACACACCTGACTTGGTAGTATCAAAAGTTGAAATAACTTTGATTCAAAGACCAAACTACAGATCATTGACAGGGATTATCAGTTGAAGAACTTTGTCTTTATTTACATGATACTTACTCTGGATTAATTGAACCATGGTTTATTTACCCAGTATTTCAACAACCATAAACTAATCAGAGTAGCTGAGTTTGCAGAATAACCAACTTGGCTAGCTTACATTTTATTTTACTTTGTGGTCTCCAAAATTCAACTCAGTTTTTTTTTTAAACAATCCGCTTAGCAGGATATGAACTTTCTTAATAATTCCTAATAATTTGGCAGATTTGGCTAATTCTAGTACGGTGTTTTCCATGTGTACTATTTTTGTACTAATTGCTTAAGGTCTTTGTTAAGAGGAAATCAATACTATATAAAGATTTAGAAAAACTTAAAAACAATCAAATAAAATATTGCCTTTCGTTTGCTGCCCAAGTATATTCACTGAAGATATGATTTAGAATTCGATAGTTACAAATGTTTCCAGAGTAAAAGTTCTCCCTTATTCTTTTCCATTATTGTGTTAATTTTTTAAACAACTTCAGCAATTTTAGGACTGATACATTGGTTTGTGATACGTTTAATTCTTTTTCATTTGATTGGGACATATTTATTACAGATTTGTATTTGGTTGCCCATAGAGAAACTGCTAAGTTGAATCTTTACCAGGATAGGTGCCAATATCTGTCAACCCCCATATTAAAACCGGTTTTTAAAAAGAACAGCTTATTCATCCAAATTTTTCAAGAACACTATTTCTAACATCAATTTGGAATTTTCCCCCCATTCTTAATTGTTGGCATGTACCAGAAAAAAAATATGCACCCTATGTACCCTCATGTTAAATTCTAAGAAATAAAAACATTTTTATTCTTCATGTTATTTATATTATCTGTGTTTCGCCCTTTTCTTGTTTTGAGATAAAATATATATTCCTCCAATTTATCTCACTAATCTTTGGTGACATTATTTTAGTTTATCATCAAAGCAGATTAATAGATTAAAAGATAATTATCATCACAGTTAAATTCAACAAGCAGTTTAGTAGTTCACAGTTCAATTTAATTGTTCCTGGACAAAATAATTTACACTGTTCATTTCAAGTAACAGTTTTCAAAATGAGAAGCTTTTAAGGGCTTGGTGTTATAAATTATTTCTTTATTTTTGTGCCCTTGAATCAGTGTTGACTCCTGGAGATTGCTTAGACAAGTCTCTGCAGTATTTTTGGCAAGATTTCAGAAATGGTTTGCCTGTCTCGTAAGGCTGGGAGAGAGGGACTGACCCAAAGTCACCTATCTGGTTTTATACCTAAAGCGATCTCTGAGGTTTTATGCTTCACGGCCTCCCAGTTTCTAGCATGATGCCTTAACCACTACGCCTAACCAGCTCTCCAAGTATTGTAATGCTACAACTTTACTTATTTATTCAGTTCATCCTTGCAAATATCCAGCATGTTTGAAAATATGGAAAAATGGAAAGAGCGGTAGATTTTTACATGCTAATAAGCCTGGGTCAAAGGAGGAATAAGTTAAACAAATATTTCACTTTTTTCTCTCTCCTCTCTCTCCTCAAGCACCAAAAAAAAGAAGAAGAAGAAAATGCATATGGAATTGCCTTTATGGTAAAGAAAGTAAACATGTAAGTTAAGATGTGGTGAATGACAACTTATTATTTTCCCTCAATCTTGTTTCATCTGCCAAAATCATCAGATTAACAGTCTTGATTAACTTGCTACAGCAAAGATTTCTCTCCATTCTTTTTGTTTTAATAAACTCTAATATTGTGTGAAACAGGAAGGGGGAGGGAATTAACGTTCATCAGTATTATTCCTACACATAGTGGCTGGACTATACAACAAACAGCCTGATTCACAAAATATGGCTTGTTTTGCGGTTGTAAGGAGAGATGAACCCATCCATCCCCATTCTACATCCTGTCTGAATCAAGTCATCATTATTTATTCCATAAACCATTGTTATAAATAATTATGGTTTATAATTCATCCATCAGCTCCCATCTATGGTCCTGATCAATCTTGCCCTTCTAGATACATTACAGTAGGCACCTTCCACATACATTAGACAAAAGTGTTCTCATTTATTTCAGGTACTTATATCAACATATCTGGGTTTTGTTTTGTGATTTTTGAGGAAAAGAACAATGATCAAGCCAGAATGTTTTAAACGCCCCCGTTTAGTTTAAACGCTCTAAGATTTTAATAGAAGAGAATATGAGTAGCTCAGTGTTGAATTGTGAGGTACTTGGAGCTTTGTTGTTTGCTTGTAGGCATTTCATTCCATTGTGGCACAGATATTATCTACAGGTAGTCCTCGAGTTATGACCATAATTGAGTCCAAAATTAATGTTGCTAACTGAAACGTGTAAAGTGAGTTTGCCCCACTTTACAACTTATCTTGCCACAGTTGTTAAGTGAATCATTGCATTTGTTAAGTTAATAACACGGTTGTTAAGTGAATCTGGAGTCTCCATTGACTTTGCTTGTCAGAAGGTTGCAAAAGCTGATCACACAATCTTGGGACACTGCAACAGTCATAAATATGAATTTGCCAAGCTTCTGATTTTTGATCATGTGACCATGGAGATGCTGCAAGGTCGTGAATGTGAAAAAAACAGTCATACGTCACTTTTTTCAGTGCCGTTGTAACGGTCACTAAATGAACTGTTGTAAGTCGAGGACTACTTATAATTGGGCAATGAAGCCCCTTCAACAAAACAACCAAGCTCACAAGAGCAACGAGGATCCCCACAGCCCTAAGATTTCCTGTTGGGTCTCCCACCAGAGCAGTAGGCTCTGCCATTTGCTGGGAGGCCACAGCCTTTCCCAACTGGGAAAGAAGCGAGGGATGGCTCTCTCTTAATGGGGTGTGCGGGAAGTGGGGGGGGGGAGGAAAACGGCCATTTCCTCAAAGGCTGCTTTCCTTCCAACAGAAATTTGCCTCAGGCGGAGGTTGGGCTGGGAAAAGCCCTTCTGCCCCTACGCCTCAAATTGCTTCCTCTTCCTAGCACTTCCAGCCGTCGCAAGCACGCGGAAGCCAAGCGGCTTTGGGCGACGCCCCCCTCCCTCTCTCCGCAAACAGGATGGCGCAAAGGGAGCGCAGGGCAACCGGGCAACAAGGGCAGGGCGGGCGCTTCTGTCCGAAGGCGGCAGAGCGCGGCGGAGGCGAGAGAGAGAGGAGGAGGAGAAGAGCGCGCGTGCACCAGAGCCGCTTCTCCGCCTCTGCGTCGAGCAGCCCCAGACAGCAGCGGCAGAAGCGGAGGAGACCCGCAGAGCTGCGAACGCGCCCGGCCGCCGCGAGCACGGCGGAAGCCTCGGCGTCCCCCCACCTCACACGCGCGTCCCCCCAGGCACGCGCCCAGCCAGAGCCGCGCTGGAAAGCGACGGCATCCCGGAGAGCTCGAGACGGAGCCTTGCTGCCGTTGACGCCTCGCCGGCCCCTCCGCTCCTCCACCTGCCTTCCGACGCCGCGCCCCCAGACCGCTCCGGGCCGTCGGTGTCCCGCCAGCTTCCCGACCCAGCCTCTCTTGGGCGGCAGCGGCTGAACGGAGACGCCATGGGGAAGGAGCCTCCGGGCAAGAAGGAGGGATGCGATTGCAAGCGGTTCTTGAAGAACAACTGGCTGCTGCTCAGCACCATCCTAGCCGTGGTTCTGGGTGAGTCGCGGGGGGGACACCTTTTGGGAGGGAAGGGCGGGCGGCGGAGGCGCTCCTCTCCTCTCGCCCCCTGCCCGCGTTCGTGGGAGAAGACAATGGAGACCCGCAAAGAAAGGTGCTAATCGCGCAAAAACCGGAGAGGTTCCTTGAAAGACTACGCGGGCTTTCCGTTTCCCTCTGGCAGTCTTCCCCAAAAAGGGCTATGCTCTTGGGAGCAGAGGAAGGTAAATTAGCCGGCTGGGAGGAGGGTTTGAATAAGGTGCCCGGGTGACATCGCAGCCGTATGCGGTACATACCTTTATAAGGAAAGTTCATCAGTCCTGTTGCCGTTGTGGACAAAACTCTAAATCCTTCATTTACTATCCAAAATTGCTGGCATGGTGAAATACTGCCAGGATGGAAGAGCTGATTCAGTACCGCCCTCTGTAAAAGTTGTTAAAATTAAGAAATCACAGCACCTAAATGGCCAAATCTTTCTATTCTGTTCTGATTCTAAAATTGTTATCTATTTAGAAATAGGTCCCATGGAGTTCAACAGCTTCACATCTACCTTGGTGTCAGGTGTGACTGTAAACTTACAGTCTTTTCACAGGACTGGTGCCATTGCTGTTAATTAATTGAGTGTATTTATCCAAATGAACATTCCTCTCCTTTCCATTAAAAGGTTTCTGCCTTCCTCCCATCTTTCAACTTGCAGGTCATGATTATGACAAAATTATATCCCTTCAGTGAATGTTTTATTGCAAATGCCTTGTCTAATCTAAAGTGGAACTGGGTGAATTTTGTTTCTTGGTTAAGTAGTAGTGAAAGATTAACTGTGTTTATTTAGAAACAGGTTGTTCTGTGTTTAGTGGCACGTATACCCAAGTAGGACTTTAAAAATCCAAGCAGCAACATCAAAGTGGAGTTCACTGTCTCAGATAGCCAGGTTGAATCTATTAATACCTATTTGAAAGGAGGGCAATAAGCTTTTGAAAAAAAAAACATCACAGAAGTAGACAGTAATGAACCATATCCATATTATTCTCAACGAAACAAATGACCTTTTTCAGCCACTGGGAACTTGACTTGAGATATCTTTACTTTTTCCAAACCAAAGCAATGTTGAAAAGAAAATGGGTAAAGCGGAATGGTCTCTCTAATCATCAGTAAGATAATTGTCTCAAGGTGTAATGGAATGGGACCGTATTTGGTGTGGTGCAACGTTTTTCAATCTTGGCAACTTTCGGATGTATAGATTTCAAATCTTCAAGATTCCCCTGTCCGCATGCCAAATTTGCCAAGTTTGGTATGGAAGATGAAGTCAACAAAAGCAAGCAAGTTTGAAACTGGGCCTCTTTAGGCTGGGTTTGAAGGGGGAAAAATCCCCCAATGTATCCTTATGGGAGTAAAGCAGCAAGGTGGAATATTTTTCACCCCGTTCATTCTAAGGCTCCTTCCTCCCCTGCGGTCATGTGACCCAGGGCACAGAATTTGCAGTCCGTTTTGTGTGCATACTCAGAACCGTCCACTAATGCAATACAATAGGAGGAATACAGAAATTCAGAGCCAGCACTTGTACTCCACTGTGATTAGACCCTCAGTATTGTATTATATACAGTATTGAATTAGCAACAACACAGAGCATTGTATTAGTTTATTACATGGAAATGTATGGCTGATGGTAGTAAAGGAGTTGAAAAGCTTTCAAGAAAATATTGTTGGTATGCTTTCCCTACCTTGTTTAAGGATTAGATCACCGCAACTTTCATCTACTTTCCATTCCTGAAAACGATGTTAACACTTTCTATGTTATCCAAACCATATATAGCAGAAACTGGTTTTCCAGTGTGACTGAATACTAGGGATGGATGCTTGTTTTTGAATATACCCTCTAACTCATTTCACTTTTAATTTCCCCAAAAATATAAAACACCAGTCACTATTTGTTCCCTGCCAAGATTGATTAAATAATTATTTTATCTCCCTTATAATTGAACTCATTTCTTGGCATTAGTATAACCATTAAACATGTAGATCAAATGTTGATCTATAGTTAAGTGCTGGAGCATCTTAATGGTTAGAAACAAATAAATTCTAGAAAAAATATGCTTCCATTTCCATTTTTTCCTCTCAGTATTACTTTTTGTTCAGTTATTATTTCTCTCAATATTCCATGTGTGTGTGTGTGTGTGTGTGTGTGTATCTCAAAGCAAACTATCATTTTTAAGTAACTGAATAAAATAATAATAAAAAAACTTTTGATTATTGTTCATAAATTCCATTAAACCTGTTCAGATTTAAAGCCGGGACACTGCTTTGGGATTAGGGCATTAATTACATATGTACCCATTATATTACTTCATTTCAAGATATGCAATATTATGAAAAGTGCAGAAAAAGTAAGAAATAATTAGCCAAAATAATGATGTCATGTGGAGACATCAAGTGGAAAAAGAAATAGAAACATACCAAATCTGCCTTACGTGACACCATTCATTATGCTGCTCCATACTTTTTGTCCCTTACAAACCAATTTTGTTTCATATTACTAATTTATACATTGCCTTTTGTTCTTTAAATGTCTTGCTTCTCTCTTTCAGAGTATCTCATTAACCCCATCCAACCATAGCTTTTTGTTCCTATTTGTTTTACATGTTGGCCTTCATTCCTTCCTTCTGTAGGACCAAACCCCCTGAATGTATATTTTTCATACTGGTCACTAATGTTTATATTCAATCCTCATTCATTTATTATTCATTCTACTTCTTTTACTACACACTTCTTACCTAACCCTTCTCATTGTATTCAATTTATTTTCACATTTTTCCTGAGATACTCAATTCTTAGTATTACATAGCAAAGTGAGTATAAGGACAATTTTATTCACCCCAATTTTTACTTCTATTATGAAACATTTCTTCCTCACAACAAACTGATATTTGCATAGCTTAAAATTTCTCTCTTTTCCCAATTGTATTAAATGTTTTACACAAATTTTAAAAAATTGCTCTAGTTTTTCACCAGTATATATAATTTCATTTACCCTGTTTTATGCATCTACTTTTATCTTTAATATTAATTTCAAATTCATATTGCTCACTACGTATTATTTGTTTAACATTCTTCGTGAATTATTAGTTACTCAGCCAATTCGTTGTCATAGAATTTATTTTCATTCATGTTTTATTTCCATCATATATTGCTCTCATTTTCAGGCATCAACATTCAACTTCAGAATCATGAATAACATTCCTTAATACAAGCTCTTTATGATAATTCACTATCAAATGCTTTATCAATTTTTTTTAACTAAGATGTTAAACAGCAAAAATCTGGCCTTCACAGTCATAATCTGGCACAAAGCCAAACCAGACTTCCCTAATTTCACACTTCCCTAATTATAAACAGGTAGTCCACAATTTATGACCACGGTTGAGCCCCAAATTTCTATTGCTAAGTGAAACATTTGTTAAATGAGTTTTCCCCATTTTAAGATGTTTCTTGCCACAGTTGTTAAGTGAATCACCACAGTTTTTAAATTAGTCAAACTTTTGTGAAGTGAATCTGACGTCTCCATTGACTTTGCTTGTCAGAAAGTCACAAAAGGGGATCTCGTGATCCTGGGATACCACAACTGCCATAAATAGTTACCAAGCATCAAATTTTGATCACATGATCATGGAGATGCTACAATGGTCGTAAGTGTGAAAACTGGTCATAAGTTGTAACTTTGAACAGTCACTAAATGAATTGTTGCAAGTCGAGGACTACCTGTAGTCAAAATTCTGCCACCAAACATTATTCCCTCTTGGTTTTTGCTTTCTTTCCTTCTTGCTACTTTTCCCTTTTATAATGGAACAATGACTGTGAACTATCAGTTATTGGGCACAGATTCAGACTTCACATGTATCTTAAATGTCATACAGTCTTTTCCTAAGTAACATCCATTTTTGCCATCTATATAGGCTACACCTGCAGCCTTTTCCATTAAAAAAAAATTATCATGGCATTTATAGCTTCTGTTTCATCAGGTTTGTTCTTGGGCATATTGTTCTCAGTCCCTTATCTAGAACACTAGCATTCTTTCATTTCATTATCCTATATCATTTCATCACATTTAGTTTTAATTCCTTCATTCTATTAGAGGTTTTTTGTTTTAGTTACTTTCACTCACTTCTAAAACTTTTGTTTCATTCTGCATTTTAATGCACTTTTCCCTTGCTCTTTTTGAATTGTTTGCAACTATTACACACACACACACACACACACACATTGTACTTTATCTGTTTTTCAGCCTCCTTTTTGGCAGAATTATTCCATAATATCTATTTTTTCATTTACAGCCAATATCACCAAAATAACCAAGCATTATTTTCATATAGTGAAGCCTTGTTTTAAAGAATCAATTGCAGAGATGATTTTCCGTTATTAACAAAGGTCCTGTAAATATCAAGAATGACATTACAGCAACAACTGGGTGATCATATCATTATGAAAAAGCATACAAATTACATAATTGTGACAATTTACATCATTGAGGAAATGATACAAATTGCAACAGATATGCATTTTGCTATGTGCACAGTCTATTACATCAAGGTCCCATGTATCATAGTTTCATTATATTTCCTGTTAAACCATTTGTAACTCAATTTATTTTGAAATAAATCTGTAAATCTGTCAAATTTCAACTTCAGCAGACTTTTTTGAGCCTAAAGATATTGTTTATTCTTTATTTCCTTACTATTAGTGAACAGCAGCTTAAAGAGAGTTGGTTGAACATTTTGTTTTCCAGCTGCAGAGAGTGCACATTAAGTATGCACTGATGTGCAACCTTGTGTCGTTATCAGTCTTACTACGTTCCAAAGGATTTGCTAATACATCGTGTGAATACATTTGATTTTTGCAATACTTCATTGCAAAATATAGTGTAATGGTAGATTTCAAAAGGATAAACCGGCAGAGGATAGGCAGGCACCTCCCTCCTGTCTTTCAATTAGAGATGCGAAGACTTGAAAAGAATCAGGTTCTTTCCAGTGAGGAAAGCCTGGAGAAAAATAACACACAACTCATCTCCTGTCTTCTACAAAGAGTTTACAGCCTGTCCTCAAAATTGGGACTAGAATTCCCATGGCTAATCAAGGTGGTTGTTTAGTAAGTCAGACCCAATTTTATAACCTTTTCTGCCATGATTGTTAAGCAAACCACTGCAGTTTTTAAGTGAATCATGTGGAATCTACTTGCCGTCATTGACTTTGCTTTTCAGAAGCCAGATGGTATAGTGCAGATAGTGATCACATGCAGTGGTGGGATTCATTTACCTTCCCTACCGGTTTGCAAATGTGAGAGCGAGCCCTCGCTTCGCTTGCATATGCCACGCATGCACATGCGCACTGACTTCTGTACATGTGCAGTGCTCATGCATTACATCGGGGTGAGGGGGGGACAGAGCCTCCCACAGCAGCCACTACTGGTTCACCCGAACTGGAGAGAACCGGCTAAATACCATCTCTGATCACATGACTCTAAGATGGGGCAAGTGTTGTAAATATTTGCTAATTCCAAACACCCACATTTTGATCCTGTGACCATGGCAATGATGCAATGGTCATAACTTCAAGAATCAGTCATAGGTCATTTTTTTCAGTGTCATTGTAACTTGGAACAGTTGTTAAACAAATGGTTGTATATTAAGCTGCAGTCAGATTTAATTAAATTCTCCCTGGAAATAAAACAGCCACTGGTAAATCCCCATTGATATACAACTTTTCGCCTATAGTGTGCTGAATGCACTTCTCCAAAGATGTAGATGCAGTACTCCTAACAGAATTGAACTACAATGTTTCAAGGGGCATTTCTCTAATCATACAGAAGGAAGAGAACAGAAAACAGGAATATTTTATTGCAGAGTAGAAAATACATTCTCTAGATATATAATTGTATAAACATTCATCGACTTTCTGAAAAACAAACTACACTATAAAATATAAGATGATATATTCAGAAGGAAGATACTAAAAAGTGGAAAGATGTTTGTTTTGCATATAATCTTACACAGGTAGTCCTCAAGTTATGACCACAACTGAGCCCCAAACTGTGCTGCTAAACAAGACAGTTGTTAAGTGAGTTTTGTATCATTTTACAACCTTCCTTGCCACACTTATTAAGTGAATCACTGCAGTTATTAAGTTAGTTACACGGTTGTTAGGTGAACCTGGCTTTCCCAATGACTTTGCTCGTCAGAAGTTTGCAAAAGTTGATCACATGACCCTGAGACCTGCAACTGTCATACATATGAGTCAGTTGACAAGCATCTGAATTTTGATCATGTGACCTTGGGAATGCTGCAATGGTCGTAAGTGTGAAAAACAATCATAAATCACTTTTTTCAGTGCCATTGTAACTCTGAATGTTCACTGAATGAACTGTGTAAGTTGAAGACCACCTGTACAACGTTGGATCCTAAACAGGGCACATTTTCCTAATGCCCCTTTTTGTACAATAAGCATAAGGGGCAACTACATATGATGCACAGACAGGACCCGTGTTTACAATATGCTTGTGGATTCGCCTTGTTATTGTTGAAGATTTGATAATTGCAACTTTGGAAATCAAAGCATAGCTAAATTGGGATAAAGAAATTGTAATGAAATACAGAAAATGGGATGAGGTTGAATGTGAGTAATTCGAAACTCATCTGAGTCATTTTACAGCTGTCTACCAAGATGTCTATTATTTTCTTCAGTGTCTCTATTCCTCCTCATTGTTACATTAAGTGAGATTTCTGTGGCTCTTCGGTAGATAATGCTAATCTCAAAAGTATAGCTGTTCAGTTTATACTGAAAAATAAATTCTTTATGCCTCTTCATCCAATGAGCAATCTAAACTTAAACAAAAGCTAGATCATTTGATATAGTTTCTAAATACATTTCCACATCATACATGCATTGCCAATGTTTCTACTTCTTTAATTTTAGCTTGCTTTAATTCTCGTCCTTTCAGAGGCTTAACAAGTAATTGATTAGAATTCTTTCCTGTTATCAGGTAATTCTCTGGCAAAGAAGAAAGTTGCTAGAAAATAGAAAGGGAAAAGGTGAAAAATATCACACAATGAGGAGAGTTGTAATCATATCCTCATTACATTCCATTTGGAAGGAGGAGGCTGGATTAATTAGATCAGTTTTATGATCAACAGGGTGGATATACATGATGAAACTTTGATTTGGTTTACATTATCACAAAGACATAAATATCTTAAATACCATGGTTTAGTATTTTTTTCAGAATCTGAATTAAAAGTATAGGTTTTTTCATGAAGTACAAAGTCAACTAGATAAAGAAGTATTTGATAAAAGATAATTATTTATAAATCCAAAATTCCTTTTCTTATGTTCCTGTTTAACAGCCAAGTCACTATTATCTAGTTCACTGCAAATACTAACAAAGTAGTTTATATTGATACCTTTTTAAACAATTGAAGCAGTTAAGGAAAATATATGTCAGTAGAACAAATTTATGGTATAATAAAAGTCAAGCAGCTGAGATGAAATTTTTGATGCCTTTGTATCCGTAATGGGATTTCTAAAATATATTTTGGCATTTTACAGAATTTATTTTCAACTATTGCACTTTCCACCATATAGAGATAGTTGGTGTTGAATAAACATTTAGTTAAGTTTACTGTTAAAACAGAGTTACGTTTATTGAGTTTCAGCTATTTGTTAAAGATAATGGTAGGAAAAATCAGAAGAATAGCAATATTTTAATTTATTGTGCCTGAATTAATCTAATTTTAGGCAAATGTATGTACTTAGGAACCTCCTATGGAAATCAGTGGAGAAAATTCCCAGAAAAAATGTTACAGAATTGAAACTACCGTGTATTTCTCTTATACATCTATCCTGTACCTTTAAAACCAAAAATAATTTACCAGTACAAGTATTATCTATGATTAAATTTAATTTGGATCAACTCATATTAAAGACAAAGTGTATTATTACATAATGGCTGAGTGAAAAAGAAAAAAGAATCCCATAGATCCAAATAGGACCTTATACAAATGATTACACCGATCAATCTTCTAAACTACATTATAGATACATTCAGGGATGGGATTCTACCAGTTAGGACTGGTTCAGATGAACCGGTAGTTCTGACGATCAGTTAGGAGTGAACCAGTTCACTCCGCCAATCAGCTAGGCCCGCCCACCTGCGCCTGTGCTATACTCCCCTATTTCTCCATAGTGAGGGGAGGAGTATCCAGGACCCTTCTACCCATGGCGAAAGGGTCAGACAGGCCAGTCCCCATGCCTGAACCCACCACAAACTCAGAATTGGATGTCCAACAATGAGAAAACGCAGAAGCACCTCAGGTAGCCCATGATCTTAGACAGCATTCGCTGAGGGCAGAACATATAGCAGGGGTGGACAACATCAGAGCCGACTGGCTCAGCCAGACCGAGGTAGACAATTCGGAGTGGAAGCTGCAGTCAGCAATATTTGAGGAGCTGGCAGAGCACTTCGGATGCCCAGAGGTCGCCCAGAGTGTATGTTTGGCACATTCAGCAAACTGGTTGTTACACCAGTTGAAGCCCACCACTGGATACATTGCTGTAAATTTCAGAGATTTCAGATGAAGCCACATTTAAGAAAAACCCATACATTTTGGCTTAGCATATTGTCTGACTCCAGCTATTTTAGTAATCTTGGATTCCTTTTATAATGAACCCAGTGATGAGGAGCCCATTCTTAACACCCCATAGTTCCTGCCAATGTATTTTCAGCAAGAAACACTTCCAAATAAGTGCAGCTTTTATTTCTCTATTAAAATATGATTCAATCAAACATGCTAATATTAAATTACTAATTCTTTAAAAATAGCCAGCCAAAATAAGAAATGTTTTAAGTTCATCTATGTCTGCACAGTAAATGTGCATACAATCATACACTTACCATATTTTTCAGAGTATAAGACGCACTGGAGTGTAAGACCCACTGGAGTATAAGACACACCAAGATTTTGAAGAGGCAAATTTTAAAAAAAAGTTTTTGCACTTTGCAGACTTCCCAAAAACGGGCCCATTTTTTGTCAAAAAAATGGCCTTCATAGCCTTTAGGAGACTTATGTAGTGTGTCTGTGGGCTGGGGGGGGGCAAAATTGAGCAAAAAACGGTCTGTTCTTTGCTCATTTCTGCCCTCCCCAGGCCCCAGGAGTGCTCTATAAGCTTCCTAAAGGCAATGCATGACCATTTTGGTGAAGGAGGTGGGGTTTTGGGAGGCAAAAAATGCTGTATTCAGTGTATAAGATGCACCCGGATTTTCAGCCTCGGTTTTGAGGGGAAAAGGTGCATCTTATAATCCGAAAAATACGGTACATTACATACACACCAGTTGGAATCTTAAGTTTAAAATCTGAAAACTATGAGATAAAGCAGCAATTTAAAAATAACCGTAACTCTCAGCCTGTGTAGTTTGGCAAACATTACCTCCATCTGCCCCAGGCTACTAATATTGATGTCTAAATTATCAAATGGCTCTGAGCAAAACTCTGATCTCTACCACACATTAGGATCCAAATGGATGGTAGGAAATAACACTCGTTAATGCAAACGATCAAGCTAATTTTATTGTTCAGTAAGCTGAACATTTATATATTTCATTTCTCCAGACATAATGCCTAGGGAGGGGTTAAAACATAATGGTAAGGTTATATACCTTAATTAAAAATTGTTCTTCATATATGGAGTTATGATCTGTTTTAGCAAATGTTGCTGTCCCTATAGTACCGTGATGGCGAACCTTTAAGCACACAGAGCCATCTTTTTGAGCACGCCAGCTGGTGTCCGTTACTCTTTTGGGTTCCGGTGCATGCATGCCCGCCAGCCAGCTGGTCTTCGCATGATCAGGAGCACCAGAAATCGGAAGAACTGCTCCCTGGCACACATGCATACAGGGGAATTTCTATTCCTGTTTCTAGCACTCCCCTGCACATGCACACGCAGTCACGTTTCGGCACTTGGTGCCGAAAAGGTTCACCAACACTGCTCTAGTATGACTGTTTGAGACTGAGGTGGATAAAGGAGGGGGCAAAGTCACACGCAGTCTTTAACAACCCGTTGTTTCCTTTGTCTCTTTTTATTAATATGTCATATTTTGTAATTTATTTCACATTTTAGGAATAGGACTGGGAGTTGCTGTTCGGGAATATGGAAAGCTCTCCAACCTGGACAAATTTTACTTTGCATTTCCTGGAGAAGTTCTGATGAGAATGCTCAAACTCATCATATTGCCATTAATTATATCAAGCATGATAACAGGTAAGAAAAATGGTCTTTTTCTTAACAGAGGTTAAAAACTATTTAATTAAGAACAATATTACATATTTAGACTGGTTTCAATCTGTGCTCAGTGGTGTATTAACCATTAAGCAGACTAAGCACGTGCTTAGGGCACCAGGCCGAAGGGAGCACCACAAAGTGGAGAAAGAAAAAAAACCAATGAATGTTTGTACAGTATGTACAAAGGAGGGGGGGGGCACCAAGATTTGTCAGTGCTTAGGGTACCAGTGAGCCTTAATCTGCCATTGTCTGTGCTGTGTCTACTTTAGTAAACGTTTACCACTAAACAAACTTTGTGAGGATGAATTTTGTTATTGCAAAATGTTAGAAAAATCAAACACTTTCAATGAATCAAGTAAGTGATACCTAAACAATCCAAACAAAATCTTAGTCTAAATATCCAGCAGGTCTAAAAAACATCTCTCTGCCTTTTAAAAAATATGTTGCCAATTGAGTCACAGCACTATTGTTTTTCTGATATTTTTAAAACAAGTTTCTAATATATCTTGTTAATTTTTTAAAGAAACAACCTATTATGAGATATATTCAAAATATGAACATACTCAGTTGTAGAAATACACCCACACCCTGAATAATCCTATTTCTGCTATTAAAAAAAACCAGGAACTCCAAAGTTAGAATAGGTTTAAACAATTAAGGCTTATATTCAGAGTTTAACTTCCTCCTTTCCAGGTAAATGGAGAAGCAGGAGTATACAAATTTGGTGGGTCTTTTTTGGTCTCACATGAATAATAGATTGGACATTTTTACTTTAAATAGGTTGATTTCAAGTAAAAACACTTTCTGAAGTGGAATGGGAGTGCAGTGTGATAAATTGTGACATGGGTTCTTGCAGCCTGAAAATGTCAGGATTTTAATTTTAAATTACATTAAACATCCTTAGTCCTAGTGGACAACCATTTAAATATGAGTCAGCAGTGTGCAGCAGCTTCCAAAAAAGCCAACATATTTCTTGTTAGATAGGTTCTAGGCTGCATTAACAGAGGGATAGAATCAAGATCACGTGAAGTGTTAATACCACTTTATAATGCTTTGTTAAGGCCACACTTGGAATACTGCATTCAGTTTTGGTCGCCACGATGTAGAAAAGATGTGGAAATTCTAGAAAGAGTGCAGAGAAGAGCAACAAAGATGATTAGGGGACTGGAGACTAAAACATATGAAGAATGGTTGCAGGAACCATTTAGTTTAATGAAAAGAAGGACTAGGAGAGATATGATAGCAGTGTTCCAATATCTCAGGGGTTGCCACAAAGAAGAGGGAGTCAAACTATTCTCCAAGGCACCTGAGTGTAGAACAAGAAGCAATGGGTGAAAACTAATCAAGGAGAGAAGCAACTTAGAACTGAGGAGAAATTTCCTGACAGAACAATTAATCAGTGGAACAACTTTCCTCCACAAGTTGTGAATGCCCCAATACTGGAAGTCTTTAAGAAGATGTGGGATAGCCATTTGTCTGAAACGGTATACTGTAGGGTTTCCTGCCTAGGCAGGGGGTTGGACTAGAAGACCTCCAAGGTCCCTTCCAACTCTGCTATTGTATCCCTCTAATTCTACCTCTAACCACAAGAGAGATAGTAATCCAGAACATCAGGGCCGACAGCCAGTGGCTGCTTTTGTTTTTTGTAGCCCTCAAGATTGTTTTATCCACTATTGCTTAAGATTGGTGGCACAATTTTACATCAATGGAATGGCAGTAAATGGAAGTTAAAAAAAATTAGAAGTTACCATAAAGCAAGAAGGTATTAGACTTGAAATATTAGACCTGCTGGATTCTGCACAAAAAGAGGGCCGTGAACATATTTACAGATCTCTCCCATCCTGGACATACATTGTTTCAACTACTACCCTCAAAACGATGCTATAGAGCACTGCATAGTTTTTTTCCCAAACTCCATCACTCTGCTAAATAAATAATTCCCTCACTACTGTCAAACCATTCACTAAGGCTGCATTACTATTACTATTAGTTCTCTCATCGCTCCTATCACAAATCTCCTCCCACTTATGACTGCAGGACTGTAACTTTGTTGCTTGTATCCTTACGATTTATATTGATATTGATTGTTTCCTGATTCCTTATTTGTACCCTATGACTATCATTAAGTGCTGTACCTTATGATTCTTAACAAATTTATCTTGTCTTTTTATGTACACTAAGAGCATATGCACCAAAGACAAATTCCTTGTGTGTCCAATCACACTTGGCCAATAAAGAATTATGTTCTGTTCTGTTATGTTCTATTCTATTAAGTATCTCCTACAACTTGGTTGTTATTTAACGAGGGTGATAATAAATCCTATCTAATAAATTTCAATTTATGAATAACACAGATATAAGAGAAAGAAAAAGGCAATATATAAACCTTGTAATTAAAAACAAATTAGGGGTAACATAACTATAAATTTATATGATTTGCAATATATTGCTAATCAAATAGATGAGGGAGTGGACTCATTATCTATTATCCTAGTAGTTAATGGAATAGATAATAGAAGGAGAGCTGCTATTGTTGTCATACATTTAGCAACTGCTAGACTCCATTAGAGCTCTAGGCAGTTCACCATTTAAAATAAGCAACAATTTTAAAAAAATACAAATATTATTGGGATTCAGTTGGCTAACTTAGTTAAAACTAAGTAGTTTCTAGAAGGAGGAATTGTCTGTCTATATGAGTTGTCAGCAACAAAACAGGTTGCCACGTGAAGTGATAATTACTTTGCTGGAGGTCTTTAGAGGCAGAATGACCATCTGTCAAAGATGGAGCCCTTCACTTAGCAGGAGCATGGATTAGGTGAATTCTAAGGTCATCTCTAACTCCACAACTGATAAGTGGATAGTAATTGGTACTAATCCCACAAGAACTGTATCTGGGTGGGGAGGAAGCCATATGTAGTATTAAGCTGTCATTAGAAAGAAAGAAAAATGAAGCAGAAAAAGCTATACCTCAAGATTGATTCAGGCCATGAACTCTAGTAATTCTAGAGTTGGGAAATCAGAGAGTCATGTATTAAGGGCTGAAGTTAATTAACAATGACTACTTAGAAAAATATTTGAATTAGCTTTTTGTAAATCTTCTATATATATAAAAATGGCTCTGTGTGTATGCGCGTGCATCCATGCGTGTGTGTGCATGTGTGTGTGTATTTCAGCATAACTCTGGAACGCAATTCCAACCAAACTTGGTACACAGATTACTTACTCTCTGGAAACAAATACTGTGGCCGTACCCCTCGGGGCATGTGCTTTGTTAAGATACAAGTCTGTTGTGCCTTAGAACGGCTTCTACCACACTGCCGTAAAATGGCTTCTACTGTACAGCGCTGTGGTAACAGTTTCTCAGTGCTCCACAAGGGGACTCCCTCCAGTACCGGGGGAAATCCAACATTAGAAATTGTTGCATGGGAGAAGGGTTGGGATAAATAAATACCCGGGTTAGCAGCTCGTATTAAATAAAACTAAGTCATTCAAATAAACATGAGTTATAGAAGAAAGCTGTCTATTAATACAAGATTGCCAGGGTATGAACTAGAGAAAGTTCAGAACCAATTTATATGCCAATATAAGTCTCTAGAAATATATTTATGTTGACCCACTTTGGCACTTTTAATTGGCAGCACTAGAAGGGATGTTTAATAATATATTTATCTTTTGGCAACAGGAATGGTGTTTTCAACTTACAGTACTGCAGGCATTTATCCAATCTAATCTATTATAGCTATAATTTACCTTTACCCCATAATCATATAGAATATTACTAAAGTTGCAGCTTATTGGTCTGATGATTTTAGTCATTTTTCTGAAGTTGTAGCGAGTTTGATCTGTGCTGCAATTACCACCACTTCCTGTTCTTGCTAACTGAATGGAGTTTTTTCTACTGTGTTTGCAGAGTATATGGTCAGTTTAATGTTGATATTGTGCATCCAGTAATGTCCATGTATAGATTTGTCTTTTAAGCTATTGAAATAATGTATGATATATGCTATAAAGACTGAGTTTTCTTGGAAATTTAATCGGTCTCTTTTTTGTTCTGTAGACTACGAAGATTTCCCCCCCCCCCCATTATTGTGATGCCATTTTACTTCCATCATTAACATTACATGAATTAATTAACATTAATACAATGTTCAGTATTACATTTGGCATGGAGTGATGTGTTGACTACTCATTGTAATCCAGCTGCACATTCAACTTTTGATTGCTCTGGAACTTGGAGCATTGGAATATTGGTTGGCTTACGTTAGATTCTGAGATCATTGTATCATTTCTGGGATTGTTTCAGAGCACTAATTTTGATACGCTTTTGTTAATAACGACGGCTATTCCATTTCTTTTGCGATTGTATTGCCTGCAATAGAAGAACTGAGGCCATGAAATGATCCATTTCAATCCATTCCAGTTTGCTGAATACTAGAATATTTTTATTTACTTACTAACTTATTTCAGGGTTTAATCTTGACCTTTCTACTGTGAAAACTGGAAGTTTGCTTTAGTTTATGGTTAAATACCAATGCAGCATTGAACTTTTCCTTTGCTTCTGGGCACATCAGCAGCTGGGCTTCCTTTTGGCTTTGATCCAATCGCACTGTTACCATTAGTACCACTCATACCTGCTTGCTACTCCAGTATTGTGTTCCATATTTTCTGAACTGGGTAAGGGGAGTGTTGGGAGTCTCATCTTCCAGTATCATGTTGACATTATCCTGATTCTAAATGGCCATTTATTGTTCAGGACAAAATTTTGGATTTGTTTCCTTCTCTCTTTTCCCCCATATACATAGGCCCCGAGCTTCTCAGTTGGGTGTTGGAAAAAGTGCGGGCTTGCATATCTACATCAGTCCTTATCATAGCTTTTGGTGAACATACAAAATATTTGCAGCCAAGGAGTTTTGCTGTCATGCAATAACACAGATAAACACATAAAGCCTGTAGTAAAAAAGGTGTGGGGATAGGGCGTTACAATTTAGTACTTCCCTTTTTTTCTATGGAGGGGATGGTGAGGGAATTTTTGCCTTGCAAGTCAATGGGTGAGTACTGACGGAAGATTTTTATATACTTCCAAGCCAATCAGATGGAGGGAGGACTTGACGTTTCCTAGCTTTCAGCTTCCAGTGTTGGCAGATGTGAAGACAATCACAATGGCAGCTTTAAACTGCTTTGGGGAGGTTAAGAATAGACTCAGTGTTGTGTGGAGGTGGCCATTGTCTAAAGTAGCAGTGGGCAACTGCTATTATAATGTAACTATGAAACAAGCCTTATTAAATAGGATCATTGGAAAAGGTCTGCCTTCCCAATGAACCTGCTCAAAATTCCTGGTCTCCTAAGCAATAAATGAGAAGTCTACGGACAATGTTGATGTATGATGAGAAACATCTTCCTTTCTTTCCTCTATTATTTTCTAAGATTGCAGGTTTCCTGCTTCTACTAGTAACAGGATGTGGGAAGGGAATTGGTATGTACGGGTATTTGTGGAGAAGTGTATATCCTGTCATTTAATGCAGTCTTTGCCATGCATATTATTTAGTTTTTATATGTTTTTAAAAGGTAAATATTTTGGGAAATTATTGTGGAAAAATATTTTTCCTTTATTTTTCTACAAAAAAGGGGGTGCAATCTTAGAAGAATTCATTATATTTTACTAGCCACATTCATTGTTTAAAAGACACAAAAATAATTCTTCATATTCATTAATATTTGATCTTCAGTTTCTCACATTTAGACACTGACTTTTTCATCTTTAGGAAATCCTTTTCTTTTCTTTTTATATCTATCATTTGCATAACATAATTTTAATGCTAATATTGGGACCAGCTATTTCCAAACAGCACTATTTGATACAGTGTTAAAATCAGAGTCTATTCAAAACTCCATTATAAGATAGTCAAACGTTCAAAACCCTTTTGCTGTGGGTCACTTCCATCAACTGAAGTAACCAAGCTATTTCCTAGCACCGTGATGGTGAACCTATGGTACGTGTGCCACAGGTGGCACGCGGAGCCATTTGTCAGGGCACGCGAGGTGATCCCATGCGCATTGGTCAGCTGACTTCGGCCTTCTTCTGAGGTGGTTTTTCGCCCTCAGGAGGTTTCCCTGAAGCCTCCAAAGTGCAAAAAACTGGCCCTATGGGCAAACCGGAAGTTCAGGAATGGACTTCCGGTTTGTTCGTAGGATCATTTTTTGCCCTCCGGAGCTTTCAGGGAAGCCTCTGGGAGTACGCTCTGCCGGCAGCCACCCCACAACCATAGAGCGTGCTCCCAGAGCAGCAACTGCCGGAAGACTTGGCATCCTACCTTGGTGCTTTGGAAGCTGCAGAAAAAGCCATGCGGCAGGCAGCAGCAGCAGCGGAAATGCTCTGGCTCTGAAGGGAGAGTTAGGCAAGGGCAACTAGAGCCTGGGAGTCGCGTGAGCAGGAAGCAGAAAAGCCGCTCGTGCAACCCCCCTCTCCAGCCATGCAGAGCCCCATTCACTGACCTAGGGGCATTCCGAAGGCACTGAGCTGCGGAAGCCGGAATGCGGTGAACAGCGCTCCCGCAGCTTGGTGTTCCCTCTAGGTCAGTTCCCGTGGCTTGGCGCCTTCGGGATACCGCTAGGTTGGCGAGTGGTGCTCTGCCTGGCTGGGGGGGGGATTGTCCAGAGGGTTTATTTTCGGGGGGTTATATTTTTGCCCACCCGAAAAATGTGGCATGGCCTTAGTTTCGGGACATGTCGTATTTTCGGGAAAACATGGTAGGTATTCTGGGAACTAGTCCATACATCTTAAAGTTGCTAGGGATGAGAAACATTGTCTAATAAAGAACCCAAGAAATCAAATCTTTTCAGTCACAGCCCTCTTCTTTGGAATAGTTTATCTCAAGATCAGATGAGTCCCCACTTGGCTGAGTTTTAAGAGAACTGTACAAATTTGACTTTTTAAGACAATCTGTATAAGAGTTGGAGCCTCCATCCAAAAACCTTGTTTGTATTTTTATTATTGCTCAGTAATCATAGTCTTTGTTTTTATGTTGTAGCTTTTTTTCCTTTCTAATGGTTAGTTTGCATTTTTCTGAAATTGTTTTACTATTGTCATGCTGCAAAAAGAAAAAGTATTTCTCCTCACTATTTCTGTGATGGAGTAGCATCTCTCTCTCTCTCTCCCTCTCCCCCTCCCCCCACTCTCTCTCTCTCACACACACACACACCTTTGAGTCAGTGTTGTCTTCTAGCAACTGCCTGAACACGTCCCTGCAATTTTCTTGGCAAGCTTGTTTTTAGAAATGGCTTGTCATTGCCTGCTTCTAAGAGCTGAGATTGAGTGAGTGGTCCAATGTCACCTGGCTGGCTCTGTGCCTAAACTGGGACCAGAACGGTGGTCTCTATGTTTCTAGCCTGACCCTATAACCACTAGACCCAACTGGCTCAACTTTCCTTTTTTTGGTCCCCAGGTTTCTTAGTAGATCCAGCTCAGCTCAGCTCAGCCCAGAGGACATCTTCAAAAAGCTTGCTGTCAGGTTGCCTGGCAAGTGGGCAGCCATACAATTGAATTAATTGATCAATTAATATGCCTGTTTTCAAGTCTTACATGCTTATAAGATATATAAATAAATATTTATATCTCTCTGGCACTAGTCACTGAAACTTAATTTGCAAAAATGAGTCAGCCGCTCTTGCTATCTAATGAGCTTCAGGTAATAGCTATGACATTGTGCTTTCTCATGTAGGAAGAAAAGGGTGGTTGTGATTTTTCATTCAGTCTTGGCTGTTGTAAACTTTTATGTTCACTCAGACTGGTACTAATTTGAGGCGCCAGTTGGCCCTTTTACTGATGGCCTCTATTTATCATCAATTGGGGCCCATTTCACAATTATTTCTGGAAGAATTACCTCCATGGCTATGTGAATTTCTTTTACTAATTTGTCCTTCACACCTTTGTGGGGATTTTAATATGTGTATTGATCCCTTACCAATGGCACAGGAGTTTTGTACTGTTCTTTAAAAGCATAGTCTATTTTTTCTTCCTTTGATTTAGCATTGTCTTCAGTTATTTCACATTCCCTTGATTTACTTTTGTCCTCTGAGTAATCAATCTCTCTCTCTCTCTCTCTCCCTCCCTCCCTCCCTCCCTCTTCTTTCTTTCTTTCTATTGGTATCGGTGTATTACACAATTACTATGTTGAATGCTTACATGGCTCGTTTTCAGCTATTAGAACTGTTTTCACAGTTCTGTGTATTGTCAAATTTATTCTGTCTCCTTTTTTGTGAATTCTGCTATTGTGGCCTATTTGGCTGCTTTGTTTACTAATAGCACCATAGCATTCTGGATAGTCCTTTGTTGTGAATTTATTTTGAGGGCCAGGCTTCTCTGCCATAAATGACTGCAGTTGTGAAGATCAAAGAATCATGGTTAGATGGTTACAAAGGCAGCTGAAAATATGTACAGGCTGCGGATATGTACAGAATAGTCTTTTTACCTTCACTCTAAACAGACTTTTTTTCGAGCTACTATTCGATCTCATGCCAAAGCATTGTTTTTATTAGGCTTCTTCAACCTTCTGTTCTTTTTTCCTTTTTTATTATACAGATGCTTCCTTTTACATTGTAAAACATACATAATACATTACATTATTTGGATACAGTGGCATTTGTTCAATATTAATTAAAGGTTATTAACATTCTCATGTTTAGAGTGAAGGTAAAAAGAGAGAAAAGTATAAATAATAATAATTACAGCTTAAAGTGACTCTTAATGAGCATGATTATTTAGATTTTTCATCCAGAACTGAATGTAATAAAAAAGACACTGCAGATTGCCCCAAAGTATTTGTTCTACAATAAAGATTTCTATCTAAAACTGATTACTTAGTATTAAATCTTCCATTATATTGATACTAAACATTATTTGTGAATGTTTTACAAAAAGGTGGGGAGATGAACAAAGCAATTTTGACAACAATTAAAATACTAGGGAAAAAGGAGAAGGCTTTTCACTTTTAAATTCACTCCCCTTCCATTGTGCGTCTGTTAATTTACCATATTTAAATATCCCCCCCCTTTAAAAGCCAGGCTGTAAATGTTTGTATTTCCATGTTGTATAATGTACTCTATACATGGGAATCATTGTTGTTTAAATTTTGTTAAACTTCTATATACTGTACTGCCATTTGCTTATGTATTCTCCAAATTTAAATTCCAAATCGATATTGATGGAATTATATCTTTTTTTCCAGAATTGAGCAAAATTTATTCTCACTGCTTTGAGCATGTATTTCATCAATGTGATGTTTCTTGATTTTTTTCCGGGATTATACTGTATTTTTCAGAGTATAAGACGCACCTTTTTTCCTCACAAAAAGAGGCTGAAAATTGACAACAAATGGGCCCGTTTTTTGCTCATTTTTGCCCCCCTCCCCGGAGCACTCTGCAAGCCCCATTCATGCCTCTTTGGAGGGGGGGGAAATGGGCCTGTTTTAGCAAAAAAATGGGCCATTTTGGGGAGGTTTGCAGAGTGCAAAAACTTTTTTTCCTTTTGGAAAGCTCTTTAACTGATTGATGAGAATTACATTGATCAAGTGCTGTGCCAGCAGAAACAAAGTCTTAGGTGTGCAGACTGTCAGGCGATTTCCTTCTCCAGCACATGGATAAATACACCTGGAAACATCTACCTACCTACCTACTCTCTCTCCCAACCTACCTACCTGCTGTATTTCTCTCTCTCTCTCTCTCTCTCTCTCTCTCCCTCTCCCTCTCCCTCTCCCTCTCCCTCTATCTACCTACTTACCTACCTACTCTCTCTCTCCCTACCTATCTACTGTATTTCTCTCTCTCTCTCTCTCTCTCTATTTCTTTCTCTCTATCCCTCTACCTACCAATCTACCTACTCTCTCTCTCTCTCCCTACCTATCTACTGTATTTCTCTCTCTCTCTATCCCTCTACCTACCTACCTACATTCACTCTCTCCCCCTACCTACCTACATACTGTATCCCATGCCTTTAAATAGTGTTCTCTGTCCATCAGTCAGGTCATTCAATGTAAGAGACACTTTCTCAAATTCTGAATTTGGATACTACTTGCTCATTATGGATTCAATGGCAATATCCAGCGGCAATACGTTTTTTAGACTTTTTAAAATTCCATCTTTATTATTTTTGTAAATAACTCAAGATAGTGAATATACCTATTGTTCCTTCTTCTTCTTATTTTCTCCACAATGGCAATCCTGTGAGGTGAGTTGGGCTGAGAGAGAATGATTGGCCCAAGGTCATCCAGCTGGCTTTCATATCTAAGGCAGGACTAAATTTCGAACAGTTTTCCAGTTTCTAGTCTGGTTACCTTAACCACTATACCCAACTGGTGTAGGTTGCAATCTCTTGGCATCATTGGGCAAGTACATCATTGGGTCAATCCTGTTCTTTTCCAACTTCACATGGTAGATTACAATCTGAAAAATGTCCTATAAGAAGTCAGTATTGGATCCTAATTAACCTAATACTCATCTCTGGTGTGCTATGGTTCATGGTCAGAGTTTTCAATATCATTGTTATGCTGATGATACTCAAGTCTAAGGGTCTTGATGACAGTGCGTGGTGAGCCTGATGTAATGTTTTATTAGTTTTTGATCTTAGAAGTCCTCTCATTATCACCACAAGATAAATACAGTGTGGATAAAACAAAGTTTGTGTATCTTTTCCGCTCTCCATTTACAGTAGAACCTCTGGTCACAACCATAATTCGTTGCATAACTTTGGTCGCAAACTGATATGGTTGTGACCCAAACCTAATTTTGGAAATTTGGCGCTTACAAAAAAAATGGTGAGGAAGGGAAAATCGGCTGCGGGAAAAAAATGTGAGTTTTTTTTATCAGAGCCAGATTTGGTCATGGTCAGAAGTGTTCATGACCAGATATTCTACTGTATATTTATTTCTATGGCTTCCATATTGTTCCACATTCCACTCCTTGCAATACATTGTTGGGATTTTGGTTGATCTCAGCTGTACCTACTTATTGAATTTACAGCATGTTTTGCACATTTTAATTTGATGAGTATTTGGAGGAGGATCAAGGAAACTGGTGTTACTGGTGCATGTTTTCTTTTTCTTCTTTATATTGCAGGAATAATTTCCTGACAGGTGTTTCCAATTCTTTTGTCTGTCTTCAAACCATAATCAGGAACATGGCTGTTCAAACCATTATGTAGTTTCCATGCCGTATTTTGCATTGTACATTACAGAGTTCATTAGCGATTACCTTTTTGGCGAGAACATAGTTCAAGCTCCTGATGCTTGTATTTAGAGCCTCCAATCATGAGTCTAGAACAACTCGCCAGAGCCATCTCACAGTGGCCATCTCGCCAAGTGACAACTCACTGCAGGGCAATTCCACATGGGATAATGCAACATAATAAATGTTATCCGCCACTGTTTCTTTGACATTATTTTCATTTTTGTGCATTTCCATATAAGTGAAAATAATGTCAAAGAAACTGTGGTGTATATCATTTATCGTGTTGAGTTATCCTGCGTGGAGTTGCCATGTGGCAAGTTAGCTACAGAAAGATGGCCATGGCAAAATGGCCACAGAAAATTGGCAGAAGCGAGGTGTCCCATTTCACCAATAACAACACTCTAGGGCCCATTAGATTGAATTCTTTTGCAGACAAGACGCACCAAATGCCTCCCCTGATGCAGTGACGTGCGGTGAGGTTTATGGCTGGTGAGGCATTGACCCAGTGGTGGGTTTCAAATTTTTTTAGACTTGTGGACTTCAAGTCCCAGAATTTCACAGCCAGGCATGCTCAGTTCCAATTTAAAGCGACAGCATTTGTTTTTCTCCTTTGCAAAAGAATTTTCCTTCTTTCTTTTTCTTTTTCTTCTCCCTTCCCCTCCTTCCTCCCTCTCTCCCTCCCTCCCCCCTCTCTCAAACACACACACACACACACACACACACACACACACATACAGAAATTGGATTGGACTACACACACTTTCCCCCAGCCCCGGAAGGATCCAGCCCAGCTTCACTGATTACAGGTTTGAAAAGGCAACATGGCTCTGCCTGCAATCAAACTACCCTTTGAAGTTTGAATTCCTCCCCCATCCTCCGACCCACACGTACCTTTTCCAGCTGTTTCAGAGAGGATTTCAACTCTGCTCTTGCTTCGGGTCCTCTGAGGAAGCCCCGCCCAAACGAGCGCCCTCTACTATGAGGCAGGAGAACTGCGTGCCTCACCTACGTCAGGAATTTTTAGGCTTTTAACCCTTGCTTAACTCTACTCGAGTGATCATAAAACGCCTAAAGTCAGACTAGATGAGGCCTGCCTCATAGTAGAGGGTGCTTTTTAGAGGCTTTTTTAAACAGTTAAGCAGAGTCATCCACGGTGAGGCAGCAACTAGCTCAGCCTGACCTCAGCGCTCACCTTTTTCCTTTTACATTTTTTTTCTTTTCATGATGACAGTGGTGAGGCTGTGCCTCCCCTTCCCCCCCGGACTGCACGTCACTGACCTGATGGATGGTTAGAGGGAAGAGGCAGTCCCTCGAGTAACCCGGCTTAAATTTGGAGGAGAATCTGAAGGCCATAGTAATGAATATTGGGTGGAAAAGCTTTTTTTCCCTTGAAGAGAGAGGTAGCATTTTTCAGTTTCTAAAATGATGTTAGATGTATTGTAGGACTTGTGCTACTGTTTTAAATGCTTCCTGATTCGAAAAGTGAGAAATTGCCACCAATTTGTCAAGGTCTCCAAAGAAAGGATTCAGGGATTCTAGAGTGCCTATTTTTAACATGGGATAAACAAAAACTCTTCCCTCCATGATTCGTTCTTCTTTTGTTCTCCATTCTCCTTCCATCCTTAGAGAATAGTATTAAAAATTTATGTCACTACAGTGTTTTTAAAGATTTATTGTAGCTCCCTTTTGTGCATTCAAGAAAAGAAAAAGTTGTTAACAAGGAACCAGCCTCCCAATGATATTTTCAGCAAAATGTATTGCTTGTGTCTAAAAATATAATAAAGATGTTAAAAGATTGGAGTATTGTTTCTATTTAAAAAGGAGTAATATTTAGATGCAATTACACATCTACTAACAATTTACATTAAGATTGAAAAAAAATGCAGATTCATATTCTTATTTGTTAAAAGTATATGCGTCAGACCTTAATATGGAATAGGATAATAATTCTAATTAAGAGTTGTTTCACTCCATTAACAGTAGCTTTTCTTTACTGAGAATTAACATAGTCTGAAGCAGCACAACATTGAACTCTCTTATAGATTTGGAGGACAAACATCTATGAATAAGATCATATATGGACATCACATATGTGGTTTGGTTAAGTAATAGTCACGTGGACAAAAAAAAGTAACTTTTGATTTCAAGCAAATGTCACAACAGCTATCTCTGCCCTGATAACTGGCCAATTATGCAATATGAAATCAATTTCTATACAGAAAAGCTTTATAATTGGATCATCAAATATTGTAGTAGCAGAAGGAATAAAACAGACCAGTGTTTTTTTACTGGTTCTGTTTAATAGCTAATTTATTGTGTGGGCTGAAATGGAATCAACAAAGAACTGAATTCTATCAAATTCTCTCTCAGCTGTTCTGCTCTTGCTAGACTTTCTGAGAAAAGAATTGAGAGCTGGCTGATTCATATGCAGCCAGGACATTCACATTTGATCAGTGCTTAATTTCTGAAAGCAGCTCAATTTAATTTCAAACTTGCCTAAAAGACACAAATTTCAACATGAAAAACTAAAATCTTGATTTGAGAAATGGGTAGAAAGTTCTCATGGAGAAAAATATTCAAAGTAACATTATCTTACTACCTCACATTATGCATAATTGAAGTGTGCTCAATTAATTCTTAAATTTTGGTGGTCAGCTTTAATAAATTCAACCTTAGGTTTTGGGAATTAAATGAGGCTTTTAAAGTGCTGAAATATTAATGCCTGGGCCTGTAAATCAATATACTAATGCACTGGCCAGTAATATAGTATAGAGCGTATAGCATTGAAGATTTAACTTAACTTGCTCCTGTTCTATAGAAGAAACTCTGAGGGCCACCCTCACAATGTCAGATACAAACAACCTGAAATCAGGATAATTTGTTAGCAAAACAAGGGACAGGTGAAACCTGCCCATTCCTCAAAAAATAGTAGCTTCAAACCTATTACCCCTAGGCAGTGGTGGGATTCAAATAATGTAACAACCGGTTCTCTGCCCTAATGACGTGACTCAGTGGTTATATGACCATGTGGGCATGGACGATTCAAAGTCACTCAGGTCGATGGGCGCTTCGCCTTAACTGTTACAATGTAATAAGGGTTAACCAGAGAGACAGTTTCTGTAAGCAGGGCAATAAAGATTAGGCTAGAAACAACACCAGAATGTTTCCTTCCTGCCTTCCTTACAGGATTAGCCCTGTAAAGTAGAAAAAACAAAATAAGATTTCTTCTAACAACCGGTTCTCCGAACTGCTTAGAAAGTTAACAACCAGTTCTCCCGAATAGGTGCGAACTGGCTGAATCCCACCACTGTCCCTAGGGGACAATACAAAAATGTAGAAAAATTTACCCCTTGCTTTTATTATAAATAGGGTTTGCATTTGCTGGCTAGCAGTCTCTGGAAATCTTGTGTGACAGCTTCCTTGGTTTTTACAATAAACCTACTTAGCAGATGGTTGCATTTTCAAAGCCGACTTCTGCCTTCTTCCAGTTTTAGGTTGTTGATAGAAGCCCCAGGCCCCCATTCATTTCTCTCTCTCACACACACACAGCTGGATAAAACTATATAAAAATCTAGCCCAGCTTCACTGATTACAAGTTTGAAAAGGCAACGTGGCTCCACCTGCAATCAAACTGCCAGCAGGAGGTGGTGGGTGGGCTTTATTGTGTTCCAGGCATTTCCCACCCAGACAGCAGGCTGCATTTGCAATGGTGGAGGTGTTTGGGAAAGGCAGCAGGGGAATGTGGGGGGGATGGCAGAGGAGCTGCTTTCAAGCCACTGGAAAATATATCCAATCCAACTTTTGTGTGTGGGGGGGGTTTGTTTGAGAGTGAGTGAGAGAGGGAAGGGGTAGGAGAGATAGTCCAATCCAACTTGTGTGTGTGTGTGTGTGTGTGTGTGTGTGTTTGAGAGAGGGGGAGGAAGGGAGAGAGGGAGGAAGGAGGGGAAGGAGAAGAAAAAGAAAAAGAAAGAAGGAGCAAAGGAGAAAAACAAATGCTGTCGCTTTAAATTGGAACTGAGCATGCCTGGTTGTGGAATTCTGGGAGTTGAAGTCCACAAGTCTAAAAATATTTGAAACTCAGCACTGTGTCAGTGCCTCACCAGTCATAAACCTCACCGCACGTCACTGATTCAGATATAATACAGTTGATCTTGGTTTGGAGGAAAGAAGTAAGACATGATAGTCTCCAACCTTCTTGTGTAATATAGATTGTAACATAAAAGAAGAGTGCCATAAATCAGCATTGGTACAACTAAAGATTAAAAAAGAAAAACATGAAAGCAAAACATAAAATTTAGCTATTCTTGAAATAAATGCTACCATAATAATACATTTGCAATGGTGCTTGGGTGTGCAGTCCAGTTTGGGAAGGAAAAACTACTGCAGCTAAAGTTCAAAAACAGCTGCACTTCTAAGCAGATTTATAACTAGTAATATGAGCATTTCTTTGTAATAAAATTAGGAGATTTGCACTGATTTAATCTGTTAAGAGTTTTGTTCTACAGCAGTGACATACCAAGATCTTGCAACATTTCTAGCTGCTATCACAAATTATATAATTATATATTGGCATTGAGGCATGAGACTTGTGAGTAAGATTTTGGCTATTTTAATTTAATTATTTTATGAACTTTGTTACTTGAAAAAGTTGCTACCTAAAGGTAAAGGTTCCCCTCGCACATATGTGCTAGTCATTCCTGACTCTTGGGGACGGTGCTCATCTCCATTTCAAAGCGAAGACCAGCACTGTCCAATGATGTCTCCGTGGTCATATGGCCAGCATGATTAAATGCCGAAGGCGCATGAAACGCTGTTACCTTCCCACCAAAGGTGATTCCTATTTTTCTACTTGCATTTTACATGCTTTAGAACTGCTAGGTTGGCAGAAGCTGGGACAAGTAACGGGAGCTCACTCTGTTACGTAGCACTAGGGATTTGAACTGCCAAACTGCCAACCTTTCTGATTGACAAGCTCAGCGTCTTAGCCACTGAGCCACCGGGTCCCTTGCTACCTATAGGAATACATATAAAAATCTATACACTTGAAAAATCATCAAAGTAATAGAAGAAGAAGAATTATATAAATATGAAAGTACAGATAGCTCTCAATTTACAATCACAATTGGAATGATGCACTGTTCTGCTTCGCCTTGTTATTCAGATCCAAGCTAGCATTTTGAGATTCTAGCAGGTTAGTAGGAGCAATGAATCTCTCTTCAATGTTAGAGGGTGGATTGTCTTGAACAAATAAGTACAAGTAGCTCTATGAGAAATAGTTACTCTATCAAAACACAAGGCTCCAACACCCTGGGAGATCATAACTCATTTATAATGGAGCTATTCTTATCTCACCAGATGGCAAGTAGGATTAACAAATAAATATCACCACCTCTGTGATGCCCAGGTATAACTGGGAGTAGTCCTCCCTGCTGAGATGGTGGAAAAGCAACTTAATAAACAACTTACAGAAATCTGGTGGCACCATTCCAGTTGTTCCAGTGTTAAAGCCAAGTGGTATGATTAGATGGGATGGAGATTACAAATACATTATGATTAGATCAAATAAGCAAAGGAAAATCATCAAAGCCATTAAAAAGCAAAAGTTAGAATATTTTGGACATGTGATGCAACAACCAGAAAAATATGGCATACTTCACTTAATCCTCCGGGGAAAAATTGAGGCAAACGAGGTCTAGGCAGAAGAAGAACATCATGGCTTCAAAATCTAAGGGGACTGGTTTGGACAAAGCTCAAAGCCTTCGGTGTTTAGTCATGCAGCACTTTTTCATGGGGCTGTTGACAAAAATAGGATTGCCAACATGATCTCCAACATCTGATGCCAGATATGGCACAAGAAGAAGAAGAAGAATGAATAGGTCAGTTAAGCAACGCCCTTAACTTTTGTCTGCTGTCAAGCAGCAGATAAATGTTCTTGTTGAGGTTTTTTTGGGGGAAAGCTTGATTTGGCCTCAGCACTATAATGTGACGATAAAGTATTGAATTTCCAAACCCTGATTGTTTATCAGTTTATTTTTCTGATTAAAGATCTCAGTTTTCATTGTTTAACCGCTGGGATTCAAGGAACCTTTCCTTTCTAAAATACAGAAATTAGTTTTCTATTGTGACAATTACTTTCTTACACGATCCTCAGAGGTTGAACTGACATTGCATCTTTGGAAATTCTACACTATTTTGACACGTCAGATCTTCCTGGGGGGGAAAAGGAAAAATGTGAACCTGGAACTTCTTTAGTCACATTTTGGGATTTTGTCCATAGGTTTGACATAAGGCAAATTGACAAATTGATTATAGTTTATCAGCATAATCCTTAATTCAACTGCTTTTTAGCAGTTGATGGTACACTGACTATCCCAAACCCTGGTCCCTCCATGAACCTGCAGGATTTACTCTTGGCATATTTAAAAGCTTAACAAGGCGTCCTGGACCTACAAGACCAGCTATAAGTTCTACCATGCAATATCTCCTCTTGTGGTCTACTGCTTTGTTCCTTTTTGTTCCTCCTCCATTGCCAAGAAAGCCATCCTAGCTAGTTTGAGTATGTCTTGAAGATGACAGCTGTTCTCAATCTACAAGCTTTTTTTTTTGTATTTCCACTCTAACCTCTCTGATAAGCCTTTGTTGCCAGGCTTCTTTGATAGGCTTCAACCATGGAGCACTTTTGATAAGGCCAGTTGTGTCCCAACTGTTCTGCCACTGAGCCTCAGTGACTATATTACTTACTACCACAAGATGTCTTTGGTGCCTCCTGCTGGGCCTCTGATGGCCGTCCCTGCCAAATTCAGCAGTTTGGCCATTTTGGAGTTTTGTTCCTGCTAGACAGTCCTGGGCTTGATTTGGCATCCCTGTCTCTGGACCTCTTCCTGGCCTTTCTTCCATCTGCTTCAGCTTCTGCAAACTTTAGGTGCGCTCAGCCAGATCGCTTCACGTGCCATTTGGTAACTAAGCATGGACTTATCACTGTTCACTGGTGTTCACTGAGGATGTGAATAAGTAATTCAGAAAATATTAATTAATTATTAATTAATAAATGCATAATTTCTTGACAGTCTATCCTCATGTTCCGCCACAAAATGCCAGCTGACAAGGAGGCTCTAATTACTTTCTACTGAGTATGCTACCCGCTGAAAAGAATTACGCATAATATATTATTTCAAGAGTCTGGAAGTTTTACAGCCACTTTTATGGCTATGCCCTTGAAATTTGTATAGTTCACAAAGCTTTGCTGTGGCTTTTCTCACATAATAAACCTATATCATCGTTCTGTCATTTACAGTATAGAGGTGGAGCCTTAATGCTTTAAATGATAGGTTGTCTACCAGCCATGGAGAACACTTGCAAATATAGATAGTTTTGAGCCGTCTGCCTCTTTTGCTTCCAGATTTTAATGTATCCAGGGGGGGGAAATTGTACTGAAAAAAATTATATTGAAATTTTTACCCAACCTACCAATCCAATTTGATCAGATTGCAAGAGGACTTCGGACATCATAGTAGCTCATATTGATGTGAAAAGGATGTTCTGCTGTGGAATCACCATAACAGTTCTTGTCTTTCAGTAGCCAGTAATGTGATAATTTCCCTTTTTCAAACTTTAGAACAGGTTTCCCAAACTGTGGGGTGTACCCACCTTTTATTTATATTGTTACTATAAATCCATCTCTCCCCAAATTTCCCTTGTTTTCATTATTCATTTTGGTGTTTAATTTTTTTGGAAAAAGTGTATATCTATTAAGATTACACTAAAGTCAGGTGTTGTGACAAGGTAAATTTAGGATTTCCAGTTTTTAGAATGATCTTCTATTTAATTACCAAATCCTTCATATGGGATATTCTTAAAAATCCTACCATTGACCAACATCTGATGTTACTAATGTACTATTTGTAGAACAAAACTAGCTTTAGGGACCAATGTTGCATAGAAGAGCTGCCAAATTTAATTACACCTGCAAAGAGAGTGAAGCAAGAATATATCCTGGCTCTATTTTGTTTATCGTTTATCTAAATCCCTTAACAAAACAGTTATAGGAGCTGGATATGCACATGCAAAGTTGACATGTGAGCAGCTGTTACTTCATGTAGATATTGCTATAATGTTTCACTGAACCAAGTCAGCTTCAGGAAGTTCCTCAGAATCTTGGCTCAGTTTTGTAAGGAGTTACAATGTGTCATAAATTATCAAAAAAAATGAAAGTTTTATGATTTTCTATAAGAGTACCAAAATCCAGAAATGGTATATAGAGAACCAAACAACTGAGCAAGTAAAATACCCGAGTATGTAAGATACTTGAAAATCCTTACCAATAGTGCCCAATCCACCAATATTGCCTCTATGATCCGAAAGAGAATAGCAGCTCTCCTAATATTTTATCACAGAGAGAAATTTTATTTTGGCTGCCATTCTCATAATGAGCCATGAAACTATTGCACAGCTTTTTTGGAAGGGTATATTTGGACCTTTGCTCTAATTACATAGTTTATGAAAAAATAAAGAATACAAAAGAAAACACTCTCTTTCCTGACCACTGCATGTGTGTTCAGTATGACCTTAAGCTAGATGTTAGACTACCTATAACAGAAACTAGAGATTGATCATCTGTTTACAAACTGTTCACCTGATTAAGCCTTAAATCTAGCCCAGGGGTATCAAACTCAAGACCTGCGGGCCAGATCCAGCCCCTCTGTGGCAACTTGCACTCATCAACAAAAGACTAAAATTAATTTTAGAGAGAAAGGATGGCTGAACTGATTCTTCTCTAAACTATCTATGGGAACTTTGATTTTGTTGTTTCCTGACCACCTGTACTGGCTGAGCCAATATGGCCAACTTCTTCCTTCTTTGTCTTCATGAATGAGACTCCTCCCTTGGAAAACTTTATGGCTTTCAACTAATTTCCACCCCAGAGATCTCCAGGAGCCTCTTCAAATACATTTTTCCCCTGGATTTGGAATATTTTGACCCACCTATTTGCTCTAGTTTTGTACTAGAAGACTTATTCTCCTTTGGACATGTCTGGTGATCCCTACCGGCTGTGCTCCCCTACAGACACCATTTCTTTGTACAGAACAATAACTATCTCTGAGCCTCATGATGGGTCCAAAGAAATCACCACCTGGTAAGGCCTCGTCGGCCCCAACATCTTCCACGTCCAGCCCCATTGCTCACCAGTCACAACTGGGATCTTTTTTACAACCTAAAGCCTCTGAAGAGAGTGCAAAGGATTTGTCTACTCATCAGATGCTTCAATCCATCTTAAAGGAACATGACGAAATCAAAAAACAACTGCAGGACTTAAATGAACAGCTCAGAGAGACAAATCAGCAAACCACACGGAATGAACAGAGGATAGGAGGGTGCGGTATGGATGAGAGACGAGATGAAGACAATCCAAAGGGGGAATGTAGAATTTGGAAATCAGATTTAAAAATGGAGTTTGAAAGGATGTCTTTTTTTCTTAGGTTCCAAAAGTTGCCAGAAGTTGAGAATGAAGATCTTAAGGAGATTATGACCACAATACTAGCAGAATATATTAATAGAGATAAACAACAGCTTTGGTGGGATATTGATCTGATCTATAGGGTTAATTCAGCCTATGCAAGAACACACAATGTTCCAAGGGAAGTTCATGTTAAATTTCTTAGAAAAACTACAAGATATGAGGTTCTAGGAGCTCAAAGGGGAGGACCATTAAAATATAAAGATAAGGAAATAACCATTCTTAAACAGATCCCAAAGAAAGTAAGAGATAACAGAAGGAAATATTCCTTCTTAGCAAAAAAAATTATACAATAATGGGGTTTGGTTCAGGTGGCTGTTTCCAGAAGGCATGTTGATTTTCTGGGAGGGCAGTAGAATTAGAATCAATACAGTAGTGGAAGCAGAGGCTTTCACTAAAAAACACAGTGCTCTCTTAGGTGAAATGGGGGATGTTACACAAGAAACAAAGGAGGGAGGGGCTGAGGCTCTGCCAGTGGATGGAAGGGAGGATGTGACAACTGGAAGACTCAGATCACAAAAGTGATTTGAAACATTATTGCAATTGTTGTTACAATGTATCTTTATGGAAGTGATACAAAACAAATAATTGAAACATACTGATGATTTTGTGTTAAACTCAAAACTGCTAATACTTATGTAAATGTTGATATTTTTCTATTTTCGTTTGTAAAAGTTGTAAGACCTGGGGGGCTTCTCCCCCCCGCACGATGTAGCTGTCAAAATGTTTTATAACCCTATAACCCCTTTTCCTTGTAAAACTTTTAAAACCAATAAGTGAGAACAATCCAGCGAAGGTTGAGTCTGACAGCCGCCCTTTTGTAGGGAGCTGTCAGACCCTTCGACCAATAGGATTAAACCTCTGTTCCCACCGGAACAGAGAACCTTGGTGGAAACCACTGAAGTTAGAGCAAGTATCTAATACTCCTCCCCTATTGGATGGAACAATCCTACTTGTTACGTAGTCACGCAGGTAGGCAGGCTTTTGGGTAGCTCTGCCTGACCTGCGCAGTTTAGTAGGAAGGGTTTCCTTGGACAGGTCGGACGGACCTGTTTGCTCCGCAGCTCCGCTTGGTGGAAGCTCCTAAAACCTTTCACAGGCTGTGGCTGGAGCTTCTAGAGCCGGTTTGCTTGGAGCTCGCTGCGGGCCTGCAACATAACCAGATAAGTTTCCCGGTACCCTCAGGCTTGAGTTGGCCATGGAAGGAGTGAGTGTTTGCTCTGTTTGGGTAGGGCTTTGGCTAATTCGTGCAGGAGTTACCTCTGGTTGTCTAAGAGTGGAGTTGGAGAGGCGGCCATGGAGTTGGTCAATATGCCTTCTCCAATTCCTACCGTCCTCGAGCTCTAGGAGGTAAGAGCGAGGCCGGTGATGCCTATCACAGTGGCAGGAATCCACAGAGTTCCCACAGTGTAGTTGTAGGCATATACCGAATCCCCTATGCTAAATGTCCGAATCTTGCTTGTGGAGTCTGGGGGCAATGAGGCAGAATAATTGGGGTGTAGCTGGTCTAAGTGGGACCTTAGCCGGCAACCCATGAGAAGCTTGGAGGGGCTTCTCCCTGTAGTGGCACTGGGTGTGATGTGCTGAATTAGCAAATAATGGTCAACCCGTGTTTGCCAATCTCCCGGGCCCATCCTAGAGAGGGCCTCTTTTGCAGATCTTTTCTCCACCTGACCATTGGAGGCGGATAGAATGGCGCGAGCAGGGCATGCCTGATTCCCTGAGCTGCTAGGAAGATCTCAAATTGCATGGCCATGAATTGGGGCCCGTTGTCAGAGACCAAGACGTCGGGCAGGCCGTGCATGGAGAAAAGTCTCCGTAGCACCTTGATGACCACTTCTGCCATAGTGGAGGTCATCAAGACTACTTCTAACCATTTCGAGTAGGCGTCCACAACTATGAGAAATGTCTGGCCGTGAACTGGGCCAGCAAAGTCAATGTGCACCCTAGACCATGGTGCTTGAGGTTGCTCCCACTCCTTAGCAGGTGCCTCTGGGGGAGCTGGTCTGGACTCCTGGCACGGTGTGCAGGTAGGCACCCATTCTTTGATCTCCCTGTCCATGTTAGGCCACCACACGTAACTCCTAGCCAAAGACTTCATCCTGACAATTCCAGGATGCCCTATGTGTAAAGCCTCTAATACTGCAATGTGCAGTTTGGGTGGAACAACAACCCGGTCCCCCCACAGTAAACAGCCATTTACAACCGATAACTCATCGTGTTTGGCAAAATACATTTTGAAATCATCCCCAACAGGCCCCTTGGGCCACCCCTCCACACTCAGTTCAAAATTTGTTTGATGGTGGAGTCCATAGCAGAGTGACAGGCAACGTCACTGGACAAGACAGGCCCAGTCTCAAGGCAGTCAATGAGGAGGGCTGGCGTCTCGTGGGTAGGCTCAGCGAAAAGTTCAGGCGGCGGGCAGCGGCTGAGAGTGTCAGCGTGCCCCAAAGTAGAGCCTGGTTGGTGGATGAGACGGTAGGAGTAGGCAGCTAGGAAGATGGTCCATCTGGTCATGCCGAGTGATAATGACACTGGGGTAGGTCGGTCCCCAGTCAGTAAGCCCAACAACGGCTTGTGGTCCGTAACAAGTTCGAAGTTTTGGCCATATAGATACTCATGGAACCTCTTTACTCCGGCCACTGCAGCCAAAGCCTCACTGCCAGCTGGCTGTAGTTCCGCTCTGCGGCAGACAAGTTCCTGGAGTAAAATGCAATAGGGGCTTCGGTTCCGTTGGGCATGCGGTGGCTGAGCATGGTGCTGACGCCGACGGGGAAGCGTCACAAGTCAGCACCAATGGCAGGGTCTGGCTGTACTCTACCAGGGAGGAATCCACCAACAGGAGTCATTTTACGCGGCAAATGCGACAGCCTCGGCTATGCCCCAGGACCACTTCGCGTTCTTAGCCAGGAGACGGTGTAAGGGCTCAGCAAAGGTGGTTTTCCGTTTAAGAAAGATGCTGTAGAAATTAACGAGCCCGAGGAACGCCTGCAGCTCGGTTTGATTGCAAGGTGTGGGGGCGTCCTGAATTGCTTTGATTTTTTGTGTGGTCAGGTGAATCCCAGAGCCATCGATTAGGTACCCTAAGAATTCAACCCTTGGCACGTTAATTTGGCATTTCTCTTTTTTGAGACGGAGGCCTTTGTCTCTAATTCTAGCCAAAACTGTTCGTATGCATTTTAAAAGTTGTGCCTCATTTAGTCCAAACTAAAGAAAATTGGAGTCCCCACATACTTACCCAGACTGGTGCTGAAGACGTCCTCGAACTCCTTAAAGATGGCTTCAGCGCCGTCGTCTTTCAAGGTGTTGATACCGGTCACCTCTAGGCCCAGGGCTTGGAACCAATCTAGCCCTAGGAGGTTCTGCAGGTTACCGCTGACCACTATCACTGGGAGTTTTCAACTGAACTGCTTGAACTTCACCTGGAAGGTGTCTTGGCCCACGATGGGAACCCGGTTTCCCTGGTAATCGCATAGGCGGATGTCAGGTGCGAAAATGCTGCTTCTTTAGGCTAGGGATAGCCTGCTTTAGGGTAGACCATGGCATGATGGTCAGTGATGACCCGGTGTCAATCTCCACCTCATATGGAGAGTCCTCGATGAGGACTGTGACCTTCAGCTTTTTTGGCCGCTTGGTGCGGACTTGGCCGATTGACGTATGGTAGGTGACTCTATTGTCGCCCTCTGAGTGCCGTGGTGGCTTCTGCCAGACTCATTGGTTGGGCCTCTGTTAGTGGTTTGGTGCGTTTCTAGGCTGCCAGGCAGTGGCACGGAATTTGCTCTGGCACACGTTGGTGATGTGCCCCTTTCGCTCACAGCGCTGGCAGGTTGTGTCGTGGAAATGGCAAGGGCATGGTCTCCTCCGCAGCTAGCACAAGGCGGGAGACACGGTTTGAATTTGCGTGCCGGCTGGCCATGGCTACTGTGCATGCGGCAGCTGTCATCTTCTTCGCCTTCTGAGCTCTCAGGCTCTGCAGCCTCACGATGTACGCGTGTACTCTTTCATGCATCTTGTGGAGCACTTTGGCACTGCAGAGTCTCAGTAGATTTGACGGCTGATTCGGATGCCCTAGCCTCGTCCAGTGCGATCTGCAGAGTGAGGTTAGATTTAGCGAGTAACCTCCTCTGCAGGTTAATGTCATGCATGCCGCAAATTATGCCGTCCAGAATCAGCTCGTCCAGGTCTCAGAATTCGCAGTACGCTGCCGTCTTGCGGAGCACCGCAGCATACTCGTTAATTGACTCGCCCTTTTTCTGGTTTCTGATGTTAAACTCATGCCAGCGTATATGCTTGGACGGCTTGAGCGCATAGTGGGTCCTCAGCATCTGCTGAAGCACAGACCAGGTGACTGATTGTAGCGGTGTCAGCTCAGAGATGTCTTTCGCCATCCCGAACACTTCCCGGCCACAGTATCTGAGGAACATGTTCTTCTTGCGGCCTTCAGAAAGGCCCATGATGTCATTTGCCTCGAGGAATCAGTCAAACCGTAGCATGTATGAGTCCCAGTGCTCCGTGACTGGGTCATACGGAGTTGGTGGGGCGTGCATGGCCATTTTGTGTTCAAGTTGGCGTTTTGAGTTTGCTGCTCAAAAATGGCTGCTCGAAAACCGTGCTGAGCTCCGGGCTGGATGTACTTGCTGGATTGCTACGCTCCTTCGGTTTGCCTAGTTCAGTGGTCGGCAAGCCGCGGCTCGCGAGCCACATGTGGCTCTTCTGTGTGCTGGTCGCCCGCTCCCCTCCCTCCTCTCGGGCACTTCAAAACAAGCGCCCCTTTCCCTTTTTTCTTTTCGACCCACAATGATTAGGGAGGATCCTGAAGTCGGGCGGGGACGAGAAGCGAGGAGGCAGAAAAAGAAACGGAGGCTAAGGAGCTTCCCCCCCGCCCCCTCTCAGCAAAAATCTAACCGGGGAGCCAGGCGGGCAGTAGCAAATTAGCCGATCACGCCGCGTGATCGGTTAATTTGCTACTGCCCACGCGGCGTGATCGGCTAATTTGCTACTGCCCGCCCGGCTCCCCGGTTAGATTTTTGCTGGGAGGGGGTGGGGGGGAAGCTCCTTGGCCTCCGTCTCTTTTTCTTCCTCCTCGCTTCTTGGGGCTCCACCAATGGGGGAGCAAGGCCCGCCCAGCGCCAGGCTTTGGGCTAACACAGAGGTCTGCAAAGTTGGCTGTTTTAAGACTGGTGGACTTCAATTCTCAGAATTCTGGGAGTTGAAGTCCACCAGTCTTAAGAGCCAATTTTGCAGATCCCTGGGCTAATATGATTGATGCCCTTGGTGGACTTCAATTCTCAGAATTCTGGGAGTTGAAGTCCACAAGTCTTCAAGCTGTCAGGTTTGAAGACCCTCGGGTTTTTTTTCTAAAGGGTTAGGGGTGCAAGAGTCTTGCAACTTGACAGCTTTAAGACTTGCATGCTTCAATGCCAGAGTTCCTGAGCCAACATGACTGGAGGAGGAATTCTGGGAGTTGAAGTCCACAAGTCTTAAAGCTGTCAGGTTTGAAGACCCCTTGGGGTTTTTTTCCTAAAGGGTTAGGGATGCAAGGATCTTGTAACTTGACAGCTTTAAGACTTGCGTGCTTCAAATGCCAGATTTTATTGAAACTAAAAACAGTGTACCATCCTATGTATTTTCGGTTTTAAAAATGTGGCTCTCAAAATAAATTTCAATCGTGGTTTTGGCGAGATTTGGCTCAGTTGAAAAAAAAGGTTGCCCCCCACTGGCCTAGTTGCCTTCCAATCCCACCTTCGTCGCCAGTATTACATTGGGTAATGGATAGGCACACATAGGCTTAATGGTAACAACAGCTCTTTATTGAGTACAAAAAGTGAGATCAATCCAGCGAAGGTTGAGTCTGACAGCAGCCCTTTTATAGGGAGCTGTCAGACCCTTCGACCAATAGGATTAAACCTCTGTTCCTGCCAGAACAGAAGACCTTGGTGGAAACCACTAAAGTTAGAGCAAGTATCTAACAAGAACCATCTGCAGTAGACATTACATCATAAAATTTACCTAACGAGTATGAACCTAAAATTAGTAGATGAAAGACAAAGGTTGTTGTGCTTAACAGGAAGAATATGGTAAACAGTAGTAATTTCTATATAAATAGCTGTGTATATCTTGGTCAGATGTTTCCTAAAGATGGGGAAATGAGTGAGAAATTTTAAGACATGCAAATGCTGACTGGAAGGTAATGAAAAGTATGTGGTCTGTTGAGAGAAACAAATATTTGTCAGAAAAAGGAAAATTATAACCGTGCATTAGTGCCTTGCAGCCAACTTTGTTAAATAAAAGTGACAGTTATCATGTCAATTAGTTGGTTGGTTATTCAACTTAAAAGTAAATTGAATGCACTGAAAAATCATTTAAGAATAAGGCCAAACAAGAGGAGTTGGGTGAAGAATGGATGATGAATGAATGCAGGCTAAATGTAAAACTAAATTACCACAATAAAGTATGTACATTGAGGTAGATTGTTCATATAGGGAAAAAAAGATCAAACTGCAAAAAACAACAAGATAAAGGAAGTGTGAATGGATTTTAGAGGAAGAGAAGACCAAAAAGTTGATGCGATCTTTAAAAATAGAGAGGTAACAAGTTTGAAACACAAAAGACAATATTTGAAACAGTTTGTGGACATGGTAGAAGTGAAGATAAAAAGGTATGAAGAGTGAATAACTGTGAATAACCATGTTGCTATAAATTATGTTTAGCTATTTTTTCCTTATTTTTGTACTTCATACCTTTGATATTTTGACTATTTCTTTTAAAAAAAAACATTTTATTTGTTTTTGAACAAGGACAAACAAACATTAAAAAAAACCATCTTCCATTACAAATTGTAGAAAGTGTGTCAATTGGTTACAGTATTTCCATGCATCTCTTTCATAGTCACCACCTGCTTTTCATATCAAATCGCATATTTTAAATTCACCTATATTCATATATATCAAAATTATTATATATCAACCTTAATTTGACTATAATTGTTTTTAAATTCTTTTATATATAATATTCAAAATCTAGAATAGGATTATATGATAACATTCCATTAAAATCCTAAGATCATCCAATCACAATTCATCTTTATAACATATTCTAGATAAAACTTTTAAATCTCCTCTCATAATCTCCATGTGTTGTTTATATAAAATTTCATATTATCAAACTAATATATCTATATGTATTGTTATCATTATTAATCATTATTTAACTATAGCTATTGTCACTTCATTTTATACATACTACTAGTAAACTAAATTTACCTTAATTTTTTTATTATACATTTTCATTTCATCAACCTGTATCTTTCCAGTAATAGTACGGTCTTATATCTCTTGCCATTTGTAGCCTTAATATTCTAGTTACTTTCTTAATAAATCTTGTATAAACTTCTCTTGGCAACATGTTATTCCTTTCGTATCTCATAAAAGCTTGAAATCCAACATCTGTTCTTTCCATCAGCTTATCTTTGGTTATCGCTAGTGCTTCTGTCAAGATTTCTCTCCTTATCTCCGTTGATTTTTCTCTTTTCTTCTTCTGTGCTTTGAAGCCTGGGGTAGAGTTCCAATACATCTATCTCTCCTTTCCATATTCCACTCTTGCCATTACCAACCACGCTCACTTTGTTGTCAGTATCCACAGTTTTCTTATCTCTTTGCTCAGTTTTTTCTTCGATCTTTTGAACTCTGTCCTCCACTTTCTTCATTTGGTAAACATCCTCAGTTTCTCCATAAGATTTTTCTGTTTTGTATTCCATATTCTACAATCTCTTTTCAATTCTCTCTGTCACAACTAATAGATTTTGAATTTCAAACATAATCATTTGCAATGTTACAGTTTCTTTTTCCTGCTGAGCCATTCTTTCAATTTTGCAGGCACTGCCACTATAGGGTTCAAGGCTGTTTTAATAAACTTCAAACAGGTTCATTTATTATCTTTCAAGTCAAAATGTTGTCTTCCCTCCAATAGCTAGTGATAGAACTTCCAAAAGGCATCTGTATAAATAACTTGTGCTCTTCCTACTATCACTGTCAGTAAACAAACTGAAAGAAACTTGAATCTCAAGTGATCAAAGAGAAAGAAGAAAAAACAATGTCTCCAGCCTCTAAGTGGCAGTGTAATTGCTTTTCCTCCTGTTGTTACAACCCTCTTTATAATCCTTCTTATTATCTTCTTTATATTCCAAGCTTAAGAAAGAAGAAAAACCTTAAATGGAGATCAAAAACAATCTAATCAATCAAATCAAGCATTATAAAAAAAGGAGAATTTTAATCCATAGGTATAAGCAAAAGTGAAAAAAGAAGAAGAAAGAATTAATCCATTCAGTTTAAAAAATAAGGAGCCCCTGCAAAAGTTCCATCTGTGAAAAAAATATTAGAAACTGGATAACACACTAAGTTCAATGCAGATCAATCTCGCCGCCTACAGTCTTCTATCTTCATTCTTAACTTAAATTTTTTTCTTGGGTAGTCTCTTCCTCTAATAATAAAATTTCCTCACCAATTCAACACACTTTCTCTTTCCGCTTTCTTCCCGTTCCAGAGCTGTCCCAACTTCAGCAACTTCATTAGCTGTGTTTCTGTCTCTGGAAAAAGGGCTATTCCTGGATCTTTCAGGGACTTTGCAGTATCCCTGAGATCAGCAGGAGGTGCTTTTCTCAATCACTGTCTCTGCGGGACAGTTTAGGTCCAAATGGACCATCCAGTGGCAGAAATTCGACTGCGCTCTCAGAGCACAAAGATCACATGTCGTGCCGTTGCGACGTCAGCTCTCCTCTGATATATTTTGACTATTTCTGACTGCTTTTCTGAATTTAATATAATATAGTAGTCTTCGAGTTACGGCAACAATTGAGCCCAAACTTTCTGTTGCTGAGTGAGAGATTTGCTAAGTGAGTTTTGCCCAATTTTATGACCTTTCTTGCCATAGTTCTTAAGTGAATGCCTGCAGTTGTAAAGTTAGTAACACAGTTGTTAAGTGAATCTGGCTTCCCCATTAACTTTGCTTGTCAAAAGATTACAAAATGTGATCACATGACCCTGGGACATTTCAATAGTCATAAATATGAGTCAATTGCCCAGCAGCTGAAATTTTGATCATGTGACCATGGGAATGCTGCAATGGTCTTGTTGTGGCCCAGCAGTGGCCGGCTGAGCTGTTGGTGGACTCTGACAGCTCAGACTATTATGGGACTGCTCTGGAGGATGAGGAAGACTCTGAAGGGTGTTTGGAGTCAGAGCATGAACTAGAGAGGCCTATTGGCCACCAGGTGGCATCTGAGTCAGGGAGCAGTGAAGAGGAACAAAGGGAGGTTGTCCCTGATGTGCGTATGCATAGAATTGATAGGAGAAAGGAACAGCTGTGGAGAAGATGTCATAGAAGGAAGTAGGGACAGCTGGCTAAGGGTGTGGCCCCTCCCAAAGAGTTTATAGGTGGAGTGACGGGAGGGGAATAGAATAGAATAATAGAATAAATTTAATTTGTTAGCCGCTCCCTCTCCAAAAGGACTCGGGGCGGCGTACAATAAAAAACCCATACATATATACATATAAATACAATACATATACACATACATACAAACACATACATGTACCTGGAGGAGGTAACACTCGTTAAAAGCATACAATAGTAATAATAGAATTAAAATTAACAATTAAAATACCCTCAGTTAAAATTACAAATTTAAAAAGATTGTCAGGAGCAATGGGATAAAACTATGGTTGAGCCTGGCCAGCTAATTGGAAAAGGTGGGTCTTGAGCTTTACACGGAAGGAGCGGAGATCGGAGGTAATCCTGATGTCAAGGGGGAGGTCATTCCACAGGGCTGGGCCCATCACAGAGAAGGCTCTGCTCCTAGGTGTCGCCCCCCGACACTGTTTAGTGGAAGGCACCTGGAGAAGTCCCTCTCTGTGCGAGCGGATTGGTCGCAGGGATGTATGGGGCAGGATGCGATCCTGCAGGTAACTAGGTCCTGTGCCATGGAGCGCTTTAAAGATCGTAATCAAAACCTTGAAACGCACCCGATAGACCACAGGAAGCCAGTGCAGCTCGCGCAGGAGAGGTGTTACATGGGAGTATCTGGTACTCCCCATAATCACCCGCGCGGTCGCATTCTGGACCAACTGCAGTCTCCGAGTGCATCTCAAGGGAAGCCCCATGTAGAGAGCATTGCAGTAGTCTAGGCGAGACGTCACCAGCGCATGAGTGACTGTGCGTAAGGCATCCCGGTCCAATAGGGGGCGCAATTGGCGCACCAGGCAGACCTGGTGGAACGCCCCCCTTGCCACGGCTGTTACATGGTTGTCCATGGACAGCCGGGCATCCAGGAGGACACCCAAATTGCGCTCCCGCTCCATGGGGGCCAGTTGCACGCCCCCAATGGCCAGAGATGGAAGCAACTGGTTGAACCGGGGGGCCGGAAGCCACAGCCACTCCGTCTTGGAGGGGTTGAGTTTGAGTCGGTTGTCATCCATCCAGACCCGTACGGCTTCCAAGCACCGGGACATCATTTCGACAGCCTCGTTGGGGTGGTTCGCGGTGGAAATGTACAGCTGAGTATCATCAGCGTACAGATGATATCCCACCCCGAAAACCACGAATGATCTCGCCCAGTGGCTTCATATATGTGTTGAACAGGAGTGGCGAGAGGACCAACCCCTGTGGCACCCCACAAGTGAGGGGGCTCAGGGTCGATCTCTGCTCCCCTGCCAACAAACGTTGCGTCCGGCCGGAGAGGTAGGAGCCGAACCACTGTAAAACGGTGCCCCGAACCCCCAACCCCTCCAGACGGTGCAACAGGATACCATGGTCAATGGTATCAAAAGCCGCCAAGAGGTCTAATAGGACCAGGACAGAGGAACAACCCCTATCTCTGGCCCTCCAGAGATCATCAACCAACGTGACCAAGGCCGTCTCCGTGCTGTGCCCGGGTCGGAAGCCGGACTGGCGTGGGTCTAGATAATCATTTTCCTCCAGGTGTCGTGGAAACTGATAGGCCACCACACTCTCTACAACCTTCGCTAAAAAGGGAAGGTTGGAGACAGGACGATAATTGGCTAGCTCCGTTGGGTCCAGGGAAGGCTTCTTGAATCTTTGCAGGAAACGACAATCCAGTTTACTAGCCATTGAGAAAGCATTCCGTAAATTTAATCTTGGTTTCTTGAAGATAGTGTTCTAGGCACCTAGCCAAAGGGGTGGCTTTATCTATGTAATTAGTCGTGGCAGAGAGCCAAGCCTGTGTCTGCATATTCATTGGAATCACGGGACAGAACAGGTCTTGAGTGTGAAAAACAGTCATATGCCTCTTTTTTCAGTTGTAATTTTGAACAGTCACTAAATGAACTGTTGCAAATCGAGGACTACCTGTATATTTTACCTTGAATAATAGCATGACGGGAATATATGACGGGAAGATCAGCACGTTTATTCTGATTTAAGTATTTTGTAATCCATAATAACTGATCACATACTTAAATTTCTTTAAGGCTCTTCTGATTTTTTTTAAAAATGTTGGCTTTTCTTCCAGCAAGTGAAATGAGTTGTATTTACCTCAAACAATAATATAGCAGGAAGGAGAGCTGAGTATTGGATTTGACAGCCAAGTCAGTTCCTCCTGTTTAGAACAATGTATCTTTGATTATCCATGCAAGAGATAGGCAAGAATGATAGCCATAATATTCTGCTTGTGAACTTAAAATTGACTGTATAGTCAGCAAATATTGGAAGCAGAGTGAAAGTCTACTTGGATTTATGACCCAATACAGAAAGGTAATTCTTATTATAGGAAGATGAAGAATACAGTTTAAATATATCACAACTATATCACATTGTGTTTATTTATAAATATATACACTAAAAATTCTCTTTTTCCTTAAAATCTTCCCAGGTGTTGCTGCATTGGACTCCAGTGTTTCTGGAAAGATTGGCCTGCGAGCAGTTGTGTACTACTTCTTCACTACTGCCTTAGCTGTAATTTTAGGTAATAAGTCGTTCAACCCTTGAGTAATTAAATCCTTACATTTGAAATGTAGTGGGACATTTTTTAATAAGTTAGCAAGCTAGCAATAAATAGTCAATTTTTATCTAACTTACAGAGAAGAACAAACTTGGATATTATCCATCTTAGAGTGTTATGATAAACAGTAAGAGATTACACCTCTTGTCCAGGTTATAGTCTCCGTATGCCATTTCACAAGGATACAGGTTTCTCTTTACTATCAAAATTAATATTTAACCATGTGATTGAATATCTAGCTTGGAAGGAACAACTTCTAGTTTTGCTTCCTGAAAGAGATTTTATCAAGTTGTAGTGGTACATAAATAGGACAATTAGTCGAATGATAAGTAACTTGTACATAAATTACAGCACAATTGGGGTGCAAATCAATCCCCTTTCTGATTAAAGAAGAAGCAGCAAAAATAGGGAAAGTTATGAGGATTACTAATTGAAATAAATTACAGTTAAGCTTGCTATAGGTTCTGTGAAAAAAGCAGCATGGTTGCACAATAAAAGCTTAGCTGTAAGAGCCAGGGTGGTGCAGTGGTTAGAATGCAGTACTGCAGGCTACTTCTGCTAACTGTCAGCTGACTGCAATTTGGCAGTTTGAATCTCACCAGGCTTAAGGTTGACTCAGCCTTCCATCCTTCCGAAGTGGGTAAAATGAGGACCCAGATTGTTGGGGGCAATATGCTAACTATAAACCGCTGAGAGAGGGTTGTAAAAGCACTGTGAAGCGGTATATAAGTCTAAGTGCTATTGCTGTTGCTATTAGCAGAAAGCAACATGGCTACTTTGTAATGGTTTTACCATTGACAAAGGGGAAACCTTAGTTCCAAAGCTGTATTCCAAGGACATTGGAAATATTAAGGATAGCTGAAACCCTTCTCCCCCCTTCCCCTGGTCTGCTGTAAATAACCCTTGGGTTTAGCAAAATAAGTTAGGTTTGTCTGCAGCTCTGATTTAGCAGTGTTCCTACACTCTAAGACAGCGATAGCGAACCTTTTTTGGCTCGCGTGCCACAAGTGGGGGGAGCGCAGGGGGTTCGTGTGCGGGCGTGCTGCACCCATAATGCAACGCGCGACCCCCCCCAGTGCGCATGCACGCACAACGCGCGACCCACCCATTTTTACATGCTTTTTTCGCCCTCCCCAGGCTCCAGAGGCTTTATAGGAGCCTGGGGAGGGCGAAAAGAGCCTCCCCTACCCTCCCGGAGGCCCTCCGGAGGCTTCAGGGACCGTCCGGAGGCCTCCCTGAAGCCTTTGGAATGCTTAGAAGCACCCTCCGAGCAAACCGGAAGTGACTTCCGGGTTGCTCGGAGGGTCATTTTAAGCGTTCCGAAGGCTTCAGGGAGGCCTCCGGACGGTCCCTGAAGCCTTCGGAACGCTTAAAATGACCCTCCGAGCAAACCGGAAGTGACTGGCCACCTGATAGGGCAGCACCTCGCGTGCCCTGACAAATGGCTCCACGTGCCACTTGTGGCACGCATGCCATAGGTTCGCCATCACTGCTCTAAGATAAAGCATTGATTATATGTCAGAAAATAATAAACTACATGTTTGAAAGAACCAAGGCCTGAATTTAGGGCAAGCACAATTCTCATCTTCCACTTATATATCTACGCTGCTATTTTTTTTAAAAAAAATGTTTTCTGCAAGTTTTCAACTTTTTCACACTGTGTTCTCTTTGCCCTTCCCTTTCGACCCCCACTCCAATTATAGGGATTGTATTGGTTGTGACTATCAAACCAGGAGTATCTCAGAAAGCTGATGAAATTGACAGGATGGGCAGCACTCCGGAAGTGTCTACGGTGGATGCCATGTTAGACTTGATTAGGTGAGTTATTAAAACAATGGATTATGTTCACTATTTTAGAACTTTAATAATGGTAACACCTCCTCCTAAATATTCTCCTGCGAGATGAGGACCCTACTGAATTGTGCTGAGGCATGGATAAATAGGGAGAAAATGAGAATGTTTGAGTAATTGATAGTACCATTAAGAAATTTTCAGGAGTGACCTTTCCCATTCCAGGATATATAGTCTAACCCTAACCCTAACCCCTATGTTTTCAGAAAGTGCTTGAGAATGTTTCTTCATAAAAGAAAATAAATCTGGCAATAAATCAGCTTCCATGTTTCAGTTTTGCTCTGAATTCATTCCTCATTTATTTATTAATATGCAGAATAAATGACTTTCTCCAAATTTAAGCCACGGTTTTTAAAAAAGAATTACATAGAATTGTAGCTGTAGAATTGTTGAAAATATGATTTAATTCAGGTTCAAAAGGCAGTATATTTCTGCTTTCTTTGTGTCTGCTTTTTTTCTTTTATTTCATGGAATGATTCCTTCCTTATTTACTGAAATTTGCTTTTTGTGTAACACAAAAAATGAAGTGCGGTAAATTAGAATTTTAGGGAAATACAATATATTTGGGAGAAAGTACAGGACAGAGAAAAAACCCAGGTAGTTTAAGGTTTCATATCTTGAATAGTTAAATAACTAAGCCAAGTATTTCTGAAGCTTAAGGAATAATTAGGACATACACATGTACAAGTATTTGGAGTAAGAGAAAAAGACTTATTACATCATGGTTCTTGAATGTGTTTTCAACAATTATATACTTATCTCTTTTAATCCTTTTACAGAAATATGTTCCCAGAAAATCTTGTACAGGCCTGCTTCCAACAGGTAGATTCTATTTTTGTATTTATTAACAGAAGTTCTGTGAAATTTTGGCATCTTCTTATCTAATGGTTGGACTGTATATTATTGCCAATTATTTTAGATACTGGTCCAGAAGAAATAACTTTATTTTTACACAAATAGACTATGTGTACAAAAATCAAATGGAAATACGTAACGATGAAATATGAAAATTTGTAATTAAGAATCCATTTCCTTTTCCAATAATCACTGTTGAGGAGATAATGCAAAACACTAGTTGGCAGTCAATAAATATCCATATGATTTCTTCTGGACTCTGCACCTTTTGTATCTTAAAAACAAATCCTACCATCTTTAACTTTTTTTTTCTCTTAACATTAGAAATTGTATCTCAATCAAATCCCTAGTTTTAAGCAAGAACCAATCATCAGTTGATAGTTAGACAGATACTCGTAAGTCATCCATTTCTTATGGATCCCCGTCTACTCCCTATACCCAGATTCTTAGGTTTTTGATGTGTAACAAGCTCTGTATTCTCTCTCACATTAAAAAAATAAGAGAAAAGGGAACAAAAAAAAATAGATATGGTAATGATAGTGTCTTAGAAACAATAGTAGCAGGGGTGGTATTCACCTACTTTCCCTACTGGCTCGCAAATGTGAGTGTGCACGTTCACGCATGCACTAGGACTTCTGCGCATGCACTTTGATCATGCTTGTAGCTTGCACACATGCACATGGCTTGAACATGTGCCTAAATAGGATGGCATAGAGCCTGGGTAGGTGTGTGGGTCCACCCGCAATTGCCATTACTGGTTCAGGTGAACCGGTCCAAACTGGCTGAATACCACCTCTGGATATGTGTGAACTCTTGCCTATTAACAACGTTTTAAAAGAACTTTAAAAATAAACATTTCCTTCATCATTCTCCACTAACACAACACATGTATTCTTACCTTCCAGTATAAGACCAAACGTGAAGAAATAAAAATCACAAGCATTGATAAAAACGGGACCTTTCCAACAGATGAACCAATCACAGCTATAATGCCAACTGAGACTTCACAGGTAAAGAGAAGGCAACTGTGTCATTCTGTTGTGGCACAACAGAAAGATTCCTGTATCCTTAATTGCTATTAGTCTTTAAGATGTTACTGGATGATTCCTATGATACGGCTGCTATTGTGTATTATACAGCTTTCACATTACTGAAATAATGTAGAAATAATTTGTATAGTGAAATTCAGGTTGTTGAAATAATGGCTAGTAACAAGAAGTTGGAGACAGGAGTGTCTGTAGAGAGGGGGGACAATATGTGCCTGATGATGGGCCCAGTGTCATGTTCAAAGCTCCACCCCTCTTTAATGGGCTGCCCATTTAATGGGTAGCAAAATAACTCCTTTAAGATCAAATGCCCTACGACACTTATAGTCAAAAGAATTAAGTACAAACAAACCCTTAGCAAGGTTAATCTGCTTCCAGACAAGAGTTTAATTGTTTAATCTTCATATTTGCAAAATATGTTATTGCTAGTTGAGCATTTCTGTCTTCCCTTCTCAACCTACAGAACAAAACTAAAGAATACAAAGTAGTGGGCATGTATTCCGATGGTATTAATGTGCTTGGATTGATAGTCTTTTGTCTGGTCTTTGGAATCGTTATTGGGAAAATGGGAGAAAAAGGACAAGTGCTGGTGGATTTTTTCAATGCCCTGAACGATGCCACAATGTATATAGTTCAGATAATTATGTGGTAAGTGGGAGAGCGTCTTTTCATTAATTCCTTTTATTACTTGGTTGCACATTTGATCCAAGAGCAGGGAAAGGCTTCAGAAAGTCTGCCACCATTTGAGAAGATACGGCTGCTTTGCTCGTGCATTTTGCAAACCTCACCGCTGAATGCTTTGCATTTGGTAGCTACGTATGGGACATATGAGTGCATGTGTATCTAAATAAATTAAAATATACATAAGAATCCAGTTCAACTAATAATAATAAAAAAAGTATCTACCTGGAAGTTGAATTAATTAACATGGTCACCAAATATTAGAATTAATTAGTATTTCAGTAAAATGTATGTTCCAAATTATAAATTAAATGCAGGTTTGATCATGCTTAGAATAGATGCATGGAAATTAATGAGATAAATTACTCATCAGTACCTATAGTTGAATTATTTCCATAGATAACATCAAATTTGGATTTAAGATTATATTTGGGGTTTTTTAAGGGACATATCCTATCTTTTTGTGGAAAATGGCACCATTCTTGTTTAATAAGTTGAAGTTGAATAAATACAAACAAAATAATTCACAACCAGAATCAATCGTTTTGATAGATTCTGAAATATTGATTGTGGATTATTCTAAGATTATTTTTATTTAATTATAATGTATTAATGGTAATAGTGTCTTTTTAAGTGAATAGTTAAATAGATTTATATTAGAAATGCCAAAATTGAACAATTGGTTCTACCCAAAGGATTGGTATAACCAGTATCTTTTGGCAAACTTCCAATGACCCTCCTAATCTTTTGGATTTCTTAGAAAGTTTTTTTTTTACTCAAAGTTTCCACTCAAATGGCCAGAAGAAAGCTGTCACCAATGATCTTACTATGTGGTGTGGATCCTTGGGGGAAATGTGCTTTCTTCAGCTAAACAATCTACAAATACACTATTTGGACATCCAGAACTGTCCATTTAGTTTTTCCATCCTTTGCAATAGATGTAAGAAAAGTTAGATAAATATCCTGTCTGTGAAATAATACTGCACTCCTGTGAGATTTGTGTTGCAAATTATCTTAGCATAAATGTTAATGTTTCTTTGTACATTCTAGGTATATGCCTCTGGGTATTTTGTTTTTGATTGCTGGAAAGATAATAGAAGTTGAAGACTGGGAGATTTTTCGCAAATTGGGTCTTTATATGGCCACTGTGTTGAGTGGGTATGTTATTCCTCTAATTAATAAAATGTATTTATTTTCTTTTGAATTTGAATTGATAAATCAGGTTTTCCTATAGTTAGGAGAACTTTCGTTGTGTTGATATTCACTGTGTTTCAAATACATTGAAAACAAAGGTGGGTTTTTGCTGGTTCTCCCCGGATTGGGTAAATCGGTAGTGACAGCGCCGACAGGCTCCGCCCACCCACCTGGACGCTTCTGCACATGCGCAGAAGTGTCGTGCGAGTGCGAGCGCCCACATGAACAAACCAGCAGTAAAATAAATTGAAACCCACCACTGATTGAAAATATACTAAATTAAGAATACATTTTAAATTCAATTGTTGGTTCTCAGGCAATATATTAAAAAAAAAAAAACAGATTGCCTCAGATATGAAAGATAAAAGAAAGCACTTGAATCTGAGAATTGACATAACTGTTGAATTATTCTTAGGCTGCATATTCATGGTCTGAAATCCTTATTAGATTAATGTAAAATAGAATATTATTTGTGTGTGTTGCACAAGTGGGGAAGAAATGCTGGGAGAATAGAGGATTTCCTGATGCATGTTATTTGCAAATACTTACAAATGTGTTTCAAGAAATTTGCTTAAAGAAGAGTTGGGAAGATTGCTTCATTCTTTCTTCTCTGTTCCATATTGCCACTTTTCAGTTATTTTCATAGAACACAAAAGACATCCAGATTGATTTACATGCATTTAATGATTAATTAGTGACTAATTGAAAGTTTTTACTAGCATTTAACAACATTCTGCTGAGTAGTATACCTTATGTTATCAAATACAAAGGGCTAATTTGTGGTCTAGCCTAAACAGCTTTATGAATCTTAGGAAAATCTGCTTCTCTCACTGTTGATAAATTTTGAGACCCATCTACATCTGTTCACTAAGACTCTAATGTTAAATATTACAGTACTTAATGTATGTTTTCTATTTCAGACTTGCAATCCATTCTGTGGTTATTCTACCACTAATATATTTAATCATAGTGAGGAAAAATCCATACCAGTTTGCCATAGGTATGGCTCAAGCCCTATTGACCGCACTCATGATTTCTTCCAGGTATATTTTTTTCCCTTTGCTTACATTTAGCTCTTAGGTAATACAGTATAAATGAACTTATCCATGAATTTATTTCAGACATTCATTTGATATTAATTTAGACTTTATCACATACAAGCTGTATTTTTATTGATTGTCTTGATCTGACTATAAAATTAATAAATGCACACATTGGCTTCTTACTGACCAATTTCTTCTTAATGTCTTTATCTTTCCCCCTTGATTTATGGGATCTAGTTCAGCCACCTTACCCGTAACTTTTCGCTGTGCAGAAGAAAAAAATCACGTTGACAAGAGAATTACTCGATTTGTTTTACCAGTTGGAGCAACAATCAACATGGATGGAACCGCACTGTATGAAGCAGTGGCTGCTGTTTTTATTGCACAGCTTAATGACTTAGAGCTAGATATTGGCCAAATAGTAACCATTAGGTAAGGATTATGCTGTATCACATATTTTATTTTTTTTATTTATCATAGTAACCATTATCTCTTTTTTTCATCTATAATATTTAGAATCAGAGAATCTTAATGTTGCAAGGGACGTTGAAGGTCATCTAGCCTGAGATGAATCTCCTGTAAAATTATGCTTTGCTGCAATACACACTCATAAGAACAAAACCTCGGGTCACAGTTAAATTGTAGCATGGATTATATTTCAACACTTAACAGTAAAACTCAACTTTGTGCCCAGTGGATTGTCTAAGCACTGAAACCTATTAGCTGTATTCATTACTAATTTACACATTGTGTTGCTAAATTCAGAGTATCACTGAATTTAACTGTATTACTCAACTAAGATCGTCATATTTGGACACCATATGGCCTTTTATAACCAATTTCAAATATCCTACGTTACAAATTGCTTGGCTTGATAGACCACAGAAATAGAGGGAAGATGCAGAAGAGAAGTTTATAGCTTCATGATAGAGCTATGTTGGTTTTTCAAGTTGGACATTTTCTCTTCTCTGAATACCACTGGGGTGTCAAACTCGCATTGTCACATGATGTATCGGGACTTTCCCCCCCCCCCCTTCGCTAAACCGGATGGGGGCGGGGCCAGCACATGATGCATCTGGCTGGCAGGCCGTGAGTTTGACACTCCTGGAATACCACATTCTGTCAAGCAAGTTGGCTCAGCTGGCAGTAGTTAGCACTGTAACACATATCTTTAATGTCAACATATTTTTATGAAAGAGCAATAATAAGTCTGATTCCATGTCTGGAAAAACTAGTGAGAAAAGGATCTAGATGGGGAGATCTTAAACAAGGAAATAATAACACACAATTTGTAAGCCTTTCCTTTAAGCAGTTGTCCAGTTAACACTGTTTATTCCTGCAGCCTTCTCAACATTCTTGTATCACTTACGGCTTCCTTTCCACCACCTAGTATTTACAGCGTTCATTTTAAGTTAATATTACCACCCCACTGCCCTATAAACATCTCTAAAACATTCCTTCCGCCATTCCCTACTTCAATTTCATCCATTTATTTCATTCCTTTTATTTTTTTATTCCATTTCTTCAGACGCACCTTGTTTTGCCCTTTTCATCCACTTCCCAAATAAATTTTCATTTGTATCGAAATCACTTTGTATCACTACTTTGTCTCTCTGATTGTAATTGATTACAAAGAAATATGAATCAGTGATGTGGTAACAGCTGTAAAACAAGGCAAATGCAGTTTCAGGCCCCAACAACAGAAATAGAGTTTACAAATACACTGTACCATTTTATGCTCTGTTGGTCAGACCCCACCTCAGTTATTGTCTTTTTGATTTGGGATGCAGTGTGACGGCAACAGCCGCCAGCATTGGAGCAGCAGGGGTACCACAGGCAGGCCTTGTTACCATGGTGATTGTACTGAGTGCGGTGGGACTGCCAGCTGAAGATGTTACCCTCATTATTGCCGTGGACTGGCTCCTGTAAGTTTCCACACTTCTTATGCATCTCTTTACATGAAAAATATCAATGAGCCCATTGCATTGTGTAATCGGTATACTTCTAATGAGTGCTTTCTGCTGGCACCAGTTAAGATATTTCACAACAATGTTAACATTTAGTTGACACTGTGTTACAATATTAACAAGTATTGGACCGAGCATTCATTCCAACTCTCCAGGGTATCCAATAATATTCCCTTTTTCTTTTTCTTTTGCATGAACTTGATTATTTGCATACAATAGTAGCTAAAATTAACACCATCTGAAATATTATTATAAACTTGTACGGTAATCTCATCTGATGCATTTTTGTTCAGAAGACGTATTCTTCCAGCAGGAAGAAAATGACATGATAATTATATACGGAAGGAATGAAATACCAAGCAATTCATTACTTTAGAAGATTTTCACATTGTTTCACATTACCTTAACTTTATAAATCTTTCACCTTGTAAAAAGTAACTCAGTGTGCAGAGTTCAATATCCCTGGATTTATATTAAGTGGTTAGCATACCTTTGCCAAGTGGAAGCCCCTTTTAAAAAAAAAAAAAGGCCCTGCCAACTTGCTGAAGATGTGTCTGGAGAAAAAGAAATCAACACTCCAACACTAACATTCATTAGATTTCCTGATTTAATGCTTTTCTTTTTCCAAAGGCCAAAAACCGTTTCATGCAGAAGAACTAGTATTGCATTTACTAGAACTTGAATTTATAGCAGGGGTGACTGACATTTCCCTTAGGTTGCCCAAAAGTTATGACCAAAGTACTGTATAAGAAAGTCAGTACTTATAAGAAGGCTCTGCCACACAATTACCCTATTTTATTCACAAAATATGATGAAAATCCCGAAGGATATTGTCTTCTGCCTGTAGTCCTCCCAGATGCATTCAGCACCTCATCCATCCTTTTCCTTACCCTCTCTCACCCACTTTGTATAGCTATTCCATATTTTCCTTTAGCTCAGTGGTCCTAATACTTGCCACCTGGAAATCTCCAATACTACATAAGTGATGAAGATGTAGGCATAATGTAGCCCTTTACCCCAGCATTTTTTTGTCATTCTGTTGACCCCAAAGCAGGTAGCTCTGCAGAAACGGGGAAGCCAAGAGATATTAGATTGGACTTTGATGGTCAAGGACATTTGAAATTCCAATGTTGAAAAATGAATTGTTGAGTACCACATGAGACTCCTCAAAATTTATTTGATCTTTGCATCATGTCTTTAGTTACAATGTAAGAATTCTAAACTGACATATTTCGCCAATATTGATAAAGCTGGGGTACAAATCTTTTTATATGTAGGTTGAATTTATTGCCACCTATCCTTACTAGCCTAAAAATGTTGTTTTCTAGGGATCGATTCAGAACAATGGTTAATGTTCTTGGCGATGCCTTTGGAACTGGAGTTGTGGAAAAACTCTCCAAAATGGAACTAGAGCAGATGGACACCATCTCTGAAGTTAACATCGTGAATCCTTTTGCTTTGGAAACAACCGACAGTGAGGAAAAAGAGACAAAGAAATCTTATGTGAATGGGGCTTTTGCCGTTGATAAGTCTGACACCATATCATTCACCCAGACGTCACAATTCTGAAATTGATTGACTAACAGAGGACCACATTGGATTAAAGGACATGAGAGACCCTAAGTCAATATACCTTGGGATCATTACACTATCAATTCCTCATGCTGTTCTTTGTCTTCTGCCTGTATTCCTACAGGCATTCAGAGAAACGAATATATACATACTATATATCTATCTATCTCAATTCCCGTCTCCCTCAGCCATTCAGAAACAGAGAACGCAGCCATTCTGTTCCTCCTGTTCTACAGGCTGCCCATACCATATTTCCCCACAACTGGGAACATGGTCTTTTTCTTCCCAGTCAATTGATGAGAGGCAGCCATCCATGTTCAGAGCTGCGGAGCTTTCTTCAGGAGGCCCAATACAGAAATATAAGTATATTCTCGAGCCTAGTTAAGTTGTCAGAAAAAAATGTTCCATCATAGTTGAGAATGAATGCTAGCACTCTTAAGATTCCTCAGTAGCACCTGTCTAAGATTCTGAATTGAAATCTTTTAGTGAGATTCAGAGGATAAATACATTTCTTTGGCACAGATTGTCTTCGGCTCGTAGTTATTGCAGCATTTGGTCATTGTGTGCAGATATATGAAAAAGCCAGGTTATAAAAATATGAAAAGGCTGTGTCGTATTTCTAGGGATTCTAGATGTCTGCTTGCTATGACCATTCCCAGAAGTTGGAGCAACGAGCTGGAGACAAGCTATTTATGAGGAATAATAAAACAGTATTTCCAGATGCACAGAATTCCACGCACAGAATTATTTTTTAAAATGATATCCTCACTATTCTTATATTTCAATTACTACTGAGACATTTCTCTTTAAATTGATTCTGTGCAAAAATAACTACTCCTGTAGCTAATTAACTATTAAATAGGAAAGGCGGAAGGATAGCTCTGGAGTAAGTGTGAAGTTTTTGAAAATATATGTGTATTTTTAAACCTTGTTGTTGAAATTGGAAATTATTACTTGAGAACTTTATATTTTCATTTCCATTATAAATTATAGCTATGACATAGTGGAACTTCTGGATTAGTCCAATCACAACAGCTTTTCAGCAAACTACAGTAAACCCTAATAAAGTAGTTTTCCTCATTTAGCAATCTTCTTTTGGAAGCTGTAGGACACCATTTTTAGAGCTCTCTGTTTGATAGAGGAGATAAAAGAATGCATTTCATGGGTATACAAGCAAACTGTAATTTCATGTCTTTCCTCCACTCCTGTCCATTCCTTGTGTGTCATTGCAGATGCTATTCTATTGAGGGAGAGGGTGCAATTGAATACAATCCTAACTTCACAGCTATTCACTGAATGGCTTAGAGAAAGTGTTATGTTTTTAAAGTATTGCATTTACTGTATGTGATTCACTGCATGTTGTTTGTTTGTTCTTTGTTTAATCTTGTAAATGACTCAGAAAGCTTGCAGTACCAAAATACAGGTCTCGTGACCGAGAAGCAGGCTTAGGGTGAATTATATACCAGCTTGTCTACCAGCATATACACCTGACTGGTGAAAAGATAAATAGCAGCCTTTTATGAAAGTTCATAGTGTAGAGTAATAATGGAGATATATTCTCATATGGACCATTTGAGTGTGATTTCTTTATGAAAACATTCCATATTGTTAAAGAGTTCATCTAGTTAGTGCCTAACACCAATACCTATGGTGCAGTTTTATTCTCCCTTGAAAAACATTATTGCAGAAGATAAACTTTTCTTTGGACATTACCGGTTAGCTACGTAACACAAACAGAAATTCATAGAAGATAATGGTTTTGTAAATAAGCTTGTGCTAATCTGAAAAAAAATGCACTTAAGTACTATCAACAAACAACAAATCTGTAGCCTTAGACAGTCTTACACTGTTCTGTTCAATAAATAATCCAGGTACGTGCCAAAGAACACTGAAAAGTAACTATTCAAATAATCATGTTTTGATAAATTGCACCTTAATTGTGTGAAAGGCATAATACTGTACTGTACGTATTTAAATATAATAAGCTATAAATGAAATGCGCAAAATGCAAACATTGATCCGTTTGTACAAATAAAGGAGTGTACAGTGTAAATCTTGTGCAAAATTATTTTTTAAAAAACATTTGTACAGCTTTGCTATTGCTAGGGGGGGGGGGAAATGTTCTTAATAGTATTTTGCCTTTTCCTTGCACCCTTCAATACTATGCATGTCCCCTTTCTTTGATTTCAATAAATAGTTTGGTCATCCGGTCTGTCTTTGTTCTATGTCTGTATGTAGACTTATGTATCAGCACTGATGAGGAACGGGACCTCCTGTTCATCTGGTTTATTTAGAAAAGCAGGATAGAAGAAAAGCTCAGCCATTCTGTTTCTGTTGTGCAGTCTACCCATACCATATTTCCTCCCAACGGGGAACATGGGCTCTTTCTTCCCAGTCAATTATGAGAGGCAGCCAGCATGTTCAGAGCTGTGGAGTTTTCTTGTGGCATAGTTTTGTCACAAAAGCCCTATTAGGAGCTACTCTCAAATAAGTGGCTCCTGGCGACTCCTATGAAAATGGATTTCAACATTCACGTGTAAGTAAAAAAAGTTTACCATTAAGCCAGACGGATTTACATATATCCTGCCTTCATTACTTTTTTATAATGACGGCAAACCTATGTAATATCCCATCCTATTTTCTCCAAAACAAGTAACCCAGTGAGGTTACTGAGACAAAGTTGATTGGCTCAAAGTTGCCGAGCCACCTTTCATGCCTAAGGCCTTAACCTGGTGCCTTAACCACTACACCAAACTGGCTTTATATAGTATAACAAACATACATACATTTGGCCGATATTTTTACCTAAAGAAACAGGTGAATTAAACCTGAAACTCCTAAAGAACCCTGAAGAGAACTGCTTCAATGCTTGGGATGACAGAAGCAATCAACCTATAACAAATAATCCTAAGCAATGGAATCAATTGTGTACACATCCTAAGCCACGATCAATACATGCTTTACTTCTTTTTACTAATGGAGATCCTGAAGCAACAAACCACAAATATTGTCTCTGTCTTAAAGAAGTACAATATGTGCCCAGTCGAAGGGCTTCATCACTTCTTTCAGCTACCCTTTGGTAATACACTGGAAGCTGATCCACCTTGTAGAGCAGGCTTGCTGCTACCAATATCAATCCTCCTCTACAAAGTGGGTATATATATGTATATGTATATGTACCCTGTTTCCCTGAAAATAAGACCTCCCCAGATAATAAGCCCAATTGGACATTTGAGCGCATGCGCTAAAATAAGCCCTCCCCAAAAATATTGCAACACAACAGTAGCCATGAGGTGACTATGTTCGCTGCCTCCTGCACCTCAAAAATAATAAGACCTCCCTGAAAATAAAGCCAAGTGCTTATTTTGGAGGTCAAAATAAAATAAGACCCTTGTCTTATTTTCAGGAAAACACGGTATGTATGTAAGTATGTATGTATGTATGTATGTATGTATGTATGTATGTATGTACTGTATTTTTCAGAGTATAAGACACACCTTTCCCCCCCCCAAAAAGAGGGTGAAAATCTGGGTGTGTCTTATACACTGAATACAGCATTTTTGGCCTCCCGATACCCCGCACCCTTTGCAAAAATGGCCCTGCATAGCCTTTAGGAGGCTTCCAGAGTGCTCCTGGGGGCTTGGGATTCTATAAGCCTCCTAAAGGCTATGCATGCCATTTTTTGACAAAAAATGGGCCCATTTTTGCAAAAAAATGGGCCATTTTGGGGAGGTCTGCAGAGTGCAAAACTTTTTTTTTATTTGCCTCTTCAAAATCTTGGTGCGTCTTATGCTCCGGTGCATCTTATACTCCAAAAAATATGTTATGTATGTATGTATGTATGCATATTGGTAGCAGCAATATACATGAACGTACAACCTGATGCACAAACATAAGCCCACAAATGATCATAAAGAAACTTATTGTACCTTTCTCGAATGGAAAAACTTTCAAATCACTGCTAAACATATAAGTCATTGACCAGGATTAACCTTGTGGGATTGGGCCCTGAGCCATCAGAGGAAATCACGCAGGCCTATATGTGCAAAAATTAATCATTTCCATTGGAGTTTCTGTATATTACTTGAGCATTTCTAGTTCTTTTCAAATATGGTATTCCTAGGACATCTTCACAGAGGAATAAGTGTAGCAAGGAATTTCCTATTGGGAGAATATCAGTGTTGTCTTATATACAAACAGTATGTATCAATACTATTCTAAATATTAAAAAAATGTTTAAAATACTTGGTGTAAACAGCCTAATTTCTTTATAATATTAACTAATTTTATTTAAACAAGATGTAATCATAAAAGTCATAAAGATGCATAAAGGTGGCTTTCTCCCATTCTTATGTCCCCAAAATGAATTGTTCATGTTTCAACAATTATACCCTGCCCTTTTAAAAAAAATGTTGATCAATAAATATGTTATCTGCTATGTTCAATACTTTGGATGAATTCAGGCACTTCTAGGCAGGTTCTATCTGTTCTTCGTGATTTCTGCCCGAAATCTAAGAGTTGAGAGGCCTTGCTGAATAGGCTTAGCTGTAAGAGAAGAGCTCTGCAGTAGAGCACGAGACCCTTTCATGAGCAAACTGTTTCGGGTTGATTCTCAGAATACCTCCTCCCTGCTTCATAGGCTACTGCTTCCAATAGGACCTCCTAGGGCAGTGATGGCGAACCTTTTTTGGCTCGCATGCCAAAAGCAAGGGGAGCGCATGGGGGTCATGCGTGGATGTGCCACACCCATAATGCAATGTGCACAACCCCAGCACGCATATGTGCATGACTAGCGTTCCCCCCCCCCATTTTTGGCATGCTTTTTTCGTCCTCCCCAGGCTCCAAAGGCTTTATAGGAGCCTGGGGAGGACGAAAACAACCTCCCCACCACCCTGGAGCCCTCCGGAGGCTTCAGGAGCTTCCCTGAAGCCTCTGGAGCGCGAAAAACGGGCTCTTTGGGCAAACCGGAAGTTCAGGAATATACTTCCAGTTTGCTCGTGGGGCCAGTTTTAGTCCTCTAGAGCCTTCAGGGGCCTTCAGGAGGCTTCCCTGAAAAATGACCCTACGAGCAAACCGGAAGTCACTTCTGGTTTGTCCATAGGGCCGTTTTTCATCCTGCGGAGCCTTCAAGGGCCTTCAGGAGGCTTCCCCGAAGGCTCCTAAGAGCAAAAAACGACACTACGAGCAAACCAGAAGTGACTTCCTTGAAGCCTCCGGAGGGTGAAAAATGGCCTCAAAAGAAGGCTGAAGTTAGCTGGCCAGCACGCACATGTTAGCTGGCCAGCGCGTGCTTGCATGCTGGCCAGCGGACAGGGCAACGCCTTGCATGCCCTAACAAATGGCTCCATGTGCCACCTGTGGCACACGTGCCATAGGTTCACCATCACAGTCCTAGGGGAAAAAGTGGCAGAACCTGAAGGTGAAGTTAAAAAAAGCATGAGCCTAGAACAGCGATGGCGAACCTTTTTTGGCTCGTGTGCCACAAGTGGGGGGAGGGCAGGGAGGTCGTGTGCAGGCGTGCCGCACCCATAATGCAATGCTTGACCTCCCCAGTGCACATGCGCGCACTACAGGCGCTCCCCCCATTTTTACATGCTTTTTTTGCCCTCCCCAGGCTCCAGAGGCTTTATAGGAGCCTGGGGAGGGTGAAAAAAGCCTCCTCGCCCCCCCAGAGGCCCCCCGGAGGCTTCAGTGACCGTCCGGAGGCTTCCCTGAGGCCTTCGGAACGCTTAAAACGACCTTCCGAGCAAACCAGAAGTCACTTCCGGTTGGCTCAGAGGGTCGTTTTAAGCGCTCCGAAGGCGTCAGGGAAGCCTCCAGATGGGGCCTCCGGGGGGGGGGGGAGGCTCTTTTTGCCCTCCCCAGGCTCCTATAAAGCCTCTGGAGCCTGGGAAGGGCGAAAAATGGCTTTAAAAAAGAGTGAACTCAGCTGGCCAGCAGCGCATGTGCGCTGGCCAGCTGACAGGGCAGCACCTCGCGTGCCCTGACAAATGGCTCCGTGTGCCAGCTGTGGCACACGTGCCATAGGTTCGCCATCACTGGCCTAGAATCTCTACATAGCCACAAACAAGCTAATTCCACCCACCCCTTGAATTCATTCATCCCTTATCTAATCCCTAGCACAGAGTTTCCAATCTTTTCGTCTTTGCAGACCACCAGGGTGAAGAAGGGATGGTTCCACACATGCGCCCATGGCCCACCACTTCTGCGGCACGGTTCTAAAACGCTTAAGGCCTGATAGTGAGTTGCAGCATGAGGGTTGCTACCTGTGCTACCAGTTGGGACCAGTTCACCCGAACTGGTAGTAAAAAGGCTATCAGTTCGCCTGAACCGGTTGTTTAAAAATGATATCGATTCAGGCGAACCGGTATTTCCGATGATCAACTGTGACATGTGATTTATATTAGCAAGAAAGCAGGATTTCCAGCTTTCTAGCTAATCTAAATTACGTAGCACAGTGGATCCCACCCACCCATTGTTCTACTTACCTTTGCAGGCGCGCTTTGTGGCAGCTTTGCCCACCTGCCTGGACGTCATCACCTCTATTTTTGACACTGCATGCGCGTAAGGTCCTGTGCATGCATCGAGGGGGCGCATGAGAGCGAAGTGAGCATGCATGAGCTCACATTTGTGGACCTGTAGCAAAGATAAGTAGATTTTACCCCTGAGTTTAATTGGACTATCATGTGTGGACCTGATCTTTTCTGCTTGACAGAGCTGTCTTCCCATGAAATAATGTTTTAATAGCAATAGTTCCAGTAACAATAGTATCATAGAAAGAGGGGGCAGGAAATTGACTTGGGATGTAAATCAGCATCTCCAGACAAAATCGTGTTCCTCATTTAGTCATCTGACCACACTTCTAGATGCTTCACCAATATGCCCATAAAGAATTCAGATTCTCCCAGGTGACATTTTCAAGCCAAGAAGTCAAGCAGATTTCTAGGGGTAGAATTGACCAACAAAATCACGAATGCATCTCTTTACATTAGGGCAAACCACATTCTTTTGCCTGTCTTGTACCTACTGCAGTTAGATGGCTTAAACTTCTAGTGTTCCTCCATTTAGCATAGTTGGATTTTTTAAACAAATGATCTTCATTTATACTAATACATTCTGCAGAAATGAAGCAGATGCAGAGGAGGAATGGATTGGATTCTTATGTAACAGATTGTACTAGAAGGAGCAAGCTAACCTCAGTAATAAAAATGAATGGGTAATTGATGGTTTCTGTTTATTGTTTGCAGTCATGAAACCATAAAACTATGTTGTCACATCCCTTAATGCAGGATTCAGGAACAGTAGCTGGATTAAAAACATTTCCTCCATACAGCATTCATATCACAATTAAAACTCCTTGCCATTTGTATTGTGTAGGATTTTTTTAAAAAATAGTTAAAAACAGGGTAGAATTGTTTAGAATGACCCTGGAATTCCTGCAAAGGATTCAGTTTTTGCAGTCTGGATTCCCCCCCCCCCCCTTGTATATAGTTGAAAACCTACAAGTAAAAAAGATGTTGCTACAGTTACAGTGCAAACATATATACTATATTTGATTCAATATAATTATTTTCTTATAAAGTAGGATCAGAGGTGGATTCTCTGCTGGTTCGGACCAGTTCGGCCAAACTGGTAGTAACTTGGTGGCCTGGGTCGCTGGAACTAGCATTGACCCAGGCCTGCCGCCTGCCACACCCCCGAACTGGTTCTTTTGGCGACACTATTTATTATTCATGCTTCTAGACCGCCCCCTCTCCCAAAAGGGACTATAAGCAGCGCCATCTTGTTTTTGCCTTCTGCGAATGCGCAGCGTTCAGGACATCCCTGAGCAAATCAGCAATAGTGGCAGCCAGAACCCACCACTGAGTAGGATGGTATGCAACTGGAATATTTTAATTGTCTTAATGCCATTAGTAATGTGGGAGAGCAATTGGGCTTAAGGAGAGAAGGATTTGCAACTCCTATATATGCGAAATATAGGAGAGGCTAGAGAAGTCATACCCAATTATTAAAGACAGGAAAACCTGAAATAGAAAAGCCCTTTTAAGGTGAGATTTCCTTTACTGAATTCAGGGGTGGGGGGGTGGGAGGCTAAAAGTAGAAGAATGTTGTATATAATAAAAACATTGCATAGTATTTGTGATTACCAATCCCATATGTAGGTGGTAATTTGCCCATCCAGAATGCTCGTGCTGCCTTGCCATATTTGAGTGCTAATTTTTTGGCCTTTTATCTTAGTTCCCAGACTTGAGATTGGTGCTCGATTTAGTGTTGCTCAACCCACTTCTAAATGTCTGCCATGCGGACGTGGTATTCAGCCAGTTCTGACAGGTTGTGGAGAACCGGTAGTGGAAATTTGGAGTAGTTCGGAGAACCGGCAAATAGGCTGGTCCTGCTCCCGCTACCTGCCAGCTGATCTTCTTCTGTTGCCCTGAACAAGAGAACGGAGCGGGAAAACAGATTAATGGGGTGGGGAGAGAATGCGGATTTTGCAGTATCCTTCCCCTGCCACGCCCACTAAGCCACGCCCACAGAACTGGTAGTAAAAAAAATTTGAATCCCACCACTGCTGCCATAGGCCTTCCCTTACAAGTCACTTTTGGACCCTTCTAGAGATCTAAAAGACATGTTAGTTTCACAGTATGTGGCCATGAGCATTTTAAAGAAATGGCTGGCCGGAAGAAGAGCATAGTTGAACTAGGTGGCTTGTGCTAAGCAGAGTGTGGTTTTAAAAAGCATTCAAGATGGAGGCCATAACAGCATGAACAACATCTCTGTTAAGATATTTCAATTTAGTAGCTTGAGCAATAGGGTTGTTGTACAATGAGCCAGAACACACCGTTATAGTTTATTAGTTTGACATTGCTGGCTCCTGCATGAAGCAATCTAAGCTGTGATTGGTTTGCTGTGGGTGTGAAGGGGGAGTTTCCCTTTCTCCCCGCCTTTTTCTTCTGTGTACCCTGTGTGCTCTGTGATTTACCTAAAAGATGCTCCTGTTTGCTGGACTAGATAGATATTAGATAGATAGATAGATAGATAGATAGATAGATAGATAGATAGATAGATAGATAGATAGATAGATAGATAGATAGATAGATAGATAGATAGATGATAGATAGATAGATAGATAGATGATAGATAGATAGATAGATAGATAGATAGATAGATAGATAGATGATAGATAGATAGATAGATAGATAGATAGATAGATAGATAGATGATAGATAGATGATAGATAGGTGGGTGGGTGGGTGGGTGGAAGGTAGGTAGGTAGATAAGTAGGTAGATGACAGACAGACAGACAGACAGACAGACAGGCAGGCAGGCAGGCAGGCAGATAGATAGAAAGATAGATGGATGGATGGATAGATGTACTGTATATTTATATAAAACTATAAGTTTGTGTCAGCATCTATGACTTCATTTGGACACCTGACACGCTGCCCAAAGAATATTACACCATACATAAAAACCGGGCAATGTTTCGCAGCCACCTCGCCCTTTCCCCTCCTCCCAGCAAATCCTATGGACACCTCTGGGCTGAAGGACAATTCCTTCATGACAAATAGCTGCCAGGAGCAGCAGACCATCCACCCCCTCGACCCACATCATGGTCTTGATCTGGGTCAGTTAACCTTGCACCATTGATTTATCAAAAGCCATAAAAATCATGTCACTCCTGTTTTACCTTTAGAGCATGTGTGTGGAAAACTAATATCAAGCTAACATGAAGATTTGGAGAAGGACCCAACACATGGTACACACTTGTTTGCCTGCCACCCACCTAGAACTAGAATTGCAGGGAAGATAAAAAGGAGGCAGTTCCATGAGATTTTATACCACACTTCTGTATATGCTACCCCATACCGTTATGCTGGATGAGGAATTCTGGGAAGTGAAGTCCATAGGCCTTAAAGTTGCCCAGATTGGACACCTCTGCCCTAGTCTATCAGGACTAAAATTCCAGAAAATCAAAAGGATACTTCTAAAGTATATTAAGAGCATTTCTTGCTTTCCTTCTATAACAGAGATAATACAATACAATAGCAGAGTTGGAAGGGACCTTGGAGGTCTTCTAGTCCAACCCCCTGCCTAGGCAGGAAACCCGATACCGTTCCAGACAAATGGCTATCCAACATCTTCTTAAAGATTCCAGTGTTGGGGCATTCACAACTTCTGGAGGCAAGCTGTTCCACTGATTAATTGTTCTGTCAGGAAATTTCTCCTCAGTTCTAAGTTGCTTCTCTCCTTGATTAGTTTCCACCCATTGCTTCTTGTTCTACCCTCAGGTGCCTTGGAAAATAGTTTGACTCCCTCTTCTTTGTGGCAACCCCTGAGATATTGGAACAATGCTATCATGTCTCCCCTAGTCCTTCTTTCTCTTAAGCTAAACATACCCAGTTCCTGCAACCGTTCTTCATATGTTTTAGTCTCCAGTCCCCTAATCATCTTTGTTGCTCTTCTCTGCACTCTTTCTAGAGTCTCCACATCTTTTCTACATCATGGCGCCCAAAACTGAATGTAGTATTCCAAGTATGGCCTTACCAAGGCATTATAAAGTGGTATTAACACTTCACGTGATCTTGATTCTATCCCTCTGTTGATGCAGCTGCTGCACACTGCTGGTTCATATTTCAATGGTTGTCCACTAGGACTCCAAGATCCCTTTCACAGTTACTACTGTTGAGCAAGGTACCACCTATACTGTACCTGTGCATTTCGTTTTTGTTGCCTAAAGGTAGAATGGGGAATCTTTTCGGCACCAAGTGCTGAAAAAGGAACGTGTGCACGCGGGGGCACTGAGTGCCGAAAAGGGAGCACTTCGCACATACACACACACTTCAAGCACATGCGTGCACTCGTCTGGGCTGTGACCAGGAAGAGGAGCTGCCCAGGGAACATTCGCCCACCAGAAAATGTACTTCTGGTCTCCAAAACTGCAAGTTTTCCAGTTATTGCCACGCATGCACACGTGCTGAACACCTGATTGCACATGCACACACAGAAGACAAGCTCTTCCAGTTTCCAGCACTGCTGCGCCCACAAAATCCAGCTGATTGTTGTATGTGCATGCACGCCAGAAACCCGGAAGAGGAATGTATGACAATGCGCGTGCCAGGCAATATGGCTCCACGTGCCACTTCGGGCATGCGTGCCATAGGTTCGCCATCACGGGTCTATAATTTGAGCATGATTCAGAGGAGTAACAACTTCAGCAGCATATTTGGTTCTGGTTATGATGCTGAAATGTCCAAGGCCTTAGTCCTAATGTCATCCAAGGAACATAAGGCAGATATTGAGGAAAGGATAGATATATCAGCTTAGACATAGACATAGTAATGCATAATTTTCGGTTTCTATTTTTGGTTTTTATTTCTCAGACATCTACATCCACATACTTCTGCTTTTTTGAGCAAGAAAGCGTTTGAATCTGTTATCTGCTAATGTTAAATCATAATTACAGTACATTGTTGAAGGCAGGACAGAAGGATACCGAACAGTATGAATGCTAGTTAGTATTTAGTTTGGTTGTAGAGAATATAACACTGAAAAAAAGTTATTTTTCATTATTCCAGCAAAATAGAAGCTATAAAAGAAAGTGCTTTGGTCCGCTTAATTTTAGTTGCACAAAATGAGAATATACTAAAAGAAATTTATATTTATGTTCTTAGAAAAGAATTTTTTAAAAAGTAGGCAATTGTAGCTCAATCCTACATGGATTTACATAACTTTTTATGTATAATAACTCTTTTTTGCAAATAGGACATAGGGGTATAATGCATCATGTTGATTTCAGAAGTATACCAAGTGTACTTTGAATTATTCCCTTTATAATTGAGGTACAGGACAGAGAGGTAGTTTGCTATTGTTTGCTTTTTAAAAATTTTTGCACAGCAGCATCCAAAAGACAACGATCACATGCATGCAATGACATCGTCCTGCAAATGGTGCAATCATGTATTTGCATCAGGATAACTGAACACAAGTTCTTAAGTCATTGCTGTGATTATATTGTCACATGTCTGTCACATACCCTTGTGTTTGCACTGATTAGTGGAAGTACTTGACCATGATTGTAAGATAAAGTCAAAGCTCAGTGCCTAACTATTACATAGCCAGGTCCAAGTAGCTCTTTTAGCAGCAGCAACACAAAAATTCTTATCTATTGACTTCTGGAGAAAAAAATGCTTTCCCAATCTAGTCTACAGGAGTGAATTTTCCCGGTGGCTGTATATTCAGCTATTAGTTGGGTCAAGCTTCTTGAGATCAACCCAAGCACTTTGACAAAGGTTAACCAAAACCTCAACTAGTGGTCACTACAAAAACACATACCATAATTCAGTCTCCTTGCCAACAAGTAGACCAATATTTTGCAGCCCCCTAGATGTGCTAATTTCCCAATTTAGCTTAATAATTCTGAAATTCCCTAAGGTAAACTCATCCAAATGCCAAATAGCTTAAACCTATTTTAACCTTTCCCATTATAACTTTTTATTATTCATGCTTCTAGACCGCCCCCTCTCCCAAAAAGGGACTCGGGGCGGTGTACAGTCCATGCAAAATACATCAAAATACAATAAAAATTGAATATGTACAGTTGGAATGGAGGAGGTTAAAAATGGAATTAAAAGAACTGTACAAAGCAATATATATAAATATAGGATTTTGAACCCCTAAAACACACACAATAAGTTAAAAACAATACCCCTAAAATAACCAGTTAATACATTTGCCAGGAGGGACAGTTGTAATTATGCCAGGCCTGCTAATCGGAACAGGTGAGTCTTCAATTTTTGCCGGAAGGAGCGGAGGTCAGTAGTGATTCTAATGTCGGGGGGGAGGTCATTCCAGAGGGTTGGGCCCATCACAGAGAAGGCCCTACTCCTTGGTGTCGCCCGTTGGCATTGCCTAGTGGACGGCACCAGGAGAAGTCCCTCTCTGTGTGAGCGAATTGGCCGCAGGGATGTATGTGGGAGGATGCGATCCCGCAAGTAACTAGGTCCCGTACCATGGAGCGCTTTAAAGATGGTAATCAGCACCTTGAAACGCACCCGAAAAACCGAAAACTCGAAACGCACCCAAAAAACCGAAAACCCGAAAACTTCTCTCAGCTGCTGAGCGAGGATCAGAATCAAATCCCTTTAATTGGTTATTGGCTGCTTAGTATTTTGAACTTTGGCTTCTGGTCATTTGCTTTTCTTTTTTCTCTCTTAATAAATGTTGTTTTCTTTTAATTTTTATCAGTAAGCTGCCTATGGAATTATGCAGCCTCAAAATAAAAATAAACAAACAAACTTCAAAGTGCAAAGTTGGTTAGGTTCTCTCATAGGATAAGATATCATGACCACCATCATCTTTTTAATCAAAGATTAATCTCCATTTCCAACTTGTGGGTTATTCTTTGCCTTCATCCCCGACCCCCTGAGGCCGATGGCACTGAAGCAACTGATCATAATTACATTTTGGAATTGCCTATCACAAGGGAATTCAGCATAGCTGGTTTCCCAAAAGAATTGGACCAATTCATGGAAATCTTGGGTTATATAGCCTTGAGGGCGGTTGTGTTTACCTTTGAAGACCATCTGCTGGAAGACTATTGGGTTATCTTGGGCGCTCTAAGAACAAACTGTGGACTAGGTGAGCCAAGGGTACCAGCCAATCCCACCCCCCCTTATATCATTATGTTCTTAATGCTACTCAGGGAATAATGTCTCTTCAGCCAGTGAATAGGGCTGTCATACCCGTTTTCTTAGAGTCAACATAGTATCATTATTTGTTATATTCCATTCTGGTTTAATTGGTATCCAAATTTTTCAGTTTAATTTTTTTAAAGTTAATAAGTAATAATTCAATGTTACAGATGTCACTGCCATCCTCTCCATAATTTAAATGACTCATTTTTGTGTGCTGGCTGTTTCTGCCATGCTCTTGCCATTTCATACAGTTCTTTCACTGCTGCAAAGGACCTCTCTCTTCCCCCACCCCCAACTTTAATTTTTAAAAAAACTCACGGAGGGCAAAAAAAATCTAAAGTAGCTCAATTGGGATGGTATGTCACTCCTTACCAACATCTACCGATTCCTGCTTTCTGTACACCTCCAAATTTAGCCTACAGGACAGGAAAAACAAAAGAGGTCCACAAGTGGAGTATATTGTCCCAGTGACAAATGTTTGCTCTCCTATAAATAATTTGATAAGATGTTCTAGTTAACCTAGTTAAGCAGATCATTTAGGAGACATGTTTCTCTCCCAAACTCATAGTCCAATTGAATGAGTCATGCAAACAGTTACTGAACTATAGGTTAATGAACAATTTAGCAAGAACTTAGATGGAGTTTCATGTCATTATTTTTTCCTTTCACTATTCTTTTCATTATTGTGGCTGTTATGGTGACTTGGCCAAATAAAATCTGTACCCCAATCCACAGCCCCACAAATTAAAACAGAATCATCAGTTGCTAATCCTCGAATTGAATAATATATTGCTTAAAAACATGTCATCCTAAAAAAAATCTTTTTGTACAATGTGGTGTATAGTCTTGAAAGTTTACATTGTTGTTGTTGTTTTTTACACCAACTACTTGTTACCTATTTGTGCAAGAACCTTCTCATATTAGCAAGCAGGAAAATAATTCTAATTCTTCCCAGAGCATATTCTAAAAATCTGGGAGTACATCACGAGTTGAGTTTCGGATGTGGAATTTTACTCCTTCCAAGGTTAAGTAACTCAACTGATTGAAATGAATTGGGGATGGCAATGCCTGTGCACTGTGAAGTATCGGAGCGGAAAGAAAGAGGCCTGCCATTCCATTAGAGTTTCAATTTGTATAAATCATTTTCTTACAAGGTGGTAAGGGTGAACAATCGTTTAAAACAGCAATTTTAAGAGAAAATTACTTTGATCTTCTTCCAACTGTTGAGACGTAATTTTGACTTAGCAATTTGCTGTGAAGAATACATTTGTGTCGTTCAAGGTCGTTTTTTTTGTTTTCTGAGCAAAAGCATCCCAAAATTGAAATGTTAATGTTCTCCTCAAATAATTGTGTTGCCTTTCCAAAAAGAATCAGAGATGATTTGTTTGTTTGTTTGAAAAAAAAACAAAATCTACCTGGAATTTACGCTCTCTGAATCTCGAAATCTTCCCACGTGAATCCAATTTAAAGCAGGGCTTCTTGGCAATAAGCTAAAAGCCCTCTTTAGCTATTGAGAAAAAACTACTATCATATCATGTTTCTGGCATGAGTAAAATTGAGTAAATAGAATTAAAATTCTGAGTAAACTCTTTCCTCTGTGGCCTAAATCTCAGAAGATACTATTGTCCTTGATACGGTAATTAATCCATTATTTCTTAATTGTAAATAGCAGCTGCCAGTTGATGCAAAATCAGTTCCTTTAACTTATGTCCTACATATACATGAAATATGCCTATACTCGCTTTAAAAAATTCTCATTCCCAAAGTGCTTTAGAAACTATACTTTTGTGAAGAGGTTTAGAATACTTTCTTTAGAGAGATCAGATCAGAAAGATCGTGCATACATTACAGCTTTTCAAGCAGAGTAAAAGTCACTGGAGAGTAAAAGTCCTCCAATGCTTTAGTGAACGTTCTTTTAATTTTCCTTCTAAAACTGCAAGACCAGGGGATGATGAGTGCTAAACAGTGGGCCACACAAATATTGTTTAGAAGAATAGGACCTAGCCTATTCTTTTCCACCACTTTTGCTCTGAGCCACAGCTGAGAGTGATATGGCATCCATTTTCCATAGCAGTGGTATACATTAATTGTTCCTGTCAGTGCATCTCACGAAAGGAAAACATAGTTGATAGTCTAAACCAGTGGTCTTCAACCTTGGCAACTTTAAGATATGTGGACTTCAATTCCCAGAAAGTCTCAATCAGCCAAGGAAATTGAAGTCCACAAGTCTTAAAGTTGCCAAGGTTGGACACCACTGGTATAGAAGGAGAATGACATGATATATAGATCAAGGTTAGGCCACTAGATGTGCTTAAGTTTGTTAATTTCAATAGGATTTATAGACATCTGAGTCTGCAGTGGTTATAATTGTAAATCAGTGATGTCAGAATGACTACTTTGGTGTACTTGTAAGATCTCATGGTTTGTTTTCCAAGGGAAAAAGTGACTCATGCTTCTTTTTAGAAAAACCCAGGATTACGATGCCAGTGTGTAATCTGTTTTTCAAGATACATTCAAATGAACTGTAAGTTGATAAACACTTAAGTCACCCTATCATTGTGTTTGGTTTAAAACATAAGAGGAGATACTCTCAAGAATGAAGACAGAGAAGAATGCAGACTTCAGGTGTTTTTTATTTGAACATACTTTTTATTCATAACTGTGATTCTTAAAATATTTGTGCATTTGACCCTTTCAATTGGGCAGAGACTCATTTGAGTATGTTCTGTGGAAAAGTGCCGGAAAGAATTAGCTTTCTCCAAGCTGCACAATTTCAACAGAAGGTATCTTCTGATCTCCCTCTCAACTGTAGAGACTACTATAGTACCATAACTCTAGAAATCTATTTTTTAAATAAATTCTACCGGGGTAGAAGTCAAAATGGACACTGCCCTCTGCCCACTGAAATGGACCACACAAATATCATTGTTAGGCTTGGTTTTCAATTCAAGTTTGTGGAACAGATCAAAAATCACTCATGTGCAAGTTCCAAGTAAAGCTAAGCAGAGCAACAAAACCAACCAGCTTTTATAATATGATCTTGAGCACGCACTTACCATTTTCAAGAACATTAGAAATAACTTTGAAGTCCTGAACCTGATTGACAGGCAAAGAAAACAATGGAATAAAAGAAGCTGGTAAGAATGGAAGGTGGGAAGATAACAGTATTCCGTGCACCTTTGGTGTTTAGTCATGCCAGCCACGTGACTATGGAGATGTCTTTAGACAGTGCTGGCTCTTCGGCTTTGAAACAGAGATGAGCACGGCCCCCTAGAGTTGGGAACGACTAGCACATATGTGCGAGGGGAACTTTTACCTTTAAGAATGAAAATAAAAAGCAACTGACAAAGACCAAGAAGCAAAAAGAACAAGTTAGATGAAAGAACAATTATGGAAATTGCCAAGATTAAGACAGAAGCCAAAGCCAAAGAAAATCAAAGATCTTGGAAAATAACATTTTTTTTTTAAAGAAAACTGTTAGAAGAAAAAAGTAAACGGTATTACAATGAAGTCTTTAAGAACACTGAAGAAGGAAACAGACCTAAAAGAATAACGGAAATCTAAAAGATTTCTGAACTCAGGAAGGTCCAACATCTTACTCATATTGGTATGCTTTGTTGTTTGTATGTATACTGAGAGCTTATGCACTGGAAACAAATTCGTTGTGTGTCCAATCACACCTGGCCAATAAAGAATTATTTTGTTCTGTCCCATCCCATCCCATTCCAAAGTAGGGTTGGAAGGGATCTAGAACAGGGGTGAAATTCAGCAGGTTCTTACAGGTTCTGGAGAACCAGTAGCAGAGATTTTGAGTAGTTCAGAGAACCGGCAAATACCACCTTTGACTGGCTGCAGAGTGGGGTGGGAATGGAGATTTTGCAAAATCCTTCCCCCAGGAGTGGGGAGGGAATGGTGATTTTGCGGTATTCATCCCTGGAGTGTGGAGGGAATGGAGATTTTGCAATATCCTTCCCCTGCCACATCCACCAAGCCACACCCACAGAACCGAGTAGTAAAAAAAAAAATGAATTTCACCACTGATATAAAATCTACTTCAGCTTCAACCGCAATAATAGATGAGCACGCAACAGATACAAAATCAATGTAAACCGCTCCAAACTTGATTGCAGAAAATAAGACTTCCAACAACAGAGTGGTCAATGCCTGGAATGCACTTCCTGGCTCTGTTGTTACATCTTCAAATCCCCCAAAATTTAACCTTAAACTGTCTACTATTGAGCTCACCCCCATTCCTGTAAGGGGCCGTGCATAAGCGCACCATCGTGCCTACTGTTCCTGACCTACTGTCCCCATTTATTCGTACCCATTTCATTCATACCCATGTTTATTCTTATACCTATTATCTTGTGAACGATTGACAAATCAAATAAATAAAAACATTAATAAATAGAAGGCCTTGCCAACTTTAGGAATCTTCATTTTATTATGGACAAATGGCTGTCTAATCTTTTTTTTAAAAAAACTTCTAGTAATGAAAACCTCAACTACAGAAAGAAGCTGTTCCAGGGCTTAATAGTTCTCACATTCAGGAAATCCCTGCTTAGTTCAAGTTTGGCTCTCTCACTGTTAAGGGTTTTACTGCTCTTGTCTTACCCTCAGGTGATTGGGAGACTAAATCCACATTCTCTGCTCCGTGACATCCCTTCATGTATTGGAAGGCTGCTATCATGTTTTCCTTTTCCCTTTTCTAAGCTAAACACACCATGTTTCTTTAACCGTTCTTTAGCCCCCAAGCCCCGTACCATCTTTGTTGCTCTTCTCTGCAGTCTTTCTAATTTCCTCAGGATTCCTTTTGTATTGTAGCGAGCAGATCTTAGATATATACTCTCCCCTTATTTATTCAAACTACATGGGCAACATATATGGAGGAAAGCAGGATTAGTTTCAAAATTGGAGGAAGAAACTCAATCATCGGTACTTCTAGACAACTGAAAATGCCAATGAGCTGGAAAAAATGAAACAATGAAACTAACTCTAGGCCCTATAAAAATGAAATTCCGTGAGGGAAAAACCACTGAGGCAAGAAATATCATATTGATGGGCATAGAATAGGTGGTACCTGGCTAAACAGGCTAAATTCAATAGAGGCAAAAATTAAATTCTGAAGCAGGATAGAAAGCATCTTTTTTGGCACTTTGTGATTAGTGAAGGTTCCTGAGAATACCATGAAGAGCCAAGGATTCAAATTGATGTGCAAACAAATAAACCCAGAATTCTCACTCGTGTCTCAAATGACCTGGCTCAAATTATCCTACTTTGGACACATCAGCTCTCTAGTCTGATGCTCTGATAGCTATACCAATAACACTTAGACTTATATACCGTTTCACAGTGCTTTACAGCCTTGCCTAATCGGTTTATAGAGTCAGTATATTCCCCCAAAATTTTGGGTCCCCCTTTTTACAGACCTCAGAAGGACGAAAGGCTGAGTCAATCTTGAGCTGATCAGAATCGAACTTCTGGCAGTGGGAATGCAGAGTTAGCCTGCAATACTGCATTCTAACCACTACACCACCACAGATTTTCTGATGCTGGGAAAGGTGGAAGGATAAAGAAGAGGATGACCAATACTAAGGTGGATAAATTCAGTTACAGTAGTGATTGTTGCACCATTAGAAAACCTGAATACTGGGTTGGTGACAGATCATCTTGGAGAAAATTGATGTGATTATTAAGGATTGATACTGACTTAATGGCACTTTAATCATTGTCAGTCAATTCTATTCTTAAATGTTGAATGAATACTTGCAAATCTGAAATGAAGCCCGGTGAATGAAGCAAAAGACAATATTGTCTCTAAAAATATGAAGTGAAGAATAAAAATTATGGTTTGTAGTACTAGCACTAGCACTTAGACTTATGTACCGCTTCACAGCCCCCTCTAAGCGGTTTTACAGAGTCGGTATATTGCCCCCAACAATTTGGGTCCTCATTTTATGGACCTCGGAAGGATGGAAGGCTGAGTCAACCTTGAGCCTGGTGAGATTCGATCTGGCAAACTGCTGGCAGCCGCTGATCAGCAGAAGTAGCCTGCAGTACTGCATTCTAACCAATGCGCCACCACAGCTCTATGCGTATGTTTATGTCTTGCTGAACTTTCGTGCGCACCTTAACTTATTAGTGAAGTTGTAGGGTGATCATTAGTGCAAGCCTTGTCTCTTGTAAAGACAATATCTCCTCCAGGCATCTGGCAAAGCCAAAGGAAGCGTGAAGTCATATGTCTAATTCTGAACTTTCCAAAATTCATGGTTGGTTTTTGCTGCACAGAGTACTCTTATGAACTGAGGGGCGGGGGGAGAGGGGGGGACCAAACAAAACAGAGAGCTAGTCTGGCATAATGGTAAAGGCACTAGGCTAGAAACTGGGAGACTGTGCATTCTAGTCCCACCTTAGCCATGAAAGCTAGTTGGGTGACTTTGGATCAGTCATTCTCTCACAGCCGAACAACCCCATAAGCTGTTGTAGGGAAGTTAAGAGGAAGAAATAATGGCTATGTTAGCCTCTTTGAGTTATTTATAAAAATAATAAAGGTGGGATGTAAATAAAACAAACAAACCCAAACATTATAAATGTCTACCCTATTATTTCATCTGATTAATAGTACATATGTCTACTCAGAACTAAAGTCAGTTAAAGTTTTTTTTTCTTTTTATGGGCCTGCAGTCCCTTAATTTGGGTAAGAATCAGAGGAACTGAATGAAGCTGATTGTTTACTGGCCAGATGCCTTTCCTGACACCTACATGGAGTTCGCAGATGATTTTACTTTTCTCTTTGCACCCTGACAAAGAGAAACATCCACCACTCCCTAGGATTGAACTCTCAACCTTCTGAGTGGGAAGCAAGACCACCATGCTGCTTTTCCAATTAAACTTAAGTTATTCTAAGTTATTTCCAAATTAAGTGTACAAAAGATGGTATCCAGAGAGAACAATACTAGCAACACTGGAGAAGATATGTAGAATAGATTCCACCACTTTCAAAGTCTATAAAGTTGGTATGATCTGACTGGTTTCACTGGGAAAGATAATAATTACTCCAGCTCTGGGTCTGATGTAATGTCTCTCTTTGTCAACAGTGTTGTTTAGTAGGAATGTAAGAACTTAGAACATACTTAATTTAGAGCTTCCCCAATCATCTTCTACAGCATGGAAAGCAACCATGGAGTGACAATGGCAGCTTCTCCATCACTGTAATGAATAGGCTTCCAGCGATGGACTTATCTCTGCTTTAAATATCTGAGCACTTCCAGCACTGTCTCCAAAAATGTAGAATTTATCTTCTAAATCTGAATATATTTGAGACAGACTCTTTATTATGTGGTAACTTGACTAAAAATATCTGGTTATCAATCTATCCTAAACTCAGTAAGGTATTTAATTTTAAATCCACTAAGTACCATCTTAAGGTAGCAATACACAACCTTCCCGAAACAATGATTTCAAACTGCATCTGCCTGATTATGCCTTCAACCTTAATAAGTCAATATATTTACACTCCTTTCCAAATGTATAAATCCTCAGTTTAATCAATGCAACCATACAGCGGTGACTTGTGTTCAAATCAATGTTGACATAACTTCATGCTGATAATGAACTTTCCATCATCTTCATTTTGTAGCGAAGACCTTGCCAGCAATAAATCTTCCAGGCTGTATCTCAAAGCCATGGCATTCTTTCTGCAAAAAGAGATATTTATTAACCATTACTAGAGGGGGAGAAATTGAAAAACGCTCCACTTTGAACAAAAATAATTTTATTTTCCAAAAGACTGTAACATTATTGCTGTGAATTAAGGCTGCAAGCTATGAATGACAGGATAAAAAACCCTTAAGGCAAAACAAACAGATAAGACATTTCACTATTAGTTGTAATTTAGATTTTTAGGGATCTTACCCACTTATCTTAGGATCAGAGCATACTAATCCAGACACCTATCCCTCAACCTTAATGTTTTCCAGGAATGTATGACCCACCAAGACCCAGGAAAGTTAACACCATTAAACAAGTTTAATTAAGCATCCAAGGTCAAGTTCAGTTGGCGTCTGGACTTTAGACTAACTTGCAGTGCTAACCATTCAGTTGGCATTTGGACTTTAGACTGTCTTGCCGTGCTAAATAGTGTTTCTATGCTCTTGTGGAAAACAATGATATTAAGAATCCAGCATGTAATGTCATTTTTCTCCATAGAAGTGATTCCTTATTTTCCAACTGTTCTGGAGGATGGTGCATTAGAAATATCGTGCCTTTTATAGCCTTCTTGGTTTTTTTTTTAAACTACCTGAAATATGGTATTGCTTCCACCCCCAAGACAAGACTGCTTAAGAAACCTACCTTGCCAACCATAACTACAAGCTGTATCTCTGTTCCGTTGAGTCACAGTGTGGGGAACTCCTCAAAGAGATGGACCTTCTCTCAAGGACATCATCAATCTCAAAATCAGTGGCTCCCTGCAAAATACTTGTCCCATTAACTTGGATCATTCATCGTGATCAGCAATGCTAAATGTTCCCAACTAAAAACAAATATATCAGCTGTTACAGGAAGAATTAAAACGGCTTATCGTTATATGTTCGGGAAGAACTGATGGATGACACTGTCCTCTGCACATTGTTGGTCAGAGTAACTTTCTATTAATGTTCACTACAAGTATGTATCATTTTAGAGAGACAACAGCAAGTAATGTCACTGTAGGTTAACTCACATGGATCTGCATTTCCAACATAGGGCACTGGATATGAGTGCAAGCAGCTTTTCTGATTTAAACAGAGCATAACAAGAGGATTATGGAGATGAGATAAAATCATCTATGTGATTTCTGAAGAGAAATGAACTGTGCAAAGGAATGGGCACACCAGTAAGAAGAACAATCTCTTTTACGTTATAACAACCAGCAGATTCACAAAGACAAATTCTGTGCATTAACCTACAGCGAATGGCTCTAGCATAGTAAATTAAAGATAGCCTTGGTTGACAAACAACTCATGAGCCTTTTTGCAATGATGGGTACCAGTGTCATTTGACTATGGGTTGGTGGTTTTTTTTAGCAACAATTTATAGCAAAATTTAAATGTGAATTATCTAAATAACCATGTTCCAAGCTATCCATCTAGGAAACAGGAATCAGACTAGCTTGCTAAAAGATATAGAGCAACAAGATTCTGCTGCTTTTGCTGCCTATTAGTCAAAGTCTTCTGCCCCGAATGAGTTTTATTCAATTCAAATAGAAAAGTTGCAATACAAAGTCAGAATGGCAGAAATCCAAGAAAATCCTTTTCTAGGATATTTCTTTCTTTTTCTTCTGATTTCTATTTTCCCTGTTGCAATAGGGAGTTAACATTTTATGTACAGACAACAAGAGCTTTTTTTCCTAAATGGCGGAAGGGGTATCGGTAGGATATTTTTTCCTCTTCGTTTTTTTAAATTCCTACTATCCTTTTATTTCTCTCCAAAAAGCTCTTTTATCTGACCCTCTGCATAGCTGTTACAATTTTGGTTACCAAATAGCCACATTCAAGGAATTCAGTTTGCCAGTAGTACAGTCCATGGAGGAAAAGGTAGCATATAAATGTAACCCAAAAAAAAATTGAATTCACCAGACAAAGAGTTGTAGAGTCTTAACAAACAGCTGCTTAATACATGATATATGTAGGAAATCAGGACCCATCTCTCCCCTTATTTAAGCTGAACAAACTTCCAGTCTTGACTCTTGAAAGCTACCATCATCTGCCTGAATCAAATATATCACGTTTCGTTGTTTTTGCTAATATAAAGAGCTAGCAATAGCACTTCTATAGGATATATAACAGAGGATTATTTATTTATTTATTATTAATCATTTTTATAGGCCGCACCCTCTCCACCAAGGGACTCGGGGCAGCGTACAATTTACTACATAACAAATAATGACAATGACAAGGAGGAGATATACAAAAAGCATTATACACACACAATAAATAAATAATCAATCAATTAAAACAGCAAAAAAGCAATTAAAAAACAATTAAAACACCCAGAGTCAAACCTAATTTAAAATTGTATCCAGAGGGATTAGAATAGCTATAATTCAAGCCAGGCCGGCTAGTCGGAACAGGTGGGTCTTGAGTTTCATGCGGAAGGAACGGAGATCGGTTGTTGTCCTGATATCGGGGGGGAGGTCATTCCAGAGGGCTGGGCCCATCACAGAGAAGGCCCTGCCCCTCGGCGCCGCCCTCTGGCATTGCTTGGTGGACGGCACCCGGAGAAGTCCCTCCCTGTGAGAGCGAATTGGTCGCAGGGATGTATGGGGCAGGATACGATCCCGCAAATAGCTAGGTCCTGTGCCATGGAGCGCTTTAAAGATAGTAATCAAAACCTTGAAACGCACCCGAAAGACTACAGGGAGCCAGTGCAGCTCGCGCAGGAGTGGTGTCACATGGGAGTACCTCGTACTCCCTATCACTGCCCGCGCGGCCGCGTTCTGGACCAACTGCAATCCTTGGGTGCATCTCAAGGGAAGCCCCATGTAAAGAGCATTGCAGTAGTCCAGACGAGACGTCACCAGCGCATGAGTGACTGTGCGAAGGGCATCCCGGTCCAATAGGGGGCGCAATTGGCGCACCAGGCGAACCTGGTGGAACGCCCCCCTTGCCACGGCTGCCACATGGTCATCCATAGACAGCCGGGCATCTAGGAGGACGCCCAAGTTGCGGGCCCGTTCCACGGGGGCCAGTTGGTTGCCCCCAATGGCCAGCGATGGGGTCAGCTGGTTGAACCGAGGGGCCGGTAGCCACAGCCACTCCGTCTTGGAGGGGTTGAGTTTAAGTCTGTTGTCTCCCATCCAGACCCGTACGGCTTCCAGACACCGGGACATCACGTCAACGGCCTCGTTGGGGTGGTTCGGGGTGGAAATGTACAGCTGAGTATCATCAGCGTACAGATGGTATCCCACCCCAAAACCACGGATGATCTCACCCAGCGGTTTCATATATGTGTTGAACAGGAGAGGCGAGAGGACCGACCCCTGTGGCACCCCACAAGTGAGTGGCCTCAGGGTCGACCGCTGCTCCCCTGCAGGAGCAGCGGTCGACCCTGAGGATGGCAATAGCAAAAGCACATATACTGCTTCACGGGGTTTACAGCCCTCTTTAAGTGTTTATAAAGTCAGCATATTACCTCTAAGAATCTGGGTCCTCATTTTACTGACCTCGGAAGGATGGAAGGCTGAGCCAACCTTGAGCCGATGACAACTGAACTGCTGGCAGTTGGTAGAATAGGCCTGCAATACTCCATTCTAACCACTGCGCCACCACGGCTCATGATGATGGTGACACCCATAAAACCAGGATAGAAGCTTGCTTTTCATTTTCCATGTGGAAGGAAATCTTTTTCCTCCTTTTCGTTCTCCACCACTACCATAGAATTCAACATAGAAGGCCACCTTTATCTTGCAATACCGATTTGGCCCAGAGACAGACTTCTCATCTCAGCAAAGGCCAATCTTGCCAAGGAGCAAATGCGATTCCTTTTGAGAGGAAAATTGAAATATAGTGCAGGGAACTGGCATTACAACGTAATCAAAGCAGATCGATGAGCTTTCTCCATGACTTTTTCACCTTCATTTTGGACAGTTAAAACTGGTAACTCAGGTGCCATTTTGCTACTCTGTAAAATGTCTAAGAGTATTTATTTAATTAATGTGTACACTGCCCATCTCACCAAGAGGTAGCTCTAGGCGGCCTGCAATATGTAAAAAAATTAAAACATGTAAATAATAAGTAAGTATCCCAGTGAAGAAAGTTATACTCACAATGGAAAGCCTTTCTCTGGCTTCAGGAGAGGTAAGCAGATTCCTCACTCTCTCATTAATCTCCTCCCAGCTGGAAGTGGAGCTGGAGTATAGCCTGAAAAACATCCGACGCTCAATACTCGTACTGTTGTCTAGGCCAGGGGTCACCAATCTTTCGGACCTCGGGGACCACTACATTCATAATTTTAAATCCCGCGGACCAATAATATGATTTTTTTTAAAAAAAAATAGCATTTAATGCAACGTAAAAAATCCAAATAATTTTTCTGCGGACCACCAACATTTTCTCGTGGACCATTGGTTGGTGACCAACTGATCTAGGCCATGGCTGGCTGGTGAATTCTGAGAGTTGAACTCCATTGGTCTTCAATTTGCAAGGTTGGTCACCCCTGGTTTAGGCAGATGGTCCCATCAGATAACACAAAGCACTTCTGTCTGCTGGCATTTCCACAGGTTTCCCCATTAGCAACAGCTCTCCCTCCTTCTTACCCACTAAATATGAATGCAGAATACGTTCAACTTTTGTTTTCTGCAAGTTGGGCTCACAACCTGAACAGCAAATGTCACTATTTTGCTGCAGAGATAAACTTTTGCTAAAGTGCTGACTAAGAACCCAAAGAAGCTCTTTTACCCAGCGATTCAGATGTGTGAAATTCTCCCAGATTTTTTTTTTTTGGCTATTTATACCACAAGGTCAGAATTGTTTATGGGACTTGCCTAGATCTTAGCTCATATTTTTCTTAATCTAAGCTGATCAGCATCACTGCATTGTATCCTTTAGTCAGCAGGAGGAAAGAAAATGCAGACCACTTTCACTTGGGACTTTCACTTTAAATTGTCAATAGCCAAGTACTCCAGACATGGTCATCCTTCATCCAAGTACATAGATATATCTTGTTTAGTCATTGGCACTTCTCCCCCTCCCCCCCCAACACACTTTCCCCCTAACAAAATTCTCTGAGGCGGCTTGCAACAAAACTTTGATCTAAATTTTACAGAGTATAAAAATAACGATTCCAATTTGTGGCACACTAAATAAAAATATTAAAAATCCATCCGAGGTCGCTAAAGATTTGATAAATAAAATCGATTAGCTGATCTCTAAATATTAAGAATCGACACACTCAAACGAAAGGTTTCTGTTCCTGGATTCACTACAGAAAAAGTGGCACTCTGCCAGGGCACACCACCTTATCTGAGATTCACAGGTGATTCAGAGTGAAAAAGGGCTATGAAGCCAATGCTGATCCCTTTCCGAAAGCTTTAAAGGTCTTGGAACTGTGTCTAGAAAAAGATGGGCAGTAGGAATTTTGCTAAGCGTTAGCAACAGCGTAGACAAATCCATTCAAGCAGATAAAAGGGCCAGGATCTGAAGGATTGTATATCTCCTATAGTTTAATAAAACCAGGTAGGGCTGGTGTACTTCACATCCTGTCACTCAACCACACCATTTATTGGGATCCAGGAAATTCGTTTTCTCTGTAGTGGCACGTGTCCTATGGAATGATACCCATCAGAGATCCAGAACATCAGAGTGGGAGCCAAGTCTTAAGTGTTCTTCCAGATCCTAGGGTAGGATCCAGGTGGAGTCCTGTTAGTTATATTTACTTACAGGCAGTTTGCATGCCAAGACCCACAGAGTTTTATTTTTGTTTTTAGTGTAAGTTATACAAATCAGGCAGCTTCTAAATCTCACAAAATAAATCTGGTGGCTGCATTTCTTGCTAGCGGATGTTTCCAAGCAGACTTCAAAAATAGCTCTAATTACAGCATTCTGGAGGACATGAATGTTACTTTTAATTTTAACCTTTGCTGCCTGTACTTCTACTGCAATGTAGACTACTTATCAACCTTATTTCTTCTGTTGAAGCAATCATTTGTTTTAATTTCTTGCTTAACTCTTTATCTGTACTATCTTAGCTGCTGTGCAGCTGCAACAACGGGAGCTGACAATACAAGATGCTTGGAGAGATGGAATAAAAATTTAAAAGCCTTAATGAGATTTTGCTAGTAAATCAACTGATGGCTGAAAGGGGTTTTCAGGACTAGAGTATAGTGAGCATCTACACAAAAAGCCAGATCTGAATGCAATCATAAGTCGTGAAACTGATCTTTCAAGAAGCCATGAGCAAGCAAGATATAAGGCATCCAAAACAGGCTACAGTACATACAAACTTCCTGATCAAGAGACCTGCTGCCTCACTGAACTGAGCTTCTGATTGCTGACTCCATTCTACAACTAACAAGGGTTCTTTGACAACTGTTCCCACAGCCCATGCAGTGATAGGGAGGGGAAAATAGGCCTCTTTCCTGATAACAGAGGTTATCACCAAGAAGTGGGAATTTGAGGCTTCCTTGACAGAGAGATGGAGCTTGATTATTATATGACTGTTACTGATACCGATGAAGGCAAGAAGGAGCAGCAACTGCAGCTGTCAACAATTTCTGGGGACAGGAATATGCTCTAAACTAGATAGATGGACAACTGGTGCTACGCTTAACACTTAATTATCTAAGAGTGGTAACCTGGGTTGGGGAGATGCCCATCTTCCACTAGGACTCGTTGACTCATAATGGTTTGGGGAAGAACTTCTGTGGCAAAGACCAGGGGTCTTCCACGCATAAGTGGCAGCAGATGTCCCTGCTTCATGAAATGATGGCTCATAATCCAAATGTTGGTCTTCAGCTGGTTCTCTGATAACCTATCAGAAGAAGAAAGAATTCCCCAATAATTAGAGAAGCCTGCTGTAGTCTGCTGTTTTTCAGACTACAACTCCCCAAAGTACCAACCAGCAGTCTGGCAAGTACAGACTCCAAACACATCTAGAGGAAAACAAGATGGAGGAGAGGGAGTCAGAACAAGGACAATTAATTGTGAAAAGACAGACATAGATGGCTGCCACCTGATGAGTATCAATGGAATCAATGGACTCCCAGAACAGACCTCCAGGGAGGAAGTGGGCAAATGTAACTTCCTGATTTTCATATACATAGCATCACTTGTGTGGAATAAACATTTGTCCCTCACAGGCCAAGTTTATAATATCAGGTAAACTGATGCTTCAGCTGTGTCCCATTCTGAATTTCCCATTTTGACCATTGCAGCATTGGGGTGGGGTGGGGGGTGGAGCTCATACAACAAAAGGCATTTACTAACCATACAGTGGAATAGTTTGTTAAATGATCCAGAATTCTGAATTCATCAATTAACTTATTAGCCATGTTTTTATAAACCTCTCCCTAAATGTTTACCTTAGCAGCCGGAGATGTTGTTTTCCAGCTATCAAATGATATTGCTACAAGAAACAAAAACAAACATTGGGATTAAAGCAAATAATTTTTATATTGCACATATCTTGTATGATAAAAGATAGATTATGAAAGCTCACAGGACAGTTTAATATGGCTGGTTAGATCTATGTTCTGCAACACTTGTCATCCAGGTCTAATCAATTTTCAGGCACAATCTGGAATTTCAGCATAGATCTAGGCTATATTTATTCAAGTATATAATACAGGGCACGGTTAAGCTTCCTGCTGAATTAAAAACTTCTGATTAATGCTTAAGAATGCAACAATTTACAACTAACGATCTGGAGTATAGCTAGAGATTGAAGCACAGCCATTTGGGGACGATCAAAGTATGGAACTGGATAATCTGGATTGAATTAGGTACAGGTATATTTTGGGTATTTCTAGTGTTTTTATTGTTTTACAATGTTTTTAATATTTTGGTTGCAATATATTCTTTAATTGTATACATAGTCATTGACTGAGATGGGCAACTATAGAAATTGAATAGCGAGACAGATAGCACAAAGGTTGTCTATTTCTCTGTGATATTCACTGGTTTAGAAGGACACAATGCCCTGATTCTCTAAAATTTAGACTAAACTTTGTTTGTTTTTTGCTGATTAACAAGAAAAAGAAACATGTTGAGCTCAACAAAGGAAATCCTAATGCATGAAAGGTTTTGCTCCTTTGTTTGCCAGAATTTTGGCAACATACAATTGGGCTTTCAAGGAAAAAGACAACCTCACTTATTTCCCTCTATTAGCAGTTGAGAAAATGATTTGGCAAGGAGGAGCAAATTCCCATGCCACACGTTACTTTGAAAACCAGAGAAAGAACTCTATGTAATATAGATGCTTATGATTATTTATTAGCTGGCTAAATGCCACAGTTTATTCGCAATTGAGTAACTCAGAAGTGTTTTCATCAAGTGATAGCACTTTCCACAGTAACATGCTGATTAAGTATTTACAATACTTATTTATCCAGACACAGAAAAGTATAAATTTATCTAATAAGAATATTTATTATTTTAAATTGTTACAAAAATGATAGGAATTTGGAAGAAGAATGCAAATCCATGAATACCTAACGAGTGTCTGGGACAGCAGCTTATCTGTTACAATGATTTTTTTAAAGACAGATTTGGGTCAGGAGCAGAGAAACAGATGGCAGTTTCCCAGGTACAGAAATCTATGATTTGAAAAAAAAAAATCTCTCTACGGGAAGTCTTCTAATGAAAGCTACTTGGCTCTCTTCCAAACCTATGTAACAACTGCACCTTTATTTCACGGGTAATCTATTCCAGATTTCCTACACAACATTATCTGGCAAGTGCATGCTGCGATGACTACAAGAAGAATCTACTGAAAGAAGACTCAATTAGATACAGGGAGAAAATGTGATGCCTGAGGAGCATTTTTTCTCAGCATCGACGGCATTATGAAGAATTTGTATGATGTGCCAAGTTGTATCTTAATTTTATGCCATTAAGAAAGGTATCAACACAATGTCTGATCTAGAAAAGAAACAAGATGGGATGCACAACTTTGCTTAAATCACAGCTCTGGGTTATCTTCCGGGCCACGGAGGCTGTGCATCATTCACTAGAATTACTCAGCTAGTCCAACCATGTGGTTTGTGGTCTCCAATGCACATTGCTGATAGCGATCTTTGTTGTAATTTACAGAAACAGAAGTTTTTATTTACGAAATAAAATTAGAGGTTCTGCTTTTGCTCTAAAAGAATTCTCCTAATGTATTTACACACACACACACACACACACACACACACACACACACACACACAGAGGGCGGGATTTTCCTATAGGCTAACTAGGCTTCAGCCTAGGGCCTCAAGATCAAGAGGGGCCTTTTATTTTTATTTATTATCGGTGCCACATTTTTTATAAAGGTTAGTACCAATTACAACATGTTTCATTTAATATATTGATATATATCACAGTAATGATGTATTTTATTATCTCTCATGTAATTTACAAACTTAAAAATGGGAGGTGAAAGGGCCCCATAAGTGGAATAGCCTAGGGCCTCTTTTCATCTAAATCCGGCCCTGCATACATATAATGTATGTGTGTGTCATATCTCTACAGATACATACATATAATACACACAGACATACACATGTTCATCAGAAGAAATAAAGATTACAAAATTCACCCTGCATAGCATCAAAATATAACAGCACCCTGAGATGTAAGCATAAAAGCAATTAACATTTTAAATCAATGCCTAATAAACGAGTAAGTACCTCGTTTCAACTGGTATTTGTGAGGATTTTTTGATGTGATGGTACCCTGTCTTGCATTTTGATATGATAAGGGAGATTGATCTTCCTCAGAAAATCCTTTAGAAGCATCCACCTAAAAATAATGAGGAAACAGTCTCAAAATGGAATCCTAAACAATACTGAAATAATTTAAATAAAGGTTTCAAGGGGTGTGTGGTACACTTACTACTTATGCACATTTGCCCATAACGTCCTTTAATATAATTAGCTTTAATATGATTGCAAGGTAAACATTAAAACAACTGGCTATTTAAAAACCTGAATTAAGGTCAAAAAGTTGTGCAGATATTTTTTTAAAAATTACCTAACAAGTGGGCTGCTTTTAGACCCAACATTAAGATGTCTACAAGTCAAACGCAGGGATATTTGAGGTCTTTATATGGTCCACATTTGTGGTGTGGATAGGAAGGAATACAATTTATTTATGTATTTATTTATTTTTCAGACTCTAATTTTTAATGTATTTCTTGGCTTAAAATCTACCATGCATTATGAGCTGAAATCACTGTTATCCACTTATCTCCACTCCCAAGAACCCAACTATGGCTGTTTCCTTATTGCTTACTGTTCTAGCTGATTAATTGGGGTCAATCAATAGAGCATTGATTGTGATTACATTGTTTATTTATTTGAAGTTAATTGAATGGAAGCAACTGGAAGTTCTAATGCCTTTGAATGGATCAGTGCCTTGGTCTCGCTTCTTTCAATGTAAGGGGGGGGGGGATCAGAACCAATGGTGTAGGTAAATTTACCTACTGAGAGACAATTTGGTCTAGGGGTAAAGGCACCAGGCTTCAACACCAGAGATCTAGTCCACCTTAGCCATGAAAACAGTCTCTCAGCATGCTCACCTTACTGAGTTGTTGTGGGGAAAACAGGAGGGGGAAGGATGTGCTCACTGCCTGGAGTTATTTGTGAAAATAATAAATCAATGTGCATAACCTTGCATAATGTTGACTTTATCCTACCCCCAAATAGTGGATGATACACACATTTGTAATATCAAGTATAGAGAAGGATCATTCTTTTGTTACATCTAAACCTGTATTGTTTAAATAGACCCCAGTGTATTGTCTATTACAGTATGTGGCTTGCTAATTAAATCCTGTTTCTTGAGAATAGGAGAAATGGTTTACTAACTGGGATTGATGACATCCTGAGAATAGTATTGGTTTGTTTTTGATATTTGCAGAGGAAAAGGGTGATATTGTGAACACTGAAACACTGGATTTATGAAAACTTCTAAAGAAAACTTTTTTTCTTTAGCTATACAGAAAGAAATCAATATAACTGTCTCTGTATGGGAAGGGAAGAGACAAGAAAGGGAACATTAATTTTGGAAAGGGAAGAAAAGTGAAAATTGCACCAGACAGTTTTCTTGGAAAACATTACAATCAGCTTCACCTAAAAATGACAGTGGTAGGTTTACACCACAAGTCTACGCATGCCTACCTGGATTAAACTCAGTGGGAATCTCTTTGAAATCAATGCCCATCAATATTCATCAGAAATCCAGACCAAACATTCTTATTAGGCAAGAATCCCCACCAATAGATGTACATCTTACATCTGAGTAAAGGCCCCACTGGCAGCACATAAAGATGTTTGCAAACATCTTTAAATCAGTAAGAAACTCTGCACTTCCCCAATTTTTATTATAGTCAAAACTTCATTTTATGGCTAGATTCTAGTAAAAGGAACTGACTGAAAGTATGTATATGTACATGTATGCATAACTATACACATATACAAGTACTTTCTGTACAATGCAAAACACACTTGAGAAGTTGAGGCACATCAAGACTATTTGCATGCTGCTGGAGAGAGCCTAGCATCAGGGAGAAGAAAAGTGTGTCCTTACAACTCTCATCAGACCAAGCCATTATGGGGATGATGGGATGCAATCCAGCAACAGAACCATATAGTGTCAATCTGAAATTCTAGGTTCTAGCAACAGAGACAACATTCCAGTGTACGTTGATTGCACACAGATAAAAATCAGATGAAGAATAGAATCTATTTAAATCAGCTCAATCTGAATTTTAATCAGCCCAATTTGATGTATGTTCTGTTTTTAAAAAATGACTATGATTCAGCCTTGTTATGATCCTTTTGCTTTATTTAAAGCAAAGGTGCTTTTTAAAAAAGGTATTACCTATGGGTGAACAGATCCTTACTGAATTTACACAACTGCCAATCAATATAACAAGCAGCATATATTTAGTTTTTAGTATATATAACAAGTATAATTTAGTTTAAAGCCTACATCTGCACTTTATTATTGCTTATAAATGTTGCAAAGGAAGAGAAAAAGGAAAGACGCCTCCCTCCAAAGTAGAATAGGTAAATATTTAACTTCTAACTTTCCTCTTCTTTGTGCTCCAATTTACACTGAGGAGTATTCTTTATTGTCCCAACTGAAACCTTCCATTCAATCAAAATTAATTTTTATGGGATGAAGCAGTGGTGAAATTCAATTTTTTTTACTACCGGTTCTGTGGGCGTGGCTTGGTGGGCATGGCAGGGGAAGGATACTGCAAAATCTCCATTCCCACCCCACTCTGGGGCCAGCCAGAGGTGGCATTTGCCGGTTCTCTGAACTACTCAAAATTTCCACTACCAGTTCTCTGAACTACTTAAAATTTCCACTACCAGTTCTCTGAACTACTTAAAATTTCCGCTACCAGTTCTCTGAACTACTTAAAATTTCCACTACCAGTTCTCTGAACTACTTAAAATTTCCGCTACCAGTTCTCTGAACTACTTAAAATTTCCGCTACCAGTTCTCTGAACTACTTAAAATTTCCACTACCAGTTCTCTGAACTACTTAAAATTTCCACTACCAGTTCTCTGAACTACTTAAAATTTCCGCTACCGGTTCTCTAGAACCTGTCAGAACCTGCTGGATTTTACCCCTGGGATCAAACCATAATCACCCCAAAAGGAAAGATGCATGTTGTTTTTCTACCATGTAATGTTCGTGAAGCTTTACATTGAGAAAACTGGCCCAATATTGAACTGAACATTTCCATCATATTTTTGGGACTTACATGCCTAACTACGAAAGGTGGCTTATGGTCCGCTTCTGTTTTGAACCGAACACCTCTCAGGTTCAGGGAAGATGATGGCTGGTTCTTATCTCTGCAGACTTCATGGAGACGCCTTCTTGGGCTCAGAGACGAGGAGCGGGACTCAAATGACCTCGAAAGTCTCTTACAGCTCTGACTTTTTGCTGCCTTGTGTTGCACTGGTGAGATGCTCCTTTTTTTGGGTGACGTTGAAGGCACCCTTTGTAAGTTGATTTTATTACGATCCTGCAAAATATACCTGATTTGTAATCTCAAGAACCAGCTGGGAAGGCCATACAGGTAGTCCTCGACTTACAACAGTTCGCTTAGTGACTGTTCAAAATTACAACAGCACTGCAAAAAAGTGACATGACAGTTTTTCACCCTTATAACCATTTCAGCATCCCCATGGGCACACAATTTACATTCGGATGCTTGACAACTGATTCACATTTATGATGATTGAAGCGCTCCGGGGTCACTTCATCCCCTCCTGCAACCTTCTGACAAGCAAAGTCAATTTTATTTAATTTTTAAAATGTGAGTGTTATAGAAATTGGGTTTGTTTTTTGGACTGTTTCTAATTTCCTTTTAACTTTTGTACTATGTGTTTTTTAATGCTGTACGCCGCCCTGAGTCCTTGGGAGAAGGGCGGCATATAAATCTAATAAATCCAAATCCAATCCAATCCAATGGGGAAACCAGATTAATTTAACAACTATGTGGCTGCACTGATTCACTTAACAAATGTGGCAAGAAAAAGTCATAAAATGGGGCAAAACTCACATAACAAATTTCTCGCTTAGCAACATAAATTTTGGGTTCAATTGTGGTTGTACGTTGAGGATTTTCTGCACTCAGAGTAGCGATAAGGAAAAAAATAGATTTGAGCAAATATAATTGGCTCTAAAAAATGACCATTTATTAAAATTACTTACACTATACCACTTGCTGTGAAGAAGTGGAAGCTCTGTAATAGTTGTTCTTGTTGAAAATTCTAATTTTGGTGCAATGCCCTTTAAATAATTTTAACATAAGGAATTAATATAAATAAATGCATGCAGAACAAGATAATACATAAATGCACTACATGACATTATGACTGTCTATTTTTCATTAATTTGAAGAACATCAGGTAAAACAGAAATGAATTTAAATTATTAGTTAATATGTGCACGTGCTTACAAATTACTTCAAATAAGCATGTAAAGGTTACATCATAAACTTACTAATTGCTTCCAAGTAATATTTTTTATTTGCAAATCATATTCTAGCCAGTAGTTATGCCGAGCTATTATATCCTTTCAGTTATCTCAAGGAACAGCAACATAAGGGTTGATTAGCAAATTGCTTAGTTTGACTGACATATGTGTGTTCTAATTTTAAATCATGCTGAATCAATTTCTAACTTTATATAGACTATATTTCCTTCCAGCAGAAGGGACCAATGAGTTTGCTAGACCTACTTAGTTATTACAGGTAATCCTTGACCTATGTGATAATTGAGCCTGGAATTATGGTTGTAAGATATGTCGGCCGTTAAGCAGGACACACGGCTGACTTGATTTTACTTTTTTTTTTCAACAGGCATTAAGCAAGCAAATTGTCCGCAATGGGTATTTTTTGCCATAAACCAGAAATAAATGACAGTTTCTGGCAAAAAACCATTGTAAATTGTGGTCATTGTCAGGTTCCAAAGGGTTAATGAAACCAGCCAAACACAGAAACGGTTTGTAAATGCAGTTTGTATTCTTCCTCTGACACGAACTGACCAACAAAGCACTAAGGCAATGAATAAATTGTCAGAGCTGCCACCCTGTGCTTCCCATCACCTTTTATATTTACATTGGTAATTAAGATAAAGTACACCCCGCACGTGCGCAGACCCATCACCTTGTGACCCAGAGCGAAAACCACCTGGCAATTAATCATGGATTGTTAGCAGGAGTTTCTTCAGCTTGTGGAGGTGGAATGGTGAGTCTTGGTAGCTGGTCCAGTTTTCTCCCCTGAATGGCAGCTCCAGGCCTCTGAGCTGGCCGGAGCTGACAGTCATGTGACTACAGGATACTGTAAATGGCGGGCAACGTGGCCCAGCTGCAGATGACTTAAAATGTAATTTCATAATTGCGGGGGGGGGGGGGAGGCAGCCATCAGAACTTCAAATCTAGGTCTGAAGTATCTTTGGGGGGGGGGGGGGATTCAAAGATTTTTACTACCAGTTCTGTGGGCATGGCTTGGTGGATGTGGCATAGGTTGATGGGCGTGGCAGAGGAAGGATACTTTACAATCTCCATTCACGCCCCACTCCAGGGGAAGGTTACTGCAAAATCCCCATTTCCTCCCGATCAACTGGGCCTCGGGAGGCAGAGAATAGATGAGGGCGGGGCCAGTCAGAGGTGATTCTTACCGGTTCTCCAAACTACTCAAAATTTCCGCTACCGGTTCTCCAGAATTGGTCAGAACCTGCTGAATACCACCTCTGGGTCTGTTATAACTTTGGCCGGTCATAAGTCAAGTATAAATGCCTACTTTAGATAAATCATGACACAATTTGGGAAGGGGTAAAGTAGATAGCCACAACTGCCATTGTAGCTTTTTGAAAGCCCGTGCCATGCCCCTGGCCTGAGATCACGCTTTAGGTTTTTGACATCACTATCCTGAATTTATAATATACAGTGTATTTTTTCTCCCTCAACGCTCTTAAGGTCACATTTGCTGTTTCCCAACATTATTTCCATTTGGAAACATAAAAGACACTTTCAATATTGCACAAGAATTGAACACAAATTCAAAAAAGGATTAACAGATGGAAAGGAGTTCTCTGTCAACAGCTTTATCAGATGAAAATAAAGATGAACGATTAGAACTCTTGTAAAATTTTAATATTTTTTTTCATAAAACAATCATGTGAGCTGGCAAAAATTGAGGGGGGAAACTCAACCATTTCCACCTAGGAAATACCTCGTTATTATCTTTCATAATTCTGAGGCTGTCCAGACAACTGCTGAGAATTATGGGATTTTAATTCTGCTCATTTCAAGGATGCCAGATTAAATTAAGGCTGCACTAACACATAAGATTAAAAAAAATTCTCACCCAAAAGTTTTGTCACAGGCTTTGTCACTTCAAAAATAATCCAAATTCCAAGTAAAAAAATTAAGCCCCCTACAGTGCAATGGTTTATCCCTATCTTACTAACTACTGTTTTCATTATGTCAAGCGAGGCTATCACTGTAGTATATTTTACCCTTTGATTGATCAGAAATGATTTTACTATAAAGGGCTCTGTGCTGTTTGTGCTTTGAAGAGTTTTTAACTCAATAATGTTCACAAATAAAAAAGCAAGAAGTTGACAGATCAAATAATTCATATCAAGCTCAGGTTACTGAGCAGACATTTCTGTCTTCGGTAAATGAAATCACATTTCATACCAACATACCGGGAAAGAAGGATGAGTGTTCATTAACAGCTCTCGATCCACTCCAGGATATGAAGGAGTCAGCTTTGGCTCAGGAAATAGAAAATACCGGGTGTTCGTTTCATAAAACGCCAGCTCTTTTCCATCTGCATAGTAAATAGAGAATTGTGGCCAATGGAATACGTTTGACCAATGAAACATACAATCTCATCACATTGTACCCTACTGCAGAAAGACAAGTAATTATACTGTCCCCCATGACACATTCTGCCACACAGTGAACAACAAAGAAGCCATGCATATGGTAAGCATTGGATCCAGGTTCTTCAGCCAAATGGAACAAGCAATATGTTTCACATGTACTGCTATTTCTTCTTTACACAAGCAGATAAACTGGTGCTCAACAGTAGAAACTGTGATAAGGGATCTTGGAGTCCTAGTGGACAACCATTTAAATATGAGCCAGCAGTGTGCAGCAGCTGCCAAAAAAAGCCAACACAGTTCTAGGCTGCATTAACAGAGGGATAGAATCAAGATCACGTGAAGTGTTAATACCACTTTATAATGCCTTGGTAAGGCCACACTTGGAATACTGCATTCAGTTTTGGTCACCACGATGTAGAAAAGATGTGGAGACTCTAGAAAGAGTGCAGAGAAGAGCAACAAAGATGATTAGGGGACTGGAGACTAAAACATATGAAGAAAGGTTGCAGGAACTGGGTATGTCTAGTTTAATGAAAAGAAGGACTAGGGGAGACATGATAGCAGTGTTCCAATATCTCAGGGGTTGCCACAAAGAAGAGGGAGTCAAACTATTCTCCAAAGCACCTGAGGGCAGAAGAAGCAGCAACGGGTGGAAACTAATCAAGGAGAGAAGCAACTTAAAACTGAGGAGAAACTTCCTGACAGTTAGAATAATTAATCAGTGGAACAGTTTGCCTCCAGAAGTTGTGAATGCCCCAACACTGGAAGTCTTTAAGAAGATGTTGGATAGCCATTTGTCTGAAACGGTATAGGGTTTCCTGCCTAGGCAGGGGGTTGGACTAGAAGACCTCCAAGGTCCCTTCCAACTCTGCTATTGTATTGCATTGTAAACTAACCCAACAGAGAGGTCACTGCATGATGAATAAATCCTGTATTATTCCCAGGTGGGCTGACAATAGTTTCAAACGGGGTTTGTTACTGGCTTACAAAGTGTGGCTTGTTTAGATTTCATAACCCCAAATCCCCTATTCAAGCATCATGGTCAGATTTGAAAAAGAGCCTTTTTCAAGGCTAAAAACCTCATAGCTTCATTTACAACAATGCCTAATTTACGTGCTGCATGCAAAAAGCTTTGCATTAAATCCGTAGGCCTCAAAGCAAGGCGAAGAAAATGTTGCTGAAATTCCAAGAATCATGACACCACCTTTTAAAAACATAAGAATCTCCAATTGTATAGAGACCTTTCCAACTGAAATCGGAAGCTATATTGTATTATTCACCCAGTTAAAGATTGCAATAATGTCTGAACTGTGCTGCTGAACCATATTAGGAATGCGGCTGGTCAGGCGTGGGTTGCTGCCGGCATTATTGCCAATTCGCAACCCGCGTGCAATGTGCTGTTCAATATAAATTGTTCTGAGCGCATGTGCAGAATAATTTACAGTAAACTGCGCATGCACAGTCACTAAAATTCAAAATGGCGTCACCCAAGCGGCAACGAGGAAATCAGTTCACGGGCGAATCAGGCCTGGGTTGCTGTCGGTTCTGCGACCCACCTCTGTTGGTGTGTGTTTAGAGAGTTTAGAGCAGTGTTTCTCAAACTTGGCGACTTTAAGTCCTGTGGACTTCAACTCCCAGAATCCTGGGAGTTGAAGTCCACAGGACTTAAAGTCGCCAAGTTTGAGAAACACTGGTTTAGAGAGTTTAGAGAGGGGGGGGAGGGAGGGAGGGATAATGTCATTCAATAAAACCTTTCTTCCATTGATGACCTTTTCCTTTTTTGCAAGAAATTATTTTGGTGTTCTCAGATGGTCATGAACAATAGTTCCCATATTTCTCTCCTGATTTATAATACAGTTCAGGACCATAAAGCTGTCTAAAGCAGTTCCAGGATTTGCCCTCCTTTAGCGACTGCAATTGGGATTGGCGACTTGACTGTTAAGCAAAGCCAATTGCTAAGTGAAAAATCACACGACTCACATTTGCTTACGATTTTGTACTGTAATGGCAAACATGTCGACTGGGAGAGAAAAATGCAAGGATTGGTTACACAGTTATTTTTTCATCGCTGTCATAACTGCAAATGGTTGCTACCTGAGGCAGTCGCTAAAGGAGGATTACCTGTACACCCTGTAAGGGCAGAGGGATCATTGTAGTATCATAGAGTTGGAAGGGACCTGGGAGGACCTGGGAGGCGGAAGTAACAAAAACTCAGGATGGTGGCTACACCCACATGATCAATGATGGGAAAAGGGGCCAGGACTTCAGACAATCAGTGGTGGGATTAAAAAATTTTTACTACCAGTTCTGTGGGTGTGGCTTGGCAGGCAAGGCTTGATGGGCATGGCAGGGGAAGGATACTGCAAAATCCCCATTCCCTCCCCATCCCACTAACCTGCTCTCCAGCTCCGTTCTCCTGTGCAGGGCAACAAAGGAAGACCCAGCCTGGGAGGCTAGGAGACAGCAATAGATCAACCACGCCAATCAGCTGGGGGCGGGGCCATCCTATTTGCCAGTTCTCCAAACTACTCAAAATTTCGGCTATCGGTTCGCCAGAACTGGTCAGAACCGGCAGAATACCATCTCTGTAGACTGTATATTCTTATTTGCCCTTTTAAACCCACCTTTCACAGATGAACCTTTGCAAAGACCAACCACTTTTCCCCTCTCTTTGCAACCATCTCTAAATAAGAGTCCTTACGCTGAAAGGAAGCCCGGCACAACTGGTTAGAAAAAGAGCTAGATTTTGTTTTGCCATTTGCAAAAAAAGTAATATTTAAGAGCAAGGCAAATTCACTTAGCTATCAATGAAACAGCATTCTTCACTAGAGATTAGAGGATTTTTCCCTTCAGAAGCAGAAGCACATGCTTCAGCTGCAGTGAAGCAAGTTGCTAATTGCATTGATATAATTTAAACCTAGCCATAGGAAAAATGGATAAATATAGCACATGCGACTGTTTCTTATTGTAAAATATGTCATTTTTCTCAGTGACATGGGATTTAATTTTCCGTTCTCCCTGTCCTCCGGGATGCATCATTATTATATATAATTGTATTTGACCCTTCATTAGCTTGGCGCATGTGGTATCACCAGAAAGTATTGTCTGTTCGCTTTCATGCATTTTGTCAGCAAGGGTTTATTTTTAGCTTTCAATAGCAAAGCAAAGACATTTCATTTGGGAATGGCAAGATTCACAGCAATGTCCAGTTACCGGAGATGGAGGCTTCGCAAGGAAAACATATATAAGTCTCCTTCAAAATAAATCCCAGTAAATTCACCTAACATTATAAAAAATTACATATCCAAATGGCTAAAATACACCAATTATTGTGATTATTCCTACACCTCACAATAACACAAAATTACATGTTCTCTTGAGAAATAGCCACAGGCGATCATACAAGACGCCATGAGAGGAAGTAGGAGAATAGTCGTTCTACACTGGATACATGGGGGCATCTGCCTGTGTTTATCTTATCACAAGAGTCTCTTTGTGGTTTGTGATGTTGTATCTCATTGGTCTAAATAAAAAGACAAAGAGGTCATAAATGTGGGTCACTCAGCAGTCCTTGCAATGGAAGTACCGTCAGAACAATGAAGATCCCTTTCTTACGGATTGGTCATTCTAGAATTTGTGGTGGAAAAATAGCTGAAAACTCTGTCTCAAAATCCAAGAACAGGCCTTGGAATTAATTGATTTGTTAGGCCACTGATTTGGCTACCATGGTATAATAATTAATGTTTATAACCTGGGGGGAGGAGGAACCCTGAAGTTATGCTTCCTTCCATAATGAAAACTTGGCGTAATGTTGCAAAACTAGAGTGTGGTGCTATATTAAGCTCTTGGCTGATTAGCCCTCAGTACCACATTCTATTTATGGATGGTGACTATAAAAATTCAATGTCAAACTGCCCTGTTAATTTGTAGACAACTTGCAAAATCACGTCTCAGCAAAGAACATATCATATTAAGATCTTGTTCACCATTCACTTTTTAAATTCTCTACTTCTTGGTCATTAATTTTAAGAAGGGCTTGTGAGGGGCTAAAGTTGTCAATATCATAAATGTTAAGATACAACTATTGCAATGTGAGAATATTGGTTGCTTTACAGTACCTTATCAACACCATCAACACACTTGTATGTTTTTACAACCTTTATGAAAACCACCATTGTAGTATATATATAGCAGCAACTACATGTGCCTATTTTCAATGCTAACTACAATCCACACATGTTGATTCATGCTATAATAACCTTGCCTCTTGACCTCTGCAATATACGCCACAAGAACTGCCTTTGTTAGATGGCCTGGAGCTTCAGTTGGCGCTGAATGTTGCTGACTTGTTACTCAGCAGTGTGCAAGATAAATCTGAATCTGGAAACCTTACAATTGGAAAGTAAAGATGATACAAGCAGGCAGTGAGGAATGTAAACGTTGTGATGATGTCCAAAACCTGAACTCGGGAATTCCAAATCACATCTTAGCAAATGTCCACACAATGAATAATATTGGAGAGAAAGGAATATATCCCCATTGTTCATTAACACGATAGCAAACAGTACAAACAGCCCATTCCCTTTTAACTGGATTGTGGATCCAACTGCAATGTGCTACTAGTCTTCTGTTCCTATAAATAGCATGCTATTAAGTATTTTTTTAAATGTACAATAGGCCTACTCTAAAAGCAGCGGACAAGGGTACAATTAAGATTTCCAAATTTAAACAAGAACTCATAAATGTATTTTTTTTGGAGGATCAGTATTCAGACCATTGCAAGGGAACAGAGATGTGCTGGTCATCATATCTTAAGTGCTCTAGGAATCTGTGATACTTTGCTGTTTGAACAATAGTGCAGAATAGTGAGTTCTAGTACTGCCTCGTGTCTTGGGCCAGTCATTCTCTCTCAGCCCAACCCACTTCACCAGGTTGTAAGGAAAATAAAGAAGGAAGGATTATTTATGTTCACTGCCTTGAATTATTTATAAAATAATAATAGTAGAACAAAAATCGAATAGCAAGTAAATGAAGAAACAAGGATCAGCAACCCAAGCCCTGTTGGGTTTCATTAAAAACTAAATCAAGAAGTGGAGCATTTTCAGGCAGAAAAGCAATTAAAGCTGCTATAATCATTACTGGGGGTGAAATTCAGCAGGTTCTGGCAGGTTCTGGATAACTGGTAGCGGAAATTTTGAGTAATTCGGAGAACCAGCAAATACCACCTATGGCTGGCCCCAGAGTGGGGTGGAAATGGAGATTTTGTAATATCCTTCCCCCAGGAGTGGGGAAGGAATGGGGATTTTGCAGTATCTTTCCCCTGCCATGCCCACAGAACCGGTAGTAAAAAAAAATTGAATTTCACCACTGCTCATTCCTGGAGAAGAAAATACTGAAACAGAAACAATGGAAGACTTAATTTAAAAAAGGTTTCTTGTTTTCTTAGAGTGACACAATATATGGAATCCTAACAAAGTCCAGCTAAGACTGAAACAAGTGCTTTATACTGGACACTTGCTGAAAGCGGAGTCCATAAGCTGAACTTGGGAAAGCAATGTAAAGGATATTAAGACCAGAGGACATGAAAGACATCCAGAAATTCTTCAGCACGTTGCGTGGCCAGGCAGAGTTTTGCAGTGCTCATGATGGGACACTCTCACAACTCAAAAAAATAAGGACGTTTGGTGCGAATGATCCAAAGGTGATTTTCAGGTATCATTTTTAAAATTAAAACCTATCCCAAATCCCTATTTTCCTGTACTAAAGTTCAGCAGAACAGCTTGTGCTGCAAAGCAACATAACAGAGATATGGCTAGGAATTCTACACAGTACATTCTAATCAAACCTTCTTTGAAAGTGATCAAAGTTACACATAGATTGAGAAAGAACTATTGCCTGTACAGTGGGACAAAAAAGTATTTAGTCAACCACCAATTGTGCAAGTTCTCCCACTTAAAAAGATGAGAGAGGCCTGTAATTGGCATCATAGGTAGACCTCAACTGTGAGAGACAAAATGTAAAAAAAAAAGACCAAACAATCACATTGGCTGATTTGGAAAGAATTTATTTGTAAATTATGGTGGAAAATAAGTATTTGGTCACCTACAAACAAGCAAGATTTCTGGCTCTCACAGACCTGTACCTTCTTCTTTAGGAGGCTCCTCTGTCCTGCACTCATTACCTGTATCAATGGCACCCATTCGAACGTGTCATCAGTATAAAAGACACCTGTCCACAACCTCAAACAGTCACACTCCAAACTCCACTATGGTGAAGACCAAAGAGCTGTCAAAGGACACCAGAAACAAAATTGTAGACCTGCACCAGGCTGGGAAGACTGAACCTGCAATAGGCAAGCAGCTTGGTGTGAACAAATCAATTGTGGGAGCAATAATTAGATAATGGAAGACATACAAGACCACTGATAATCTCCCTCGATCTGGGGCTCCACGCAAGATCTCACCCCGTGGGCTCAAAATGATCCCAAGAACGGTGAGCAAAAATCCCAGGATCACACGGGGGGGACCTAGTGAATGACCTGCAGAGAGCTGGGACCAACGTAACAAAGGCTACCATCAGTAACACACTACGCCGCCAGGGACTCAGATCCTGCAGTGCCAGACGTGTCCCCCTGCTTAAGTCAGTCCATGCCCGGGCCCATCTGAAGTTTGCTAGAGAGCATTTGAATGATCCAGAAGAGGATTGGGAGAATGTCATATGGTCAGATGAAACCAAAATAGAACTGTTTGGTAGAAATACAACTCGTCGTGTTTGGAGGAGAGAGAATGTTGAGTTGCATCCAAAGAACACCATACCTACTGTGAAGCACGGGGGTGGCAACATCATGCTTTGGGGGTGTTTTTCTGCAAAGGGACTAGGACGACTGATCCGTGTACAGGACAGAATGAATGGGGCCATGTATTGTGAGATTTTGAGTGCAAACCTCCTTCCATCAGCAAGGGCATTGAAGATGAAACGTGGCTGGGTCTTTTAACATGACAATGATTCCAAACATACTGCCCGGGCAATGAAGGAGTGGCTTCGTAAGAAGGTCCTGGAGTGGCCTAGCCAGTCTCCAGATCTCAACCCCATAGAAAACCTTTGGAGGGAGTTGAAAGTCCGTGTTGCCCAGCGACAGCCCCAAAACATCACTGCTTTAGAGGAGATCTGCATGGAGGAATGGGCCAACATACCAGCAACAGTGTGTGCCAACCTTGTGAAGACTTACAGAAAACGTTTGACCTCTGTCATTGCCAACAAAGGATATATAACGAAATATTGAGATGAACTTTTGATACTGACCAAATACTTATTTTCCACCATAATTTGCAAATAAATTATTTCCAAATCAGCCAATGTGATTGTATGGTCTTTTTTTTTACATTTTGTCTCTCACAGTTGAGGTCTACCTATGATGCCAATTACAGGCCTCTCTCATCTTTTTAAGTGGGAGAACTTGCACAATTGGTGGTTGACTAAATACTTTTTTGCCCCACTGTACATGGAGAAGTTCCATTTGTTTTCATTTGGACAAACAATTCAGGCCCAATAAGAACGCAAACCTTGAAAATGTATTGCACAGAAACCGTTGCCAGTTGCCCAAAGAGTTTCATGAAGTCTTAAAATTAATTACAATGATTTGATACATGAAAATTCCACAAGAACAACATCCTGCACTGGGAGAAACTTCATACAGAACATTTCTCTATAAGTCACCAGAGAGAGACTTCTTATAAAGAAGGACACAGAACCCATAAAGTGTTACAATACTTGATTTTCTAACAGTTTTGACAGGCAATGGGAGTACAGAAGACCATAGATGAAGTTTTTCAGATGGTCAGACACTGCAGGAGTGGCCAGACTATGCATGAGTTACCAGTGGAGGCTTAGAGTCCAAGATGGGATCTTATTCGGGGGCAATGAGGCTATTCTTCCAGGCTTTGCAATTGGACACAATTAAAAGAAAGTACACCTTCCACAAAAGTACACAATATCAATTTTAGCCTGGCATAAATGCCCAGATGGAAATGTAGAAAACAGCATTTGCAAATCGCTGAGCTAATCTATTAGATTTTTATTCCAATTTGGGGGAGAAAGACTCACTGTCAAATATCAGGTCCTGAGGTTAAGAGTTGCTTCGCTCACTGTGTAATAGCCGATGTAACAGTCTTAAATAATAAGTCACAATTTATATTTGGGGAATTTAATGCTTCCCAGACATAGTGGAAATCATAGTTTCAAACTACTCTGTTTGCTTATTCCCAGAACAATGAAAAAGCATATTCAGCTGTCAAGATAATAATCAAAGAAAACCAAGAAAGCTGGACCTACTTTATACCAAGTGTTCTTTCACCCCTTTACATGTTTTCCAGGGCCAAACTAGATCAGAGTCTGACTCAAGAACAAATGAGTTGGTGAACATCAGGCGGCCATAATAAAGAATCTGGATTTTAGTTGAGCAGAAAGTAAGACGTAAACATATTAAGTGTCATTCTGCCTTAAGAACAAATGGCCCAATAGAGGTATGTGTGTATGTGCATGTGTGTGCTTGTGTGTGTATACATACGTACAAATACACACACACACACACACTGATAGCACAAAGAGCAGAAGAATTGATTTATAAACACATTGGATACAAATTCTGAAGTGGAATCACAGGCAATTGTAAAGCCCCAACTTATCTACTGTTGATGCGGGATCAGATTGATGGAGATTGACACCCAAAAGGATATTTTCCCTGCTTGACCCACAACATGTAGTGGGCCCAGTTGTTAAAACTGGGGATTTCAGGACCACAAAAGATCAGCACGAATATTTTTGGCTATCATCAATTTCGACACTGCCAGAAAAGATCAACCTTTGCTGTTGTGCCATCCAGGAAACCTTTGGCTGGGTTACTTCTGCAGAGATTCATTTCATGAGGCTATATAAACACATTTTCAATATATAATCATGTTCAAATGTTACTGTTAAAAATAATATTTGTGTGAAAGTGGTTGAAGGAAGGATATATCAGTACAGGTCGACCCAAATTGAAAAGAAGTAGAGAAGCAGAAAGTAGGACTAAAAAGACAGTCCTTCCTCAGAAGGCCTATTCTGCCACCCTGTGTTCACTTCTAAGAAAGTTTTAACACAAACAAGGCTTCCCTGAACTTTAAATTATGCACTGCTATCTGGGCATTTATTTTGCTCAGAATGATTTTGTGGGCCAATGAATACATTAGAAAATTTCAGAACATGTAAGGGCTGGTGGGTAATGCTTATTCTCTAAATGGTTTTTGTAGGAGAAAAGACATGGCCAGTCACAAAACAGTTTTTCAATATAAAACAAACGTGGAGATCTGAGTTCTCAAAGTCAAAGCAATTCTTAGTATCTTCATGAAAAGAAAGATCACTCTTAAATCAATTTTCCAAACAAAACCTACGAAACAAAAACAGATATTCATCCTACACACAGCAGGCTCACAAAAGTGCATTCAGCTTATTTATTCCCTCGCAGAACCAACTCACCATCCTTCTGCCACGCATATTCTCCAATTTTCACAGGATTCTAGCCCTCGCTTCACAACCATGTTACTATTTCCTTTAAAACAGGCCTGTCCAATCTTGGCAAAGTTAAGACCTATGGACTTCACCTCCCATAATTCTCCAACCGGCCATGCTGCTGGAGAATTCCAAGAGTTGAAGTCCACGAGGCTTAAAGTTGCCAAGACTGGATGCCTTTGCTTTCATCCCCATGATTATATCCCTTGCTCTAAAATTGTCACAGTTACTCCAGAACCCATCGTTCATGCTGACCTCAGGTTTCCAGGCTCCTTTTCTGTCTTTTAGTTTTAACGCAGATCCAGAATGGATTTCAATGCCAACCACTGGTCTCCAGGCACTATCAATTTCCTACAATGCTAGCGGTAGCTTAAGGAAGTAAGGACTGTGGCTAAAGAATTGATATTTGTCTTGTTTATGCATCAACTGTTATATAAAAAAAAGAAGCTTTAAAAAAGAAAAATGAACTTCACAGCTTTCTGAGGAAATAATATTTTTCATATACAGGTGGTCCTCGACTTACCTTTATTTTTGTTCATTTAATGACCGTTCAAAGTTACACAGGATTGAAAAAAAGTGACCTTTTTCCCATTTATGACCATTGCAGCATCCACATGGGCATGCGGCCAAAATTCAGATGCTTGGCAATTGATTCATATTTATGACGGTTGCAGTGTTGTAGGATCATGTAATCACCTTTTGCAACTTTCTGACAAGCAAGGGCAATGGCGAAGCCAACTTCACTTAACAACGGTATTACTAACATAACAATTGTAGTGATTCATTTAATATATGTGGCATGAAAGGTCATAACATGGGGCGAAACTCACTTAACAATTGTTTCATTAGCAACATAAACTTTGGATTAATTGTGACCCTAAGTTGGGGACGACCTGTATAAGTTTCATCCTGGGAAACTCCAGTTATATAACTTCTGTTCAAGATCACCTCACTTATAACTAATACTAGTGGTAAATATGGCAACATCAGAGATCAAAAAGCTCACTTCATTGTTTCATTAAACAGTAACTCTTCTGTTACAGAATAGATGAGATTGAAAAAATATTTCTCAGATTTACCTGAAGGTATCAGTTCAGATAATCGAAACTTTGCCACGTTTTCTGAAAATGAGAGATCAAACATATTATTAATGAGAGCTAAGCAAATACAACCCTTATGTGCAAAAGTGCTGAAGTGTCAAAATCCTACGAGGCGCATGTTCTTAGATCTTCATTTGGTATTACTCAAATTTTAGTCTTCAGGGGCCTCCATTTCATCTTAGTTCACTTTAATGAAAGATAGATATTGAAAAAGCATTTATTGATTTATTTGTTGCCCGCCTTTATTATTGTTACAAACAACTCAAGGTGACCTTCCTCCTCCTATTTTCCTCACAACAACAGTCCAGTGTGGTAGGTTGGGCTGAAAAAAAATGACTGGTCCAAGATCACCTGGTTGACTTTCATATCTAAGATATCCAAATATTACTTCTATCTATTAATATTCTAATCTATTGTGGGAGGGGAATAAAAGGCCTTTCTTGAAATATTCCCAGACCACGCATGATCTTCAAACATATTCCTGAACATTACAAAGAAGGAAATACAAAAAAAACCCACCACACAGCATCTCTTTTTTTCTTCACGTTCAATTTTTTAAAAAACTATACTTTCAGTTGTGATTTCACAATTCAAACAGGGTCAGTTTGATCCTTTTTTGATCTCATCATTAATCGTTTGTGCAAATCAATCAGCCAAGCTCAAACAGCATCAGTCTACCAGTTCCTGGCTTAATTAAAAAGTAAAATAAAAGGTCTGCTTTTGATCTTATGCCCTGCCACAGAAGAATAGAAAGAAGGGAAAGATTTTGGATGACTTCAGTTTTAACATACAATAGGAAAATGATTGTTTATGATGTCTGAACCAGATCGTCAGTTACATCTCTGGCTATGTCTTGTGATAATGCCTACAGCACCTTCAATCTGGTTTAGTTTGGTGAACTGGTTTATGTATTCCCTCAACACATGTTGAGTTTGAAAGCAGAGTTACAATGGACTCCCAAGGGGTCAGGGGAGGTGACTATTGATGATACAAGTGCTGCAGTCCCACAATGCACCTTATGCCCTTTTTGTACATGTGTTGCGGCCCTGCAACAACTATCAGGCCAATTATAGCACGATTACTGAAAAACAGATACATGACCAGAAGGTCCCTGCAGGGCAGAATTTCAAAACTATCACTTTATATTTTTATAATATTAAACAACACTGACAGTAAATACTATTTACTCATTTACTGAGGCTTGTATACCTACTGTAATTGCCTAAGTACATTTAAGAATTAATGAATTAGAATGTTGGGATCTCTTTGTCTCTTTTTTTTACTAAATGTGTAGTAATTAGTCTGATGGTGGTTGTTGTAATTCAATAATTAATTTTGTGTCTCCAACATCTCTTTTTATATCTCATTAGTTTATTTTTATGTCTTCCCATGTTTAACTTCTTTAAAAAAAACTTGTATAATATTGATCACTGATCACTGAAAGCGAATTTTACTTGGAAGACCAAGGAATATATTTGGGGAGACTTACTCTCTAGCAGTTCTACAACAGTAATAGGATCTGTAGCATTTTCAAATACCTACAAGAATAGAAACAAAAAAGGACGATAATAAAACTGTTAGAAATAGAAATTTGTTCAAGAAAGTTTCACCTGGTTAATATTCATCCTTTCAGTTTTTAATTTATTCAATTCAAAATTAAATAAACATAAATATTATCAAAATGTGAATGTAGACATTCTTGTCCTAATGAAGAAAATTGAAAAGACCCTTCACTGCTGTTCATCAGATAAAATAACCATTGCTAAATAAAACAGTCTGAATTACTAAATTGGATTCTGGCATGCAGACACTGTGGTAGAAGTTTGCTGCCATTAACCATTAAAATAAATGAAGGTTAATTCACATTAATAAAACACACCAGCAATCCTTAAAAGAAGCACCCACATAATACCCATGATAATTGGCCAAAGTTAAGCCATGCTAAAAGAGAGAGAGAGAGAGGGAGAGCTGATTCACTTTTAAAAAAGGACTGGTTTAGAAGCAGGGGGTCTCCAACCTTGGCAACTTTAAGACTTGTGGACTTCAACTCCCAGAATTCCTCAGTCAGCAAGCTGGCTGAGGAATTCTGGGAATTGAAGTCCACAAGTCTTAAAGTTGCCAAGGTTGGAGACCCCTGGTTTAGAGGATACAGTTTTGCCTTCTGTTCCTATCCTGTCTCTCTGAAAAACCGGCAAAGGTGGAAGGGGTCCTGTGGGGAGCATCTGCTGCATTACTGCAGGAACTACTGAGTAGCTGATGAAAAAAGCAACATCAGAGAGCCCCCAAAACAGCTTCTGAGGCCTAGACACACTATGGAAAATTAGGGTGGCAGCTGCTATACAGTAAATGTCTTGCCTGATATTTATATTCAGTAAGCAGAATCTTGAAGAACACTTATTTGAAATGATTGGAACAAACATTTCAAACCTTGGACTCCAACAAAGAGCTCCAAAACATCTGCAGACAAGGTAGGGGTCAAAAAATGCAAGATAGCAACCATGATCCATGATCAAAGTCCCAGCTCTTTTTTTACTTACGTTGTACACGCAACATACTGGGGTGAGCCGTTGATCCCACCATGGCTATTCCCTCTCTCGGCAATTAACGTTTGCAAAGTGAGGAGCAAGAGTAAGATACAAAAGGTATCAAAGGCAGAGGATAGAAGAAAAGCCAAGGAAATCCTATCTAATCCTTTTTATGCCTATACCCTTCCCTGTGCCTTTCCATTCTTTTTAAACTTTGCAAACCAACCTTGTATCGTAAGAAGAAGAAAAACTATCTATGTACTAGATGTGCAAAAACAGCTTTCAAAATATTAACACCTCCCACAGGATTATAACAGGTGAATGTAAACTGCAGACAACAGTTTTCTACCAAGCATTAAGAGAAACAGCCTAATGCGATGGTTACGTATTTAATATTTCATCATTAGAATAAAGTAAATACTCTTTAGGACATAGCTGGGCATCTGCCAGGAGTATTGTCATTTGCATTACAGATGCTGTCTTGGCAAGAGATTGGGTGGGACAGATGATCTCTTAGGGATTTCCAACAAAGCTATCTCAGGGGTGGGGTTTAAAAATTTCAGCAATGGGTTCTCTGCCTGGCTGCTGGGTGGGCGTGGCCTAGTGCACCATGGTGTGGGGAGGATGTTTTCACCTTCCCCAGGCTCTGGAAGTTTTCCTCGAGCCTCCGGAAGGGCAAAAACTGCCTCCCCCGGGCTCCAGATGCCTTCTGGAAGGCCCATTTTTCCCCCTCCCCAAGCCTCCGCGCAGGCCTTGCACTTATCTCGCATCCAAAACAGGCCACGTGGAGACTCCTGGGAGAGGAGGGAGGGACGGGGCATGGTGGGCGGGGCCAGCCAGGGGTGGGATTTGGAGGTTCTCTGAACCAGCCATAACATTAGCTATGGTTTCTCCCGAACCCGGGCGAACCTGTAGCAGCCCACCCCTGGGCTATCTTGCTTGTGATCTTCCATACCTATGGGTCCAATCACAGCTTACACTTAAATAAGAAACCAGGCCATGACATTGGGCATTTCTGTTTTTAACATACCTTCTCAAACCACATTTTCTCATGGAACAAGAGAGGGAACACGGGAGGAATGGAGTCGGTCTCCTTGCACTGGCCCAGAATACAAACAGTGAGATAAACATCGTTCTTCTCTGTCAAATACACACCAGGGCAAGACACCTTTGATGAAAATGAGAGGAGATCACAGCCATCATGAGGTGGTCAGAGTGCTCAATGTAAAAATACAGGTAGTCCTCGACTTACAAGTTTGTTTAGTGACCATTCAAAGTTACAACGGCACTGGAAAAAGTGACTTATGACTGTTTTTCACACTTACGACCATTGCAGCATCTCCATCAAAGAAAAAACCAGAAAGTCCAGGTGCCTCTTGAAAAAACACCTTTGGGATCCCCCTATCAAGAGATCAAAATTCAGATGCTTGGCAACTGGTTCTTTATTTCTGACAGTTGCTATGTCCCAAGGTCATGTGATCCCCTTTGGTGACTTTCTGACAAGCAAAGTCAATGGGGCAAGCCTGATTCATTTAACAACTATGTTACTAATGATTCACTTAACAACTATGTTACTAATGATTCACATAACAACCGAAGCAAGAAAGGTCATGAAATTAGGAAAAAATTCACTTGAAAAATGTCATTTAGCAACAGAAATTTTGGACTCAATTGTGGTCGTACGTTGAGGACTACCTGTAAATGGGACTTTTGCCACATCTCACATTATCTAATTGCTACATCTTCTACCATCTGCAAAATTATGAATAGCTCTAATGAGTAGACAGTAATGTAGACCTGGGATGGCTTCGATATTTCTTTGGAAATGTTTGCTATGGTAGACCTGTCAGATAAAATAGGTGGGGAAACATCCCACACTTTGCATGACTTGCTGTGACCTGACACAGGAAGTGTTACACATGGCTGCATGCTACTGCATGGATGTAATTAGGTTGGCTGAGGATGATAGATGTTCTACCTGCTGGAGGTCGTAGCATTGCATCTGCAAGAGAATGTTACGCTTCTGTTTAAAGTACTTTTTAACAGTTAGACAGAAGGGTAGAATAAACAGAAGGTTAGGGTTCTAAATGCTTTATTCTAAAAATAAATCTGAGGATTAGCATTAGGGTGAGATTTTGGACATAATGGTGCTTTAAAATTAATACTAAAGTTAGGGTGGAATTCTGGGGCAATGCTTCAAGAAAATATTCTGAAAGACTAAAGTTGAAGTTAAGGTTAGGGCTAGGTTTCCTTGAAATGAATGATAAAAGTGTGAAAATAGAACATGAGTGTTTATGCATAGTGCTATCCTTTCGCTGATATTATGAGGAAGATAGAATGCTGAAGCAATACTTGAAGTAGATATTATTTATATACCTAAAGATAAGGATATGGCTAGATTTAATGTTCCTTGAACTAGGTGAAGGTAGTAATGGTTAGATTATTGTTGATATTCTGTTCACCCAAATGTGAACCACAGTAATCATTCTTAGGTGCAAATTATACAGAAGATTCCCTTTAAGCATAAAAAAATACTGATTAATGCTCCCCAATTTTATTTATTTATTAAACAAACTTATATGGCTGTGTGGAGGGGGCGGGGCTTGATGTCGCAATGACACGACATGCAATCTGGGGGCTCCAGGATTGCTGTCAATATCTCTGTTCCTGGACGGTCCTTTTGGTCCTAAACTGTTCAGAAGGAACAGTGATAGAGAAGAGCATGTCCTGCTGATTTCAGGGGCATCACAAAGCCCCTGATTGATCCAGGAGAAAGCTCTTTTTGCCAGCTACAAGAGAAGCAGCCAAAATGGCTGCAGAAGGTTGGGACAAGCCTCTAAAACAGAAGCAGTACAGGAGTAGTGTCGAAATGGTGAGAAAAAAAAATATTATTAGAGAAGGGAAAACCCAAAAGAATTGGAATTTAAAATAAAATTGAAGAGAGAAGAAAATAAGCGGCGAATTAACCCTGGTTTAAGACTATCGTGTTATCTTTTCTACCTTAACTTTGTTTGTTTTCTATGGATGGACATTTTACAAATGCCTCTTACTTTTAAACTGAACTAGTCTCTTTTTTTCTTTCTTCCTCTGTACTTTTTCCATTTTTTGTATTCGTGGATTAAAAGCTTCTTCTTCTTCGTAAGGCTTGGACGGAGCATAATTTTTAAACATTTTTTTTAGCCTCTCTCGGAACTTGGTGTTTACAGAGAGAGGCAGAAACAGATGGAAAAGAGGTAACACTGCCATCTAGTGGCTAGAGGCTTGGCAATATCTGATAAAGCTACAAGCTTTCTTTACCGAAAGGCTCAGTGGAAAATGTTTTGTTTATACAGGTGTTCCTTTGAAGGAAAGAGAAAGCTTTGATTTGAAAAACTCCACTGAATTTGTTTGACCTAAAAAGTCTCGGATGTTTTGGCAGTGTTTATATCCTGGAAAATGGCACAACATGAAGAAGAAAAGGCACTAATTTTGCAAAGAATTTTCTTAGAAATTCAAAAAGTTTTAATAATTACAGAGAGAATTGAAAAGAGACTTGAAATTATGGATCAAAATACAGAAAGTACAGGGACAGTGATGAAGTTTGAAGAAAGAGCTGAAAAAATAACAGAGTCATATGAAAGTGATAAGAAAATTGTTGACACTGACAGCAAACTGAGAGTGGAGGGAAATGACGAGTATGAAATACGGAAAGGAGAAATCAATGAACTGGAACTTTATTTCAGATGTCAGAAAATAGATGAAGAAAGGAGAGAAAATTTGGCAGAAATAATGAGAGTAATCTTGACAGAAGCACTAATGATAACAAAAGTTAAGCTGATAAAAAGAGCAGATAGAGGGTTTCGAATTCTTATAAGGCATGCAATGAACAACAAGTTCTTAAGAGAAGTCCACATAAGACTTATCAAGAAAACACTTAGAATACAGACTTTACAAATAGCAAGAGATATTGGACTACACTATCTCTGGAAGGATATAGGATGATGAAATGAAATGTCACAATAAATTTTAGTTAAATGTAGTTAAAGTTTGAGTGCTATGTGCAATGTAATAATAGCTATAGTCAAATAAATGATTAATAATGATAACAAAGCATTTATATATGCTAGATTGATAATATGAAATTTTATACAATACTGTAAGTGAGGACTATGGAGATGATGTTGAAAAGCCTTTTTATAAAAGATAAACAATTTTATATAGAATAGAATATAAAGATGCAATATCATTGGATGATTTCAGGATGATGTAATAAAATGTCATAATATAAATTTACTTTAAATTTAATATGCCTTATGTTGAAAGGATGTAATAATAGCTAGGCCTAATGGATGTTTAATCATTATATCAATTTGTATACATGTATATTAAATTGATGATACTAATAATGGGGGGAAAACATGCAATTGAAAATTATTAGAGAATGTTATCAATGCTAAAATGATAGAATGATTTAGAATAGGAGGAAGCATAATAACAATGTATACAAAGATATCTTGATTGTCAATATGTGAATTTTGATAAAATTCAAATAATGACTATGGAGAGGATACAGAAAGACCTTGTAACCAATCGACACACTGTGTGTAGTTGACGAGGCTTTTATGTTATATGTGTTGTCTGTTTGTGTTTGTCTGAAAATAAAAAAATATTTTAAAAAAAACCTATATGGCTGTGTGATTCCAGGTAGCTTTACAACACTAAAAACAGTTAAAACATTTTAAAAAGCCTATCATAGTTTAATGGATTTTAAGTTTAAGAAAATTGAATACATATAAAAGTTTTGCTTATCTATTGCTCTATTATTCAGTTTTCACCATAACAAAAATCTAAAACACAATCCATAAAATTGCACTATATCCTGGTTTGCATTAAGATACCTTAAAATGAATGAAACTTTAGTATGAGGGCTGGGATTAGAATGATTATTAATATTGATTGTTGATTAATAGTATTAGTATTAATATTGATTAATATTAATGAATGAAATTCAATGTAGAAGTAGAAGTAAAGTTCTACACTTAGGCAAGAAAAACCAACTGTACAGGAACAGACGAGGTCAAACTTGGCTCAATGTCAGTAACTTTGAGAGGGATCTTGGAGTCCAAGTGGACAATCACTTAAATATGAGTCAACAATGTGTGGCAGCAGTCAAAAAAGCAAATGCAAATCCTAGGCTGCATTAATAGAGGGATAGAATCAACATAATGTAAAGTAGTATTAGTACTGCTTTACAAAGCTTTAGTATGGCCCCACTTCAGTGGTGGGATTCAAAAAATTTTACTACCAGTTCTGTGGGCGTGGCTTGAGGGGCATGTTGAGATCTGGAAAGAGTGCAGAGAACAGCAAGATGATTAGGGGACTGGAGGCTAAAATATATGAAGAATGATTGCAGGAATTGGTATAAACTCTCCTGCTCAAGCAGGGGGTTGGATTGGATGGCCTCTGGGGTCCTTTCCAACTCTGTTATTCTATGTTCTATTATACTGGGAATTGCCTGCTAGAATAAGTGTTAATGTGAATATTTGAATTGGCTCTAGGACAAAGTTACAGTAAAGGTTAGGATTGTTTGAGACCTAGCTCAAATTTTATATTGAGCTTTAGAATCACTTCTTATGCTTCATATTAATTTTATGTATTTTTTCCCCTTAAGAATTATTCTTTCTCTTCACTTTGGAGTGAATATATATTTTATGTATAGATTAAGGTTAGAGTCTAGATGAAGTTAGGTTAAGGACTGCAGAAAGTATATGCTAATAGTAAGCATCAGGGTTAGTGTTATAGAGAGTTTTAATGCATAGAATTCCTTTAAACTTATATTAAATTGAGTGCTACCTCAATCCTTTGATGGCCAAAGATTGAAGTTAGAAATCTGTTAGCAAGTTGGTTAGCATCAATTTTATTGCAATTTTATAAATAGTAATTATTTTTTGGTTAATTTATCAAGTAAGATTTACAAGTAGGGCAATGTTTGACAGAATATTGTTATTTAATAGATTGAGTTAGTTAGGGTTAGAACAAAAATTTTAACACTATTAACCTAGGTTGGGAGTAGCTCACTTTAGCAGTGCACAGAAAGCAAAGAGTGACTTTTGCTTTTCTTCAATGCATTTTTGGATTAGAACAAAAATATTTGAATCAATAATGAATGAATCACGATTGCAAAAAATGTCTTGGGGTGGGGTGTAAAGGGACAGCAGACCTGGATCACAGAGATCAGGAATTGCCAAATTTCTCAAATTATTCTCTTTTGCAACTTCACTACCGCTTTTTGCAGAATAGCATGGCATCTAACGACCCGAACCTTCTATCAACTATCTCCCTACCCCACGCACGGCCACCTTCCATGAACCACTGAAAGGAAAAAAGGCACATTTCCTAGTCCGGGATTGGTGTGTGTGTGTGTGTAAACATTTCCCGCTCCAGCTACCTTTGCAAGATTCCCCCTTGCTGGCTCCGTGCCCCTCTCACCGCATGGATCTGCAGCTCCACCACTACTTTCAGCGGCATCCCCACCACCTTCGCTCTCGCTCTCCACCCGAGGTCTCGGCGCGAAAAGGGGGGCCCAGTCACGACACCTGTCCCGTGGAAGGAAAAAGCGTCGCGTGTCACCCTGGAGACACCAACGTTCCAGCAGCCCCGGCTAGGCGGAGGGGAGGGGAAGGGAGGGGCCTCGGGGAGACTTCAGGCGGGAGCGGCCGGGTCGCCTCGCAACTTCAGGCGTGGGTGGGTGGGAACGATCCCCGGTCGCTTGGGGGATAGGACTTCGGTTGGGCAAGACTAATCTTCGCGGCTGATCTTTTTGCTCCCTCAGTTTCTCCTCCTTCGGGAAAGGGGATCGCCCAGCCCCGATCGACCGAGAATTTTTGACGTTGTGGTGCAGGCTTCCAATATTGATAGTTCAGGGATTTCAGGACCGCCTGTTACATGCGGACCAAGTTGTGAAAGTAGTTTGAATTAAACGGCCCCTTCGCTTTCCAATTTGATGCAATCCAGACTCCGGGTGTTTTAAAATGAACGGAGAACTTCTCTTTTCTTTTTTCCTCGCTTGCCTCTCTCTCTCTTTCTCTTCTTCCTCTCTCTGGGAGTGGATGTATTGACCAAGTTGTGAAAGTTGCTGGAATCAAATGGCCCGTACCTTGCGAATTTGGTGCAATCCAGACTCCAGGGGTCTTAAAATGAACCGAAAACTTCCCTTTTTTTCCTTTTCTTTTTCCTCCTTGCTTGCCTCTCTCTCCCTCTCTCTTGGGAGTGGATGTATTGACCAAGTTGTGAAAGTTGCTTGAATTAAATGGTCCGTCGCTTCCCAATTTGATGCAATCCAGACTCCAGGGGTCTTAAAATGAACCGAGAACCTCCCTTTTCTTTTTCCTCCTTGCTTGCCTCTCTCTCCCTCTCTCTTCTTCCTCTCTCTCGGGTGTGGATATATTTCTTCCAAAAACAAAAGAGAAAATGGAGCATCATCAAGGCTCCCCGACCGGGAGCCTTTGAATTCGTCGGCTCAGCTACTAATTGGGGTCGGTGGGAGCTCAGCCTATCTGGAGAAGAGCAAAGCAAATATCTGAAAGACCGATGGTCGATGCGCCATACATGTTTGTGTATTTTTTTTTTGCAACAACAATAAAAAACCAGCAATCCCGTGTGGTGACTTTAAAAGGGAAAAAAAAAACCTCCGTGGATCTTACGTACAAACACAGGCGTGCGGGATCGCTTGTATAGCTCTTATATTTTTAAGCGAGATAAAACTTCTTATTTTGCGCCGACAAATGACTGCCAGCGGATCCGCCGGAGCCGCGCACGGAGTAGCCGAGGCACCATTCACAAATTACTGAAGCGCGCGCCGTGGTATAGCGCGCCTCCCCGGTCTCCTAGCAACGTCCTCCACGCCCGTCAATGCCGAGGCCGTCACGCGATAGAGTCAGAGAGAGGAGGGAGGCAGCGCGGTGAAATCATAAATAGGGGACGCGTCGTTGTTGCCGGAAATGACTTGCAATCTCGCTTCCGGTGGGGTCTGCAACGGTTTCGGGTAGCGGCGCAAGCCAGGAGGAGGAGGGGGAGGTCCTCGCCTTTGGGTGGGCTTGGGCGAGAGAATGGCGCTTTGGCCTCCGCGTTCTCGTGAGGCACCTTCGGGTCGGGTGGAAGACCTTTCAAACCCAAATGTACAGGTAGGCTCACTTTCTGCGTAGCGACGTCGCTTCTTTCGCGGCCCTTTAAAAGACTCGTCCGCAGGTGGAACATGAACCTCCCTCCGCCTGCGCAATTCTACCCTGGCTACAGCCCTAAGCTTATTTCCTTTCACCCTCTCCTTCTTTCCTTCTCTCCTCTCTCCTTCCTTCTCTCCCTCCTCCTTTCTCTCCTCTCTCCTTCTCTCCTTCCTTCTTCTCTCCCTCCTTCCTTCTCTCTATCCTCTGCTCCCTCGCTCCTCCTTTCTCACCTTCTTTCCTCCCTTCCTCCTCCCTCCTCTCCTTTCACCTTTTCCTCCTTTCTCTCCTTCCTTCCTTCCTCCCTCCTCTCCTTCCTCCTCTTCTCCCTCACGCCTTCTCTTCTCTCCTCCCTCCCTCTTTCCTTCTCTTCTTTCACCTTTTTCTCCTTCCTTCCTTCCTCTTTTCCTCCCTCACGCCTTCTCTTCTCTCCTCCCTCCCTCCTTCCTCCTCTCCTTTCACCTTTTCTTCCTTTCTCTCCTTCCTCCCTCCCTCCTCTCCTCCCTCCTCTCCTCCCTCACACCTTCTCTTCTCTCCCCCTCCCTCCTTCCTATTCTCCTTTCACCTTTTCCTCCTTTCCTTCCTTCCTCCCTACCTCCCTCCTCTCCTCCCCCCTCCTCTCCTTCCTTCTTCCTCTCTCTCCTTTCTCCTTTCTTCCTCCCTCTCTTCCTCCTCCCTCCTTCCTTTCCTCCCACCCTCATAATCTCAGGCATTTCAGTATTGACCTGTTGTCCTTAATGGACTTGGCTTAATGAAAAAAACCTCCTTTGAGGGATTGAGATTAACTCAATCTTGTGTGGCATCCATTGCTCACAGAAAACTCCTTATATGTTCTGCATGGCTATTATATAAAGATCTGTATTAATTTTCCTATAATCTATTGAAATAAATGCCCCTGAAAAGAACCATGTAATCCAATTCTGTTCCTGTTTGCCTACTCTACTTGTGTAGGCGTATTTAATGAGGGCTACATTTAGTAAGTATCATGCAAACTATCCCTATTCAAGTAGTCCTCATTTTATGACTACAGTTGAGCCCAACAATTGTTGCTAAGTGAGACATTTGTTAACGGAATTTTTCCCCATTTTACGACCTTTCTTGCCACAGTTGTTAAGTGTATCACTGTAACACGGTTGTTAAGTGAATCTGGCTTCCCCAGTGACTTTGCTTGTCAGAAGGTCACAAAAGCAGATCACATGATCCCAGGACATTGCAACCCTCATAAGTATAAACTAGTTGCCAAGCACCTGAAGTAAGTTCGGAGAACCGATAGCGGAAATTTTGAGAAGTTCAGAGAACTGGCAAATGCCACCTATGGCTGGCTCCAGAGTGGGGTGAGAATGGAGACTTTGCAGTATCCTTCCCCTGCCACACCCACCAAGCCACATCCACAGAACTGGTAGTAAAAAAAATTGAATTTCACCAATGGGACCACCTATATGTATTTGTTCTGGATCTGTGCTCAAATAAGTGAAAATTTGCTTCTAAGGGCTGTAATCTGATTTTCACAATTAGAAGGTAGTCCTATTGACCTTTGTTGTAAGTACAGAAGTCCACAATTGTGATTTAGGAGTCTTTCCCACTGCTGCTTTTAAGTGTTATTCTGTCTCTCTTGAATTGGTTGAAAGTTATACTGATGTGAAAGATGCTGTCTCCATTGGCAATCTCTGTCCTGCCTCTATTGTCTGTGTTTCAAGTCATTGAAGTAATCTGATTTCCATTCAAGGTAATGATAGCGCCCAACAAATTTTATAGATCGTGCAGATATCTTTGGACTAAGGGGGGGAAATACTATTATTAACACAGGTTAAGGACAATTTAAGCTTTTTTCATTCGTGGCTAAGAACTAATTTTTATGTCTTTAGCTGTCTTGTACTTAGAAATAGTTCAAGTATGTGAATATTAAAATGAGAAGGAGTATAAAGTCCTTGATTATATATATTTTAATAAACATTGTTATAATTCCTTCCTGTGAAAAAAGATAACCTTGTATGTAATAAGTTCAGTCAAAATGATTTAAGGAAGCCAAGCAATTTTTATCCTTTGCTGACTATCATTCTACAAGTTCAAAAATATTTATTATGTTGACAAGTACAAGGCTTTTGACTGATTCTTAATTATGTGATAAAGAAAATGTAACATGGTGCCATTATTAGCATATGTGCATAGTAAATAAGTACATTTAGTGAGACATTCAGATTAACTACTGAAGTAGTAATAAAATCTGATCACAGTGTATCAGTGTGTATATTCTCTCTCTCTCCCTCCCTCCCTCCCTCTCCCCCTCCCTCCCTTCTTCCCCCCCTCTCTCCCCCCTCTCTCTCTCACACACAGAATGGCCAGAGGCAGGATAAATTGAAGCACACACCCCGTATATTTTATTGAGTCTTACCCATTCATATTATGTAACTGTTTCATATGCAATTTCTTAAGAAATCTTAAAAATTGGTTCGTTTATCCCCAAGTTTCATGTAATTTTGCCTGTCTTATTTCCAAATAATAATGGAGACATTAATTTGCAGACTTATAATGATGGAATCGAACTGGCTTGCCAACAGCAAAAAGAATTTGTAAAGAGTTCTGTAGAATGCAAATGGAATTTAGCAGAAGCCCAGCAAAAACTTGGAAGTTTAGCATTACACAATTCAGAATCTCTGGACCAAGAACATGCCAAAGCACAGACAGAAATTGATGAATTGAGATGGAGAGAAGAAGAATGGCGGCGGAAGGAAGAAGTATTAAGACAGAAAGAGAGACAGAATTTATGGAATATGGATTTTGTTAGCAAAGAAGTATTTAACAAGGTATGGAATGATCCAGATTGTATTAAAAAATTCTGCATTCAGGTTTTCTTTGTGTCTGAGTTTCTGAAGTAACAACTTCAGGTATACCTAAACTCTTCATAAAATTGGGCCTCTAAAGTTTGTTTCTTCTGAATCCTGTAAGAATTTTGTAGAGCACTACTATGCTAATTGAGGTCTGAAGCAAAATATCAAGATACATGGGAGGAATGTATAAATTACAGTGATTCACATGACTTATTTCTGTTGGCATTAGCAATAGAAAGTATTTAAATTTAGGCTTGCTTCCACAGTAGGATTCTTTAATATTGCTTTATTGCAATCAACCAGAATGCCTTCCTGGTAGCCAGAAGATTTACTGGATCTTCTTTACAACTCTGCCAAAAAAAAAAAAAAAAGAATGGCAAGAATACATTCTAGAGGCATTATGGAAAAAGCTTGATTCCAAATCAGCAAGATATATGAATCTGCCAGCGAAAACGGGCTCTAGAGCTCAGTTTTTGGTTGTGATGGCCTCTTGCAACCATCTGCCAGTGAAAATGAAGCTCAGGAGGGCCGCATGCAGCCCCCACCCCCACCCCCAGCTCCGTTTTCACTGGCAGAGGCACTGCGGGCCAGTCCCCACAGGCCAACTCTAAGCACCCCATGGGCTGGAGAAAATGGGGCATTAAGAACAATTAAAAAATGCCACAGACTTAGAGATTAAAAACGGTTTTAAAAGAAATTATTAATTTTCAGTACATGCTAAATAAGTTAGTGTTGCATTTACATTAAACATGTAAATACATAGCCTAGTTTAAGACACTGGAAATTATAAGGTAGAATCAAAGAAGTTAGTAGAAAAAAATGTAAAACCTGAGTGAATGAAAAATTCAGTTCAGATTCAAACTGATGTATAATCAGAGTAGCTTCTCTAATCTAAATAAGTAACTCTTACTGACTATAGAGAGACCAAGTGTATTTTAATTAGTGTTAATGAAATGGATGTAAGTAGTCCAAAATACCCTTGAGGACTATTCACAATGATAATTAAGCAATTATTAATTAACTATCAGATGTGACATTTTAGTATATCATATTTTGTTTGCAGAGTTTTATTAATCAAAAGAAACGAAAAGAAACTGAGGAAGATGCATCTAAATCATTCATGCAAAAACATGAGGAGAAAATTAGACATTTTGGTAAGTTTTTTTTCTTATTATTCACTTTATGACCTACATGTACAGTAATAATGTATTTCTAGTTTAACAAGTGAAATATTTTGCCTAAAATCCTTGAGCTGCACCGTTTCTGAGTAACTGAACTAAACAAAGTATTAATCTCTCATTACTATGGGATGGGTGGCATTAGCAAAACGCCCAATTTATTCCTGCCTAGCATAAATGGGACTCAGTTATAACCAAGTATTTTTTCAGCTTTAGGAAAACTATTTGTTACATCTCATTGTTCTTTAGGAATGTTGAGCAGATGGTTTGATAGTCAGAGATTTCTCTCTGATCACCCATACCTTGTCTGTGAAGAAACAGCAAAATATCTTCTTTTATGGTGTTTTCATCTAGAAGCAGAACAGGTATAATTTCAGTATTTCGATGTTGTAATTGGAACAAAGCTGTTTTTCTATTTACGCTAAATTGCACTGAGGTTGTCCATGTTGGGAAATGTACTAATTTCAGTATCATATTTTCTTCTGGACTTAAATATTTTAACTTCCCAGTGGCAATGCAAAGTTGTATTTCATATTAGCACTGAGAATTAGATATTCTGCAAAGGCTTAATGCAATGTTTAAGATGATTTGTTATTTGCTAACTGAACCTTCATAAAATCAATAATTATATAAAAGTCAAATTCTGAAGTCATTTATTCAGTAATAGATATAATGCATCATAACTGTTCATAATCTCTATATAAAGAATTAATTTGTGGATGGGTAAAGCAATTAGTTTTTAAACCATAATCTCAAAATCATTTACTCTAAGTAACATTGCTAGATTGATATTTAACCACAGAGTTGTACATTTTGAAATGTAGTATTTGGTTTACATTAATAATTGGCCATTGTTACAACAATCACCCAAACACTTTGAATGGCCCTTTTTATTAAGCTTGAACATTTTAAAATTCTAAACTGCAAACTAATGACTGCAGTCATAATAATTCTATTGTCTGATGTGTTTTCAGAATCAGATTGATTAAGCTACTTCTGTGCAGCAGCTCATTTGGAAATACTGATTTATCTATAGTATTACATTTACATATGGGTCTGTGTAGTTATAGCATGTCTTTCTATAAACATACTGTGAGCTAATACTATATGGACATCTTCAAGTACTATTTGTAAAAAGAATTATTGAATTCTTATAAGTCGAAGAATTATAGGGATCCTGTATTTCACATCACACTTTCTTGGCAATTAACTAATATATTTTGGTTATCAAAGGGAGCTTTCTAGTGCATAACTTAGTTTGGTCCACTTAATATGGGCTTCTTGAATTGTTGCTTTATTAGTTTGCAAATGTAGTACAGGTAGTCCTCAACTTACACATTTACTTAGTGACTGAAATTGTAAAGCTGCTGAAAAATATTATGACTGGTCCTTACAAAACCATTTCAGCATCCCAGCAGTCATATGATCAGAATTTAGATGCTTAATGACCAGCCTGTGTTTACAATGGTTGCATTGTGTCAAATTCACATAATCACCATTTGTGATCTTCTGTCAAGCAAAGTCAATAGGGGAAACTTAAAGGCTTCACTTAATGACCACACTGATTTGTTTAATAACAGTGGTAAAAAAAAAGGTCATAAAATCAGGCATGGCCCACAGAATGACCACTGAATCACAGATGTTCCAGTACCAATGTAGACATAAGTTTGAGGACTGCTTGTACGTTGCTTGTTTCTAACAGATTGTTTGAATTGTTTTTTTATAGAAAGGAGCTCTAATGGAACAAGTAGCTCATCAAGCTGTAGTGATGCAGTTCATTATAGAAATGGCCAAGAGCTGCAATGTGGATCCCCGAGGATGTTTTCGCCTATTTTTCCAAAGAGCTAAGGTGATGACGGGTGCTTTCTGTTCAACATGGAGGGAGGCGGGAGGGAGGCCATTTTAAAAAGTTTTTAGGAATCCACTTTGAAGCCTAGCTAGACTTTCTTCTTGGTTGTTAGATGCTAAAGTGCTTTGCCAAGAGAATCGTTTGGTGGGATTATTGCTATTACTGTTTTCATTGTCATTATTTCACTCAATGCCCCCCCCCATCTTAAAAACAGTAATTCTGGGTGGCTAATAAGATAAAATAAAAATCAACTAAAAAGATAATCATATAACTAAGTATAGTGGCAGCCACACACAGCACTTCCTAGGTATCATTTCTTTATAGATGAAATCCTCTATGCCTCTTCTGTTGGACACACAAGTAAATTTACATACGTAAATGGACCTTATCTCCTTATCTCTTTTCACTTCCTCAAGCACAATCCAAAACTATTCTAAAGATTCTTCATCTTTATAGGGACCTATTCTTATACTGTTTTGTGTTTAACAGATTATGTGAATGTAAAATTATTTCCTAAATTATGTAAGAAACTATGAATGCTATTCACATAGTCTGAATCATACAATGGCAAAAATATGAGTGTCCATTCATTCTGTTGAAAAGATTATAAGGAGGGGGTGGAAATTTGCTTTGTGAGCAGTGCTTTTACTATTGATGGTCAGATTGAATGTATTTCCCACTAAGAATATTCGTTGGAGACATAACTCTAAAATGGCTGAATAAATCTCTCTAACATGTCTTCTGAGACTTCAGGAAGTTTAAAATGTAATTACTAGCACTTATTTAAATTAGCAATTTTATAATTGTAAATTAGTTCTATTTTACTTCAGTGCATAAGAGCAAAATGCCAGAAGACTTTAGATAGCTCTAAGGTATATTCTGGCATTCTAAGTATACACTTTTAGTTTAGTCTCTTTTTCCATGATTAACTCTATAGTCTGCTTGGCTGCAATTATTTTTTAGCACAAAATATTGAAAATTAAATTGTAGGGTTATTTAATTGCTTTTGTGTTTGTTTGACAGACAGGGGATGAAGGCTATTTGGAAGCTTTTAAAAATGAACTGGAAGCATTCAAATCAAGAGTGAGGATTTGTTCACAATCCCAGAATTGTCAAGCTATGCCTGTTCAGAATCCTTTATTTCACAATGATCTGAATTGTATAGGTGGACTTGCACCTCAGGTAGCTTTTGTTTAATTGTGTTTACTATTGGAGTATCAAGGGGAAAAAATCTTTACTTCCCATCTTCTTCTTGGTATCACTTCCTTACATTCCTTCTCACAGCTCATGGTAGAAAGCCTTAGCTTAATTACTGTTAAGTAATTAATATATATCATTTCACCCAGTGGGTTGAATGAAAAGAAGAAAAGCTAATGTTTACATTTATTTATTTATTACGAAAACATCCTGTCTTGGTGTCCACTGTCTCTATCTCTGGCCTCCCTGTTGCAATATTTCCCACTATTTTTTAAGTGTGGTTTCTGGCTACTACAAAGTTGCCTATTATAGCAAGAAGCCAATCATTCTAATGGTTACAGCATTTTCCCCCAGTTAGTTTAGTTCATTGGATGATTTATTTAAGCTAGAGCTCTCCAGCTGCCATCTTCACTAATATGTGTGTGTTTCATAAGCTAATGTGCCTGATTAAAATATTGAGCAGGACTATTTCCAGAACAGCTGGCAGAGGAATTCCTCACACAACGTATGTCTAGTGCATGCCATTGTAATCTCTGCTTCCCTGACATTGTTTCTTGGGGGTGTTGTGCCAGTTCCTATAGTAACCAATTCCTGTGCTAAAATAATTGTATTATTTTTAAAAACAGCAGTTACTTGCTTAGCAGTAATACATGAAGGAAATTCATACTTGATTCACGAAGTCAAGGAAGCACTTTGTGAGACCCAGCACAACTTTTGAATATATTTTCCCTTATGAAGAACTAAAGGGAGGAAGTGAATGATGCTGTGATAGCCCTCTCTTTTTGAGATGTTTACTTATTCCTCCTTTTCCAGTTTGTTTTTGTGAAGGACTATAATATTGAAGACATGGGTAGAACCATTCAGAAGCTTTAACTGTTATTTTCATTCATTGCCTGCTGGCTTTTGGTGGGAAATCACAGGCTGGAATTTGGGTAGCATAATCTCAGGAGGATTCCATTCCTGTGGAAATTAGCTTATCTACCTTTAATCCAGTATAGTTTGAGATGTGATGGCATTGAATCTTGAGTGAAGTGTCCATGTGTCCCACCACGATGTAAAAAAAATGTAAAGCTGCATCAACACAAAGCAAAGATTTTAATTACATGTTTTTCAGAAATTGATTTCTGGCCTGTTGTGTGCTCTTCGTTGCAGAATGCAGAATCGCTTCAAGGCTGCAGTTTGCAGGGTTTAGTGGTACACAGAGAGGAAGAAGAAGCTAAAATGATGGATACAGTATAGTACTCTTAAGACTGACGCCAAGTACACTTCTTTCCAAGAGAAGAAGACGGCAATTTCTTAAGACTTCTTTTTATGGGTGCTGCACTTTATTTTGAATGGGGGGGGGATTGTTTTGTTTTGAGCTTTTGGAGAGAGAGTAAGGCAGAAACACACATCATTTTCTTTGAAAAACAAATGTGCTGCTATCTTCCTTCCTATTGTTTCTTACTTTTAAGAAAGGGATGTTCTTGTAATTTGCTGAATGTGAAACTACGTTTTCTGCTACTGCTAAAATCTTGCCTTTTAATTTTAGAAATCAAAGTATAGAAATCTGCACAGTTGCAATGTTTACAAATGATTCCTTCAGGAATCTGCTTTAAACTTATTAGATACTACCCAAGAGTTGCTGTGGATACTAAAGATCATTGTAATGTGTTCTGTTGCTTGCATCCTAGGCATTCAAATTTGATTTGATCACAAAAAGCAATAAATCTATGATTGCTATCGGTGTTGCATCTCTGGATGGCTCACACAAAAGCACTAGCCATTTATACTACAGGGATGTTTTTTTAACTGTTTCTGAACGAAAGCCTTCTGTATTTTATTTTGATTCTTACATATCTTGATGTGTAAATGGCCATAGTGGAATTATAACCAGTATTTCTGGAGATTGATCTGCATATGTCACAAAGTTTAACTTTTCTTAATCTTGGAAATGAGAACAATATGACAAACATCAGCCACAGCTAAGTGTTTCATCAGGTGCCAAATTCTGGTCGTCGTCCCCCCCCCCCTTCAGATCTGAGCTTACAATTTTTTATTTGGTAAACTGTTGAATGCCTCAAACGAAATAATCAGTGACTATTTTAAAACCAAACAACCCAAATAGCCACGAAATTACTTTGGTACAGGCTTGATTCTGAAATGTTGTCATTTAAGTCAAACTGTGTAAACCTATTCTTATAAATTTTTTACAAAGCCCAAAATACTGTAAAACATTTTTTCTATTATCCTATCCATCTGTTTCTGAATTAATCACCTTTGACGTAGCAGTATGTTAAAATACAACTTTGTAAATGCTGTCAGTACATAATTGCATTCAATGAGTAGTCTTGAACCATCGTAGCTCTAGAAGGATTTGTAGATTCTGTCCAAAAATATACTTGCTTATGATAAAGTCCCTAAGAAGCAATATTGACATGCAAGATAAGTATGTTATTGACCAGGGCTTTGCTGCTTTCTTTAGGCTCCTAAATTTATCTCCTTTAAACGGAATATTCACAGTGGGAACTACTGAATAAAAATAACCAAGTCTCAACTCATTCACACAATCTTCCCAGAATTGACAAAGTTCCTTTTGGGTCATGTTTTTTGTATTGAATGAAATTTAATGTAAGTTTTCTGATTAAAGCAAGCTATAATCTCCCTGGGTCTCACTTAGTACTATGAATTGGGGGTGCTTCCTTCTTTAAATGTCATAAGTGTAGAGGCTAATCTATCATTCTGGATGTTTCCCAGAATAGCTTCAAGTAGTGAAGTGTTCATAAGAGTAAATCATGATTAGTTATTTCACATTTCTGAAAATCTAATCCAGAAAGAAAGGTCAAAATGAGACACTGGTTTTAAAATTAATATTCAGTGATTGATTGAAAAGATATTTTTATGCACTAGCAACTCTCTGGAACAATGGATAATTTTTTTAAGTGTAGCAAGGGAATATCCATGCTAGAATTGGCTAACAAGCAACTGGTGATCTGTGACTTGGGTCTTGGTTATTTTAATTACGATGAACTCTGGTTTTAACAAATTGGTTCAGATGACAAAAGATCAGAAAGGCCTTAATGATACTAACTGTGTAACATCAAGAATCTTATTTGCAAAAAACTAATTCTGAAAACCCAATTTCCCTAATTTATGCAGACATATATTGCAATTTAATCTTTTGGGTTGAGACATAATAATGTGTGATTCTGATTTGTAACTGACTGAGAAATGATGTTTGATTATGCTCACAGAATAACAGAATGGAGGAAATAAGTCTTGAGAAATGGAGAATTGTATTGAAGCATCGCTTCTTTTAAATTCAGCCACTATTTTTAAATGGTTGCTTACATTGCAACATTGTAATATACTTTCAGAGATCACCTTTTATACTTTTCAAATTTGTGGCCTCAATCTTTCTGTATTTTTAAGTACTTTTTTCAGCTCTGTGAGAATAGAAAAATATGGTTGGGAGTAAAAACTGGATTTCTTTTCTGTTAATTTTCCTGAAAAAAATGAATCTGTAGCAGTAATTTGGAGCAAGCAGGGAAAAAGCCCCATGTGATTTAAGCAGTAAAACAAAACAAAAATAGAATTTTTAAAATTTAAGTAGAACAAAATTAGGGAGGATGAAGCAAAACTAATCAGTATTTCTTTCCAAAAATAAATTATCTTCTTTGGAACATGGGAGTGGTGGGGTTCTATTTGAATTCCTCCATAAATAATCTAATATAGAAAATATTGTGTGTTGCAAGATTGGCAAAATCAGTCTCCTGAAATTTTCCAATGGAATTCTAATTTAGATGCAAGTGACTGAGATAGTTACATTTTTATTTATTTTTTTACAGTTTTAATGAAAGCAATAGAAAAGAATTTGCCATCTGGATCCTTGTGGATAGGTTGAGTTGCATTGCTTAGAATTTCAGACCATTCCCAACACAGTAAATCAGCAACAAGTTTGTGAAATGGCTTTAGCCACCTGTATTACTACTGTGATTTTAACTTAACATTGTAATATCAGTGGAAAATATGAGACCAAATTTGATAAGAACAAGACTATTAAAGTCAGTAGAATTTTTTTTGCATGAAATGTAAGTATATGAGAAAAGCAGAATCCAGTTTCATGTAGCTAATACTCTGTTATCAGAAAGAATGTTCTGAACTCAGCTTATTTCTAAGATAGTAACTGAGCTGGAAATAAATTCTTAAAGCAAGAGAGTAATGTGGCAGAAGAGAAGTTGGCTCTGTTTTATGTAAACATTTGGCTATCCACTGGGTATAATAAAATAGCCATGGCTGTCTAGTGTGGGTTTGTACCTATTTTTCTAGCAATCTGATTAAGACAAAGAGTGTAGACATTTCAATTTTTGAAGGCAAAAAATAACAAGTACAAAATCTGAGCACTAAAAATTGCTGGCTTGCAATAGGTTGGGAAATAATACTCCTCTTTGGATTGTTCTGGGCACAGCTAAAAAAAGAATTAAACTGATACAAGTTAAGAATGTGTTTTATCTGACAACATTGTTTTGCCTGTGATTTTTTTTCCATTCTGTTTCTGTATTCACCTTTGCATCATAACATCTGTTTTTCCACAATCATGTTTCTTTTGTTGACCATTTCATTAATACATTTTTACAGCTGTTGTATAATCCAAAGATTCTGAAACTAAAGTTACCTATGAGCAACTTTGTTCTGATCTGAGACAGATGATGTCAGGCCTGTATTCTGAATTTTTCCCTCCATTTGACTGGCATTTAGGGTAGCAGAGGCTGTTTGAAGCAAGGCTTTTTACCTGTGTGGAATGGGATTTTGATTTTTTGCTGTTTTCAAAGTCAAATACAGAAGGAGTATGAAGAGTGACACTGATCAAAGCTAAAACTGACAAAAAATATACCGGCATCATAGTCCTTTGCTTATTAAAAAGGTGTATTCATTAAAGGCAAGATTATATTTGTTAAAATATGAGTTATGTTTGTCTTTTTGATTTGTAGAAAACCATTTTCAGTGATCCATAGACCCCATATATTTCAAGCACTTGGTTGAGGGGAAAAGTGAGAACTGCTGATTTACCTGATCAGGTTCTAGCCAATTTGCCTTGTGACTTCATTAGATTGTTCTAAAGCAGTGACTCCAAATCTTGGAAACTACCAGGTGTGCAGACCAACTCTTGTGATTACCCAACCAGCCTGGTCCTTGCCGAGAATTTTGGGAGTTGAAGTCCATACATCTGGCCCTCCCTACTGCTGCAGAGCACTTTTCCAAAGCCTTAAGAAGAGGGCAACGTGGCAAAATTTTGCTTCATGGTCTGAAATATATTGTAAATTTAAGATTGCCCCACGTGAAGTTTGAAATTAAAGTATAAGTTGATATTAATAAAATAACTGTACTTTTGCTGTAATGTGTTTGATTTAATCATGACTTGAGACTATCCAGAATCATGATTTTAATAAAGGAAGCACATTTCTGTTGAGGAATGTATGGTGTAGAACAGAGGTGGGTTGTTGCCGGTTCAGCCCAGATCGGCCGAACCGGTAGCAGCAGCGGAAGGAGGCTCTGTCCACCCGGACGCTTCTACACATAAGGTTTTGCCGCTGACAATTTCGATGTATAGGAGAACCCGTGGAATGGTTACCTCCTTTTGTTAGTTTCTTTCATCTCAGCTGCTGATTATGTTTGTGTTGTTTTTTATAACTCTGCGTTATGCTGTTTTAACTGTTGGCTGAATAGAATATGTTGTCTTCCTTTTTTCCCAAGATGGTGGGATAGGGAGTGAAGGATTTGTGATACGACAAGAGATTATGGTACATTTGAAGAAGCAAAATCACTGCTTTAATCTTAAATTACTAATTCCATCCAGAAACTCTATAGAAAAAGAGGCAACACTATTGCTATTAGCATAAAGAAAAAACCCTCTACAGCTGTTGGGAAATTTTGGGGGGGAAAAAACAATGTTAAATTCTAAATGCCCAGGCAGGGAAAAATGTGTCCACCCCTGATATAAACACCATGACAGTACCAAGTTCACTTTCAGGAGTGCTAGCCATAAGATCTGTCAGCTGTAGTAGCTCAAAGCATTGGAACATTGTGGTAAATATTGATGAAAGTAGTCTTGAAGTTTGAAGCAAAATGTTCCAAAAGGTTTTCCATTTGAATTCTTAATGCAGATGTTTCAGGGAAGTATCCAAAACAGTAAACTGATATATTCAAGATTACTATTTGTTTATAAAAGCCTCCTTCCCAGCAACATGTATAGAGTACAAGACAGGCTACCTCACTTTTTTTTACTATGATCTTACTTACATCCTGTTTAAGGAGTCTTGTGTCAATTCTCAAAATGGGATTGATTTTAATCTGCTATCCTTTTCTTGACAAACTCCATGGATATTTTAACTAAATGTTGATAAAAATGAGTTTATTATTAAAATACATTTTATGAAATGTAGGTATGCCCAGTACAAAAAGCTAGCAGCTAGTCATCCTTCCAGAGTTTGGCACAGAACTAAAACATGGTCATTTTAGAGATGTCAGACAGTTATATATCAAGCTCATAATTCCACCAGACTATTCCTGAATTTTTATGATTCCAAAGATTGCTAGAAACTGGATATTTAGCCATATATTAGTAGTTTAGGTATATTAGTAAAACGAATCATGTTCAGCTTTGAGTAGCAGTCCCCTTCTGGCTCACTTCAGGCAGCTTTGTTTGGAGGAAACGATAAACATGAGGCCAGATTTTGTTGGTCTCTGTTCCAGAAAAAGATTCCAGCACTCCTTTTTGGCTAGAGAGAAGACAAGAGGCACATTCGTTATTTGCACATTAATAGTTTTTCTCACAAGTCTTAGATTCTGAGAGTCTAGTATGGGAGATTAATTGGACAAAAAAAAAGTAAGATTCAAACTTTTATAAATTGCATACAGGTAGTCCTTGACTTGTGACCACAATTGAGCCCAAAGTTTCTGTTGCTAAGTGAGACATTTGTTAAGCAAGTTCTGCCTCATTTGACAACGTTTCTTGCCACAGCTGTTAAGTGAATCGCTGCAGTTAATTAAAATACAGCTGGAAAGGACCTTGGAGGTCTTCCAATCCAGCCCCCCAGCTCAAGCAGGAAACCCTATCATTTCAGACAAGTGGCTGTCCAGTCTTCTCTTAAAAACCTCCAGTGATGAAGCACCCACAGTTTCTGAAGGCAAGCTGTTCCACTGGTTAATTGTCCTCACTGTTAGGAAGTTTCTCTTTAATTCCAGGTTGCTTCTCTCCTTGATTAGTTTCCCTGCATTGTTTCTTGTCTTGCCGCCTGGTGCTTTGGAAAATAAGTTGACCCTCTCTTCTTTGCGGCAGCCCCCCAAACTGCTAACAGTTGTTAATAACATGGTGGTTATGTGAATCTGGCTTCCCCATTGACTTTGCTTGTCAGAAGATCGCAAAAGGTGATCACATGACCGCCCCAGATACTGCAACCATCATAAAGTTGCCAAGCAGCTGCATTTTGATCACATGACCATGCAGCGGTTCTTAACCCTAACCTCCCTCAGCTTTACAAGCTGTTTCCATGTTTTCTTTTGGCCTTCCCTTACTTCAAGCCTACCGTTTCATTCATAGTGGACCTGTCAAGCTATATTGCTTTCTTAATATAATTATCAATTCTTATTCTGTGCCTGAAGTCTACTGTATACTTGGGACACGCTACTTGGCTCAGCAGGAGACAGACATTTGAAGATGACCTTGCAGTCAGAAACTGGATTGTCTGGCATGTGTTGAGCTTCCAGATCACGGAGGCATTCCTTCCCTAAGAGCTGTGTTTAGTCTTCGCTCCGAAGGTTTAGGAAAACAGCCAAAAATGTGTTTCTTTTGCAAACTTTAATGATATTTCACTTCTAGCAATTTTATGATTGTGTTTTCTAAGAGATATTTTAATGGCTGCAAACCATCTTGACTGTTTATCTAAACAGAAAGGCAAAGTGTAACTTTAATCATCAGTAAAATAATAAACGATAGCTGAAAACATCCTTGCTGATGGAGTAAGCAGCAACATTGGGAGGATAAAAACACAGGATACGTCATAAAGCTATTATCTCAGTGAGCAGTTGATAACTAATAAATAATAACAGATAACTATTTCTCAATAGCAATCGTCTTTGCAGGGGCTGGTTAGGAAATGACGGACGTTACTATAACCATTGGCCAAGTCCCGTTTTGGTTCCCAGAACACAGTATTCATGCAATATTGTTTTGGTGCTACACAAATCCAAGCAACTCCATAACAGGATTGATTTGACTCTAAAGCAGGGGTCCCCAATCCCCGGGCTATGGATACGCAAGTGGTGGGTGAGCCACCACAAGTGGCAGGTACTTATGCAGGAAGTTCTATTTGAGCAAGCTGTGGCGCTCGTGCGGGAAACTCCATTTGTCTGAGTGGCAGATGCATTAATGGAGCTGTGTGTGCGGGTATGTGATCCACTGCCTGCATGCAATCATTCCCTCTCTCTTCCACCCCGCCAGTCCACAAAACAGGAAATGTTAGAGACCCCGCTCTAAAGTTTCCTACAGCATACTCCTATGCCAGAGAAAACTTCCATAAGAAAGACACATTCCTTAAATGTATCCTCTCTCATCCCAGTTATGAAACGACAGGAATAATTGTACTGTCTTGTCATGTTTGTTCCATTTTCCATATCCTTTATACTCTAGGCCACTGGGCATTTTTCCTCTTTTAATTCTAACTCACTCAGAATGGACACATAGCAACAAAAAAGAACAGATATCTAAATTCACAACAATTCCTTGACTTACAACTGGTGACTTAGTGACCTTAGAAAGTTACAAATGGACTCCCCCAAAGGTACCCATTCCGAAGTTCTGAGGGCCATCCCGCCTCATGGTCACGTGACTGAATGGTGGGCACTTGGCAACTGGTCTGAATTTACAGCCATTTGCAGCAGCTCACAGTCATCTGACTATGTTATGACATTTTTGCTGAAAACCGGCATTTACTTCTGTTTTTTGGCAAAAACAGTACATAGTGAACAATAGGTATGCCACAAAAAGTCATAAAAACAGGTCGTCTGTGCAATAATCTCAATGTAACAAACAGGCTCCATTACAGTTATAAGTCGAGGATTACCTGTATAAACAGCAATGAAAGAAAACAAGATGTTTCTTATTCCTCTTTCCCCACTTTGGGGTCTTCAAGTCAGTTTTGATTCCGGATGTCATATATGGAAAAATCATCTTTTTTTCAGAATTTGTTTGCAATTGCCTTCTTCCTAAGGCTCAGAGAGAGTGATTGGCCCCAAGCCACTCAGCTGGCATGGGGCCAGGCTTCATGCCTAAGGCAGGACTAGAACTCAGAGTCTCCTGGTTTCTAGTGCAATGCCTTTAATCGCTACATAAAAATGCCTCTTTTTCTATTAATATAGAATAAAAAGACTCTCTCTGAAAATATGAGCTCAAGGATATAATCAAATGTGAGCATGGAGGAAGAGCTATTGGTAAGAGTGCAAAGGCAGGAGATAGTAACATTATTTTTCATAATACAGCATGCAGGCAGGACCTTAGAAAAGGATTACAGGAGTGCTAAATCAATATACAGTCATGAGATGCACTTATGTGATCGTAAGCAAACTTAATCTCAGCTTAATTAGTTCTTAGTTATACAGATTCAGGTGTAAACACAGACTCCATAACAGCTTCCTTGTTTTCTCCTAGGCCACCCCATGAGTTGGAAGACAACAATCCATGCTTAGGCTTCCTTTCTCACTGTTTGCGTAGCACATTTGAAACATCCCTAAGTTGTTGCAGAGATGTTAAAGCGAAAGTATTAAGACTAAATATTGCACATTGAAATGTGCTTACCGGTAATACTCCAGGACAGGTTTGGTTTCTGCTTCATAAGATTTTAATCTCTTCATAATTGTTTCCGGTTTATCATCATCACGCTGAACAAGAGGATCCCCTGTGTGATCATCATGGCCCTTTTTATGGGAAAAGGAAAATTCCCCCATTATGAACAATAGCAGTTTATACACCTATGCGTTTTCTTCTATGGAATCTGCATGCTCTCTGGTTTTTGAGTTTGTAAGCTGCTACTCCTGCCTACATTTTTATCATGGACGTTAGTATCTCATGTAACAGGCAGTATTCTTTATATTTAATAAATCAATATTCAGCACCCTTGCAATAGTCCAAGAAATCTCTTCAGCAATTAAGAGACAGATTTAAAATATTGGGCAGGAGACAATGACAGTTTCTATGGCAATTAAAAGGCTGTATTGTATGACCTGATCTTTGAAAAAGAGGTGTCCAATCTTTCTTAATGCATGCTAACATTGTTACTATTTTTACAAAGTGTGCTCACTGCTGATTTCTATAAAACACTATTATTGTGTGTACAAGAATATAAAAACAAAACTGCAAGTTGGTTAAAAAAAATCAAGTTATGGACTGAACTGGAATGGCTTTGTGGAGGCATTACTGACATACCTATAAGGTAAATTGTTTCTAGATTTTCTGTCAATTTAAAGAATATAAAAATTATTGACAGTCTGATTAAAATACTCTTAATGAAAATATTGCTCAAATGTCATCACTACCAATTCTTACTCTGCCTTTTAATTAAAAATTAAAAAAATAATACGACACTCTCAGCAGGCTGTCCTATAGCATCTGCAACATTTTAAGAAGATCTCCACAAAATCCCCAAAGGAATATTGTTAAAAAATAATAACTGAAATATCATGCTAGTTTATTTCAGCCATTTTTAAATGACTTTTATTTTTAAGCCTGAGGCCCAGCATCAAAAGCTTCTTGACCCAGCAGGCTGATACTTCTTTTCTTTTTTAATTACCAATAGCATACAGTTTCTGAAGTGAAAAGTGCCAATTTATGTCCCTACATTGTGATGATTGAAAAATGAGCAATTTTCCAACTAAACATAGTTTTCCAGATATCGTTAAATCATGTCAGCACAACAGAAGAGAAGCAACTCTAATCCCAGGCTACATCACAGAATTATTTAAAGACAACGTAACTCTATTTTGATTACAATCTAAATGATTTTTTTTTAGCAACAAAGAGCCAACATTTAGCACACATTTGCCAAGCTCAGCAGCTGGCTGGAAACGATGAGATTCGATGTACGAGTTGCTGGACATTCATGAGCAGCAGATAGCTTTCCATATTTGTTTTTGCACGGCTGCACTAGATATAGGCAGAACTTACTGAGACTTTGGGAGGGTTGAATTCAAGATTGTACACCCTGCCACTAGCAGGATGAATCCAGCGTGCAGTCAGACGTTGCTTGATGGTCTCAAAAGGCACATCTAAAACAATCACGGTGTCAATTGGGCACACCTTATCCAGCGATTCAGCCTGTGGGACAGTCCTGGGGAAGCCTGTGGAAAAACAAAATGCTATTGCAAATAGCTAAAGGCACAGAAATGAGCTGTCAGTAAGTTGGAGCCCAATTAGGCTGATGGCAGCAGCTGAGGGGTGGGGAGGTGTTCTTTGATTAATGTTTTCAGTAATTAATTTTGTTTGCTTATATCCCACCTTTATTATTTTTAGAAACAACACAGTTGTTGTTTTCTAGGCTGCATAAACCAACACAGTTCCAGGCTGCGTAAACAGAGGGGTAGAATCAAGATCATGTGAAGTGTTAATACCACTTTATAATGCCACACTTGGAATACTGCATTCAGTTTTGGTCGCCACGATGTAAAAAAGATGAGGAAACTCTAGAAAAAGTGCAGAGAAGGGCAACAAAGATGATTAGGGAACTGGAGACTAAAACATATGAAGAACGATTGCAGGAACTGGATATGTCTAGTTTAATGAAAGAAGGACATGGGGAGACATGATAGCATTGTTTCAATATCTCAGGGGTTGCCACAAAGAAGAGGGAGTCAACTATTCTCCAAAGCACCTGAGGGTAGAACAAGAAGCAATGGGTGGAAACTAATCAAGGAGAGAAGCAACTTAGAACTGAGGATAAATTTCCTGACAGTTAGAACAATTAATCAGTGGAACAGCTTGCCTCCAGAAGTTGTGAATGCTCCAAAACTGGACGTTTTTAAGAAGATGTTGGATAGCCATTTGTCTGAAATGGTATAGGGTTTCCTGTCTAGGCAGGGAGTTAGACCAGAAGACCTCCAAGGTCCCTTTGAACTCTTGTTATTCTATTCTATTCTAAAACTCAAGGCAGTGAGCATATTCAACACAGTTTCTTCCTCCTATTTATTCCACAACAGCAGCCCTGGGAGGTGGGTTGGGTTAAGAGTGAGTGACTGGATCAAAATCCCCCAGCTGGCCTTCATGACTAAGGTGGTCCTTTTTCACAGTCTTCTGCTTTCAAGCTTTGTGCCTTAACCCCTAGACTAAACTGTCTGCCTCTGATTCATTTTTCTAGTTCTTTGTTTTTAGTCCATAAATATTTAATCTTTAGTGAAATGTTTTTAGCTCTTTCATGTTTCTTTGATTAATGTTGCTAGTTCTTTTTTTTTTCCAAAAAAAATTATTGGTTTTTACACATATATGGGAAAAGTATAGGGATATACAAAAAATTTTGGCAGCTCCCACACTAGTGATAGAAACCCATCCAACACTCACAATTTTTACAATTTTAAAAACAAAAATGTTGCTAGTTCTTGAAGGAACAAAGAAAGCTACGCAAGTACAGCCTGATAAGAGAACGGGTTCAAACTTGCCAAGGGCGAGGATTCTCTTTTCACGCACACGGACTTGAACTTTAGTAACTTGCAAAATCATTTATAAGGTGAGACCTTCTGAATATGCAAATGACCATTAAGAAGTGCATACTAAGAAATTATGGGAAGTTATATGCTACATGCGTGCGGCATCAGAGATATGTCAAATGATATTAACCAGCAAAAGATCTCACTCCAAGCCGTGTATAATTAAAGTGATTCAAGTTAAAGTGATTCTCCACAGCTTCGGTTCAGACTTTTACAGACTTTTCATTACTCAAGCTAGATAACATTTTCTGATGATGCTATCTAGTTTGGATAATAAAACATTTGCAAGAAAACAAGCAACCTTGAAGAGCACCAAGGACCCCCCCCTCCCATTTCAACCCTGAGCTACAGATATTCTCCTTTATTGATTCTCCACCTTTCTAGGGGGCTCTTCAAATGGGTGAGGTGCCCTCTTAGCTTGTGTACATAAATAAGGAATAACGTTTTAGTCTACCTTTCTGACTTGGGTTCTGTTTGGGCAAGACACACCAGGCTTACATATCTGCCGATGCTTATGGCTAACTTACCCTCACTTTTCTCTTACTGAGTATGGCTTGCCCTGTTAATTAATTGGAAACATTGACACCCAAGTGTCAAAATGGATATATTTTGGAAGATTTCCATATAGCACAGCATCATTTCATTTAAAATACAGTATCCTGATAGTTTCTATATAATACTTCATTTCAGCTAAAACTCAGTTAAACCACTGTCGGATCTAACCAGATTTCAAAATCCACCACCTCTTTGGTATATTGGAGAGCATGTTTATATTTAACCAATACCCATCATGTTTGCTAAGCAAATGAAGGTGCTTTTTTTCATCCTTTAAAACGATCACAATCTGGGACACCTTATCTCACATGGACTATTTTGTCAAGTGTTGCAGAATTCTCAATGATAACCACACTGTTTAAGAAATTATGACAGTCAAAGGCCATGTAACTGGAAGGCTTCCTAACTTGGGAAAAAGTTGGAGTAGACAGCTTATTTTAGTTGTCTAAATGACAGTCCCTATACCATTTAATTAGGCAATGAAGCGTTATCTCTTGCTTGAACAGATATCAAAGAAAGAATTTAGGATTCCCAAGAGACATTATTCCTTTCCATTGCCTTCCTCTGCCATTGTTTCATCTTGATTTATATAGCTCAGAAGGTGTCAAATTATTATCAGATAATTTTATAATAAGCCCCTCAAGTTGATCCAGACAAAAATGTATGAGGGGCTGGAAGTGACTTTTGTTTAACAAAGCTCTGGTAATATAAATGTTGGCACTTTTCTTTTGTATCTTTTTTCTATGATTGGATCCAAGCTCTTTTATAGCCCATGCTTAAGAATCCAACTTGGATATATGTGTATGTGTGCCTTCAAGTCAGTCTTGACTCATGCCAATACCTTATCATCAACCAACATCCTATGTTTAACATACAGGATTCACTAGCTGGAAACTAACTGCCTTTCATTTACAAAAAGGGTACAATGCAAGCTCTCACCATCCAGCAGCACATGGTTCTGATCGAGCATTTTCAGCTCGCTTAGCATCAGCTGGGTCATGACGTCATCAGGAATCAATTGCCCCTTTTCAATATATGACTTAGCCAGTATGCCAATTTCTGTGGAAGCAAGAATGAACAGAAAAATCTTAATGAGGTGGGATCTTGATTGCAATTGTTTTATAGTTTTATTTTGTTTTGCTCTAAACATTCATCTTTTATTGGTGGGGAAATGAACAATCAAAAAATAATAATACGTTTTCCCCAGAGAATCAGGTCTTATTATAGACTACACCTAAAAGGTCCTATTACACTAAGGATGAGCACATTCAGTAAAGGTTAAAGAAATACAGCGTCCTCCCCCAAATATATCTTTTTGCAAAACCAAAATCAAACTCTATTCTTGCTCAAAACAAGCATTCCTAAAATTATTAGCTCTTTTTTGAGTTTCAGTATTTATGGATGACAGATATCTTCTTGTTCCTCTTTCCTTCCGTAACTGAAATCTTTGCTTTTTGGCTCTTATAGCTAATTCATTCCTTCCCTCTCCTTTTACATTGTTCAATTCTATCTGCTACCCCGTTCAAGTCACTTCATTAAATTTCCATTTTCTTTCATTGGACGTTTTCCAGATCAAGTACTTAGTAGGCTCTTAAGGTTGTTTATGGCCATGCAGCTTGGTTTGGAAGTATTCCACAATTTGGGATGATTTTGGCTTCTAAATAAACACTGGTAGATCAAATAAGGTGCTAATGAATTATTGTGGTTTACTTCGGCATTTAGTGATTGTAGAGGGAGCCTAGACTATACAACCACATTTGCAAACTGGCTATCATAATACCGGTAATATCTATTACATGTTTACATTACATTTACTTTCAAATAACATGCCTTCCCACTCTATCACTGTTTGTTTTTAACTGCGTAATTTCAGGTTTAACTTTATCATTTGCTTCCGATTCTGGTTTGTCGGGAAATCAAGAAACCAAGGATTCCAATTTGAAAGAAACATTAAACAAATTATAAAGGTAAGACAAACGATGCAGCTGGGAAGCTGCCTGCGTATTTAGTTGCTTCTACCCACAGAAGGAGTCAGGCAACTTAGTATGATGCTTCAATAGCGAAGAGCAAGAAGTACACCCATAAAATCTCACACATAAATTCTTGAGGGCACATTTCCCTGAACACAGAGTGTTTCTTACTGAGTGTAAGTTTAATTTTTAAAAGATACCGAATTTAACAAAATGTAAATATAACCTTGGAATTAGCATCTAAGCCATCATGTACCATTCAAACTCCTAGCATAAAATAGGGACTTTGTCAAAGAAAAGGAACAGATAAGTATTATTATTATTATTTAGTGTATGGCATATCATACATGCACTAGCATTATATATTAACATTTCATCTAGATTAGTAGAACACAATAAAATATAAATGTTAAAAAGATCTATGTTCAACAAGCAATGTCTAGGCCCGTGATGGAGAACCTATGGCACCTGTGCCACAGGTGGCACGCAGCGCCCTCTCTGTGGGTACGCAAGCTGTCACCCCAGTTCAGCTCTGCCACACATGCGTGCGTACCTCCTGCCAGCCAGCTGGTCATTGGGTCTCTGCCACACATGTGCGGAGGACAGGGGGTGGGGGTGGTGGGCACACATGCAGGGGGCGGGACATGTGCAGAGAGCAGGGTTCATGTGGGGGGCATGCACGGGATAAGACATGTGCAGGAGGCGCATCCGTGGGTGTGTGCAAGGGGGTGGGGAACATGCGGTGTGCATGGCACATACGCAGGGCATGCGCATGCATGGGGCGGGGCACTTACATGGGGCACAAGCACAGGGCGATGCATGCGCGGGGCAAGGCACATGCGCAGGGCGAGGCAGATGCATGGAGCCATGTGCACTTTGTATTTTGGGGGTTCAGGCGCACACGCACTTTGTGCACTCAGTTCGGAAAAGGTTAGCCATCACTAGCCTAGGCCATCTAACCATTGAAGTGCATATTAAATTGTTCTTACCCCCCTCTCCATGCCTGTGAATAAACCAGAACACAGGCTTGGCTGTTTGCCACTGTTTAATTACTGAGATAACGAATCCTTTGGCTGAGGGCCCAGACAACTCATGTTCAATAGAGCAACCCAGATAATTCAAATGAAGCAATGCAGATAGTCCAAATGAGCAGACATGGCTAGAATACATAGATTTTCTTAACTACTAATTTGAATGGTTGTTTCCTGCAAATATCCCCTCCCAATGCCTCACCTATAATCTCTCTTGGGAGGGGTCAATCCACAACCACCTGTGCTTAATCATCTTCTGTGAGTCTGCCTACGGAGTTGCTGCTTCCGTTTCTCAGCCCTTCTCAATCTAGCATCAGGGACAAACTGCCTTTGATCCTCCCCACTGCTCCATGCCTCAGGCGCTTCCTGGTGGCCAACCAGCCTCTCTGGTCCCTGCTCTGAGTCTGAACCCTGCACAGGGTCCTCCACATCGTCTAGGGCAGACTCATATGGTTCCTCGCTATCCAAGTCCATCAGCAGCTCAACCAGATCATGCTGGACCACAACATTAAATTATGAACAGTAATCATTTCCCTCATTTTCCATTTCCTATATGTTAATCTTTCACAAAACACAACTTGAAAATCTCACTATCTTCTCATTGTCTTATAAAGAAAGGAGCACTCATGAATTGCTCAAGCAAATAACCTCTTCTTTCCTGCCCTAAGAAGAAAAGTCTCAATCTGCGCTCCCTTGCGTTCCTTCTCTATTACTAAGCACACTTTCTGCAGCTGCTAACATGCTCTGGGAACAGCAAGACTTTAAACTCAGTGAAGTCACTGACTTTAACCTTTAAGTGTCGGTACAAGTAAATGTTTAACTTATACGAACTTGAAGCTATTTAAACTGGCTAGATGCCTTCAGGGCATGCAGAGGAAATTCTGCAATCCAAATAACAGGGAATATCTTTTATTGACTTTATGCTAGTCCTTAGAAATCTAAAAAGTAATCCAGTACATATCTATCACTTTGGGTTGTTCCACATATTCATATTTCAGGCTGTTTTTTTCCTCCCTATTAATATCGCAGGTGGTCGTCGACTTTAGTGACTGTTCGAAGTTACAAGGGGATTGAAAAAAGTGATTTATGACTGTTTTTCACACTTACGACCTTTGCAGCATCCCTGGGGTCATGTGATCAAAATTTGGATGCTTGGCAACTGGTTCATATTTATTATGGTTGCAGTGTCCTGGAGTCAGGTGACCTTCTGTGTCCTTTTGAGGAGCAAAGTCAATGGAGAAGCCAAATTCACTTAACAACTATGGCAGGAAAAGTTGTAAAATGAGACAAAACTCAATGAATGTTTCACTTAAGAGAAATGTTGGGGTTTATTTTGGTCGTAAATTGAGGACAACCTGTACTGCTTATAGATTCATTGTGGAAAAATGAGGTTATAGTATTTCAAAATAATCTCAAATCTGTTTCACCATGCTATAATATTATGGAAATTATTCTCGTAAACACAATTCAAGATATGAGACAAGTCATTTGTCAAATTCCCTACAACCCATCTTTCTAATATGGATTATAGATTAATAGATCACAGATTAATGGATATTGTAGTGTTAAATCATCACAGTGGTTAATTTAGAAAATTTAGGCTTTGCAGGTTAAGCATGAGCCTTCATATATCCTAGTTCTGTACAATACAATGCATTTAGGCATGTTACATTTATATTTACAGACAAAGAAATAAAGGGAGACTAATATAGATCTATTTCAAGCTATTTAGCTCTCGACGGCTAGTCATACCCTACTGGGATTCGAACCCATTTAGGCTGTTAGGCAAAACACTTCAGAGAATGATGCTCAACAGCTAAACAGATTCCACTATCTGTTCAATTGGAAACATTATGAACAAAGTAGAACAACCCAACACCAATCAATTGTGAAGCAAACTGAATTTCAGACACAGCATATTTCTAAACACCACCTTTTTTCTTATGTTTAATCATGTCCATGGCTGCCTGGACAAGTTTTCCTGCAGTTTTCTTGGCATGATAGCCATTTCCGAAGTAGCTTGCCATTGCTTCCTTCCTAGGGCTGAGAGAAAGAGACTGGTCCAAGGTCACCCAGCTATCTTTTTGCCTAGAACTCATAGTGTCCTAATTTCTAGCCTGATGCCTTAACCTCTACCCCAATCTGTCTCTCTAAGCATCACTTAGAAATGTACAAATAAAAAACACTGTGTTACAATATATAAAAGAGCAGCTTATAATCAACTAACAATTCAAATAATAGTCTTAAAAATAATCATAAAACCAGTTGAAAGATCAGCAACATCCACATACTTCTTGGGTCTCAGAAGGCCTGCCAAACCATGATTTCCTTGGAACGTTTGAACAGGGTAGGATTTGGGTCCAATTCAACAGAACTGCTCTTTATGCTTTGCACATTTCCAGTGCTAAACTAAGATGTGCCATCAAGTTATTTTTGACTCCTAGCAACCACATAACCTTTCTCCAGGACAATTTATCCTTACCCAAATACTAAACTGATGCATTAAAAATGATGGATATGGGGATACCTACACTGATGCAATAAAAAGGAAGATACATACATACCAGAGGTGGGTTCCTACTGGTTCGGCCAAACCGGTAGTGGGATGCTGGCCTAGGTCGCAGAACCGGAAGTGACCCAGGCTGCCCATGCCACTGAACCATTCCTCACCACCATCACCATCTTTTTTTGGAGTTCTGTGCATGCGCAGGACAATTTCCATTGTATTATGCATGTGCGCATATGAGCAAACCAGCAGTAACACTGGCTGGAACCCTGATATATACATACCTTTAATATGGTCACTCACCAGAATACAACAATCAGCAGAACAAAATAAAACAGTTTATGTCTAGATCACGGTTCATGGATAAAATCAAGGAATGCCAAGGAAGTGTAATGGAATTTGACCATATTTACAGAAATGGAATTATACTGGTCTGGTAATAACTGTATATAAAGCTTATCAGAATTGCCTGGGTACTTCATCAAAAGGGTAATGAAAAAACATAATACAGTAGAACATGGATTATGGTTTTTAATGGACCATTCTCCATAAGAACATAGTCTTAGTTCAGGAAATATTTTGTATCTGCCCTCAAGAACCCCTGTAAGGAATGTATTAAAGCATGCTAAGGTTACTGTCCTCCCGAGTTTAGGTCAACTGCATAGCTATCTAAGCATACAGTAGCTACCTTGCTAAGGTTAGTGCCCTCCAGAATTTAGGGACAGTTGTAACTAGCTAAGGCTAGTGTCCTCCAGGGTTTAAGTTAACACTCTAACCCATTGAAACATTGATGTGAAAGCAGATGGAAAGAGGAAGGCAAAGGTTGCTAAGGTTAATGTCCTCCAGAGTCTGGGGAGAGTTGTGTAGCTTTCTTGCTAAAGTTAGGGTTCTCCAGAGTTTAGGAACAGTTCAGGGACAGTTGTGTAGCTAACTTGCTGACCCTGAGCAAAAGGATCCAGTTATGTTTCCATATCTTGGGCACATTGCTTGAATGTAATAAGTGTTTATCAATTAGAAATTTACAATTAGAAAATTATCAATTAGAAAGTTTCAGTTTTGCCTAGGAGAAAAACCATAATAGTGCAATGTTTGCTACACTGTTCTATTCCTTTCTTTCTATTCTATTCCTTGCATTCAACCAGAATGCAATAAAGCAAAGCCTATTTCAATTTCATTCAATCATGCCTCCCTCCTTAATACTATATTAGGAGCACATGGGGCCACTTGGAACAATTCAGAGCAGACCCTTTGCAATAGGACAAAAGAACAGTAAGGGACCATCTAAGCACCAAACAGTAATTGCACATGCATTTTTGCCAAATAAAGCTTTCATACTACGTTAAAAGTGAAGTGCTGTTTTTTGGGTTGGGATCTGTTTAGCATAATGGCCTTGCATACTGCAATGAACTTTTATATTGGCATTCTCACAAGGATTAAGGATTAACAGCAGCAGGCTATCATAAAAGAAAGTAGGACTTTATTCCACAATTTAGCTTTTGGAAATGAAATCAAATGCAGATCTTAAGACAAGGAATGGAGAGCCTGTCTTAGATGACTATTTTTCAGCCAAATGTTGCCATACCTGAACGTAGCTGAGGATAGCGTTCATCTCTAAAGCCAGTTTGCACATCCATCTCTTTAGGCTCTAACAGTTAATCCGGACAGCCAATTTGTTGTGTTGATTTTAGCACAGAGCTTTCTTATTATGCCTCAAGGCTGATGGGTGGATAGCAGACAGTTCACAAGTACCTTCTTTATAAACAAACACTCTAAATAGAGTGCTTGTTTCCTGAAGTAAGTTAGACCCCTGTGGTTGGACATTTGCATGGTAACAATCCATGTAGAATAGATGAACAGAGGAGAAAATAGGTCCATTATTCCCAATTATGGCATAAGACTTTGGTAGCAATAAAATCATTATCTGAGGTTTATTAGACTTGAACTGTTTTATGAGGCCTGCTATTTCAGAGCTTGTTAAAAAAAAACTTGCTAGGACTTGTCCAGGAAGTCTCTGAGAATCTCAGACATGATTTAATGTAAGAAAAAAAAGGACCAACTAGGGAACTGGTTAACATTAGGTTCTACATTAGATTCGGGCAAATTTTCTTCTCCATATAATGCCGTAAAAATGTTCCCCTCTTCTCCGGCTGGTATAAGGTAAGGAAATGAAAGGAGCTTATTAATTGAATTAGAAGCTATTAGGTGCTATTAGGCTTACGATGCTGCTATTAAGTGTAGTTGGGAAACCTCAGGTATGTAGGGCTCATTATCCTAGGGTGGTTTTTTTTCAGACCTTGTGAATAAAGCTAAATCATCCTTAGGTATTTTAAAATACATAATCAATTCATTCTTAGCCCTAGATACTCCTTATTAAATCAGGGATGAGGGGTAAGCTTAGACTTTGCTCTTCCTTAGTTTTTGAGCAAACAGTAGAGGCTAGAGTTACTATATTTGATAATGTTCAGTTTCCAGGACAACCTTCAATTAATATAAAGTATATCTGCAATGCTATTTTAGAACAGTGTGACTCTTTATACTGATAAGTCCATTTAATACTTTAGAAGGCCAGATCCTGAAGATGAAACTCAAATACTTTGGCCACCTAATGAGAAGGAAGGAGTCACTGGAAAAGAGCCTAATGCTGGGAAAGATTGAGGGCAAAAGAAGAATGGGACGACAGAGAATGAGGTGGCTGGATGGAGTCACCGAAGCAGAAGGTGTGAGCTTGAATGGAGTCCAGAGGATGGTAGAGGACAGGAAGGCCTGGAGGAATGTTATCCATGGGGTTGTGATGGATCGGACACGACTTTGCAACTAACAACAACAAGCTCCAGCCCCAGATCAACTGTCATGTTAGCAACTGGATCCATTTCCAGAAATAAGTTATCCAATGTTGTTATCCCTGAGATATTAAGATGATCAAAATCAGATCGACTATTTAGGTAAAAATTTTGTATAAAGGAAGTCGAATTCCTTGAGTTCAGGGGTTTCCAACCTTGGCAGCTTTAAGACTTGTGGACTTCAACTCCCAAGCTGGCTGGGGAATTCTGGGAAGTGAAGTCCACAAATCTTAAAGTTGTCGAGGTTGTATAGTCCTGATTTAAATTATAGTATAATCAATTTAGAGATGTCTTCTCTCCACCCAATGATGGAATCTGCCAGTGTTCCATGCCAGGTTGAAATATGAAGATGCTGCATGCTAGAAAACATGTGAAATATACCTCCACTGGTGGATTCACCAGTGGTGGGTTCCCGGCGGCGTCCATATTAGCGCCTCCACAAGCATCCGTGATGCTCCAGCTGCTCAGCGGAGCGTTGTACAGGAGCTGTATGCGCTGTGTGTGGAAGCGCTGAAGACTTAAAAGACTGGTAAGGAGCTCGGGCGGACAGGTGGGCCCTCCAGAGCACCGTACCGGAACAGTATGCCAGGGTATACCGCCTGCAAGCCACCACTGGTGTACACACATATGTTGCCTCTTCAGGATGTTTGATAACTTGCACTAGAAGCAGCAGAACAATATGACTAAGCTATGCTTAACGTAACTAAGTAGATCTCTGAGGACTACAGTGAATTTCAACTTGCTGTGCCACAGACTTGGTCCTTCATCTGTGAAAGTAAAACAGACGCCAATGAAGAGTTGGTACATTAATAAAAGCACTTGTAGTTCCATTTAATTTCAATACTGGTATGGTATTTAATGATAGTTGGGAAAGGATTATTGATGGCAGTTACATACATTGCCAGGGTAGAGGGATACCATATGTTATAGAATAAATAAATGCTGGAGAAATAAAAACCCCAAATTCACATGAAGAGAATACTGTTGCAAGACCTGAGGACCAATAGTTGCAAGATTTTCCTTCTAGGAAGTCTTGCAACTATTTTGCAACCCTTCTCTTTCAGGATTTCAAATCTAGACTCAACCAGGACTTGGTTCACATTTAACACTAGGCTAGGGGCTGAACGTCTGGCTTCCCATATTCGGCAAATCGTCGAGTATTCAATAAAGCATGGCTTAGCACAATAGGGTAACCAATACACCAGGCTTGCCCAGAGCATGTTTTCATTTCCCACTCTCATCTTGGCTAGAATAACAAATATAACCGTTGAATTTCTGTGCCTTTCTAGATAAGAGCAACTATAGTGCCGTCTCTGAAATAGATGGCTTTGTGTACTGGCATCCTCGCTCGCCTTCCTTACCGGTCTTCTTGTTCATGTTGTTCCTCAGGATGTCCCCGCTGGAGAGATGCTTCAGGGCGAAGTGCTGGACGATGCGGGAAGACACGGTGCCTTTCCCAGAGCCCGGGGCCCCCATGATCAGCGCCCGCATCAGCGCCGCCCGCACCGCCATGACCGAGCCGCTTGGCGGGATGGGACGAAAGCAGAATCCCAGCGTCGCCCCTCGCTCGGCTTGCAGAGGCGCCCGCTAAGCCCACGGCATCTCCTCCGGAGGGCCACGCCGGTCCCGGCCTCGACCCGACAGGTACCAGTCCAACTCAAGAAAATGGGCGTCTCCGCAGCTTGGTCGACGAGGCTGCCATGATGACTCCTCCCCCGGCCCCAAGCCCGGCCTCCCGGCTGCAAACAGGCCTCCGAAGAAGGCGTCAGCGGGGCTCTGTTACCCCGTTTGACGGCTTCTGTCTGCCACCTTTTCTCTCTCTCTCTCTCCCCCTTCATTTCTCTCCTTCCTTGTTTCTCTCTCTCCTCCCTTCCTTTCTTTTCCTTCCTTCCCTTCCCTTCTCTTTCTGCCTCCATTTCTTTTTCTCTTTTCTCTCTCCCTCCCTCCCTTCCCCTTCTTTCTTTCTCTCCTTCCTTCCTTTTCTTTTTTTCCCTTTCTCCCCTACATGAAAATGAATGCCACAGATATAACACTTGTACAGTAATTCACCGTCAGTCAGGGTTATCAGATCTGAGCTGCAAAATAATCAAGACAACCAATAGGGCAGCAAGAAGTTTGTTTATTTTAATGCATTGGGTCCGTTCTAGCCAACCCAGAATGAATGGCAAAGGGGGCTAATTAGTTGAAAAATATAAAGTAAATAGATAAATATCAACCAGAATGTTTGAAAAAGTATTTATTTGGCTGCACGTTATTGGAGTCTGAGGTTTACTCTCTCTGCTCAGTTACCTCTCAGAGCTAACTTATTAACTCTCCAGGAATTTGATTGAACTTTGAAGTCAGTAGTTGGTCAACTGTTTGGGAATGTCTGCCTCCAGTACACTCCATTCACAATATATGTCAGTTTGGAAATAAGGCAATTAAAATATAAGCCACACCACCTTATAACTTATAAGCATAAACTTTGCGTGAGCACTTTGAGTATCTCACCTGTAAAGTTTGTCTGCAAAACAATGTATTTCAGTGCTGTAAATATTTTTGTATGCAACACAATATCTATAATTGCCTGTTTCCTATCTCTCCAATTGTTACTGGTAGAACCAGATTCAATCTTGGCAACTTTAAGATGCTAGCTAGGGAATTCTGGGAATTGAAGGGCTTGCATCTTAAAATTGCCCAAGGTTGGAAAACAAAAACACTACTCTACAATTATATGTGGCAGGTTTGTCCAACCTTGGCAACTTTAGTGCTATAAATAATTAAGAAGCGGTATATAAGTCTAAGTGCTATTGTTGTTTAAGACCCGTGGACTTCAACTCTCAGAATTCCGCAACCAGCCATGTTGGCTGGGGAATTCTGAGAATTGAAGTCCAAAAATCTTAAAGTTGCCAAGGTTAAACACCCTTGATCTAGGATGAGACAATGTTCTATCAAAGTTGTTTCCCATGTTTTAACTTCTGCATGGAGCCTCTGCTTACTTATGAAGCCATTTTGCATAAATTTGGAACAATTGTCATCAGTGTGCAGATAACAGCTGCACTCTACTGGGTCTTCTGGGTTGGAAGTCTCCAGGCTGTGAGGGAGCAGATGTAGAAGAATAAACTACACACACCCCCATTTTGTAAAAAAGAAAGAAAGAATGGTTAAGAGAGAAAAAGTGGAATTCCCAGGGATAAGCCCTAAGACATTCTTTACAATGGAAAACCATTTGTGGAATATACATTTTGCTGTCTTACTTTACAATTATTTGAAGCCAAGCAAACTTGTAGCAAAGCTCCATCTGACACTGGGAAATTGGCAGCAGTCTTCCCATGTTTCTATTTTTGACAATGCTTCTAATCAGGGATCTACCATGCTTCCCCGAAAATACAACATGCCCTGATAATAAGGCCTTGTCACAGTTTTCTGGTGGGCAAAAATATAAGCCCTCCCCCGCAAATAAGCCCCCTGGACAACCTCCACCTCCAGCCAGGCAGAGCGCCGCTCACCAACGTAGCGGTATCCTGAAGGTGCCAAGCCGCGGGAACCGGGAGGGAGGCAAAGGTGATCGCTTTGCTTGGCTCCTTCGGGATACCCCTAGGTTGGTGAGCAGCGCTGTGCCCAGCTGAAGAGGGGGGTTGCCGGGCAGCTGCTCTCTTGCAAGCGGGCTCCTAAAGAGCCGGGCACAGCCTCAGGGGCGAATGGCTTTGTTGCGCTGTCGCAGCAGCACAACACAACAGCCATGAAGCGACCATGCTCACGAGCAGCCACCCGGTAGACCCCGTTTCCAGCCGGGCACAGCACCATTCACTGACCTAGGGATATCGCCAAGCTGTGTGAGTGCCTGTTCGCCACCGCCTGGCTCCCGCGGCTTGGCGCCTTCGAAATGCCAGTGAAAGGTACTCTGCACAGCTGGAGAGGGAGGTTGAGCGAGCAGCTGTTTCGCTCCCACTTGCGCGCCTCCCAGCCTCATGATGCCCTGGCCCAGCTCTCTCTGCAGAGCCAGGGCACCTCTGCTGCTGCCGCCGCCACATGGCTTTTTCAGCTGCTTCCAAACCGAGTCTTCCAGCAGTGGCTGCTCTGGCCGTACCCTCTATGGTTGTGGGCCAGCTGCTGGCAGAGTGTACAACCATAGAGCGTACGCCCAGAAGACTCGGTTTGGAAGCCGCCGAAAAAGCTATGCAGCGGCGGCAGCAGAGGTGCTCTTCCTCTGCAGAGAGAGCTAGGCCAGAGCATCGTGAGGCTGGGAGGCGTGCAAGCGGTAGTGGAACAGCTGCTCGTGCAACCCCCCTCTTCAGCCGTGCAGAGCACCTTTCACTTGCATTTCAAAGGCGGCAAGCCGCGGGAGTCGGGCGGTGGCGAACAGGCACTCACGCGGCTTGGCGATACCTCTAGGTCAGTGAATGGCGCTGTGCCCGGCTGGAAAGGGGGTTTGCCGGGTGGCTGCTCGTGAGTGTGGTCGCTTCATGCCTGCTTGTTGTGTTGCTGCGACAGCGCAACACAGCCATTCGCCCCTGAGGCTGTGCCCGGATCTTTGGGAGCCCGCTGGCAAGAGAGCAGCTGCCCAGCAACCCCAAAACAATAAAACCTTCCCTCATAATAAGGCCCAAGCCATATTTTGTGACTAAAAAGAAAATAAGACCCTGTCTTATTTTCGGGGAAACACGGTAATGCACATGGCAAGTTAAGCAACCTTTAGTGTCACTGTCCAACACAACCACTGTGCTATACATTTCTTCTTCAAATACAGATAGTCTTTGAGTTATGATGATTTATCTAGTGACAGTTACAATGGCACTGAAAAATGTGAGAAATGTCACATGACCGCTGTAGTATCCCCATGGTCACATGATCAAAATTCAGATGCTTGGCAGCTGACATTTATTTATATAGTTGCAATGTACAGAGGTCATGTGATCACCTTTTGCGACCTTCTGACTAGCAAAGTCAGAGGGAGAAGCCAGATTCACTTAACAGTGTTAGTAAATTAACTGCAGTGATTTACTTAACAACTGCGGCCAGAATGATCATAACATGGGGCAAAACTCACCCTCCGTCTTGCTTAGCAACATAAATTTTGGGCTCAACTGTGGTCATAAGTCAAGGACTACTGTACCTCTGTATAGCTGAAAATTCACCATGAAAAATCAAAGCATGAAAGAGAAAAGTGACATCAAACTACTTCTAAAAAATAGTACAATAACTGATTTCAAGAATTACTTAAGGGCTTGTTGGGACACTAATATTTCAACTAGAGTTGATAAACATTTTCGTCTTGCTCTATTAAATTAGAATATTTATTATACATTGATGTAATTGCTATCCATTGTAAAATCAGACTTAGCCTTTTTATAAATCTCAGAATGTTTTGCAAATATACACAGATGCATATTTGGGGATACAATATCTTAACTTTTCCCTAAATTATCTGCTTTATAGATTAAGACTTAATTAAGTCCTGTCCCAATTATCTTAGGCTTGCTAAATTTTGCATTAAGACTGGACTGCTAGTTGTCTATAGAGTTTCTCAGTCATCCAGGTCATGGTTGTCCCAAAAGTGTTATTTCAAGAGGCGACTGGACTTTCTGGTTTTTCTTTGAAGACATTTCGCTCCTCATCCCAGAAGCTTCTTCAGCTCTGACTGGATGGTGGGGAATAGAAGGATTTATACTCCTTGCAGACAGCTGGTCATTTGCATTCTTTTAGCAAGTCGTTAAGGCCACCTGGAGGTTTATCTGTGCCATCAGGTTCATCTGAGTATACCCATTTCATGCATTTGCACTTCTCAGCTGATAAAGTTAATAACGCTAAATGTATTAAAAATCTCATTGTTAATACCATCACTGACCAGCGGGTGTCACTAATTTTGGAATGAACAACTTAACTGCAGCAATTTTTCTATAGTATCCTATTAAAATTCTATGGATTAAAATTGTCCTGTCCTAATTCTATGGATTAAAATCTGGTGTTAGTTAGAATGGAAAGGCATACAAGTTTAATAAATATAATTATTATCATTAATCAAGAAAGGACAGTTTTAAGGTAATATTTAAATAAAGTCAAAAGCCAAAACAGTAAATCAATTTTAAAACTTTAAAATGCCTGTAAATCAAAGCAACCAGCAAAGACATGAAAATAAAACTATTTAACTGAATATTAAAATATTTTAAAATATTCTACTTAGCAATGGAAATAACAACCACTGAGAATATAAAAGGTATTTGCAAATCAATAAATGATAGTAAAGTGGACCACAGGGTGACTCAATCTGGAAAAGTAGTACAGGTCATTCACTTCATTTAATGACTGTTCAAAAGCTGGCTGGGAAAGTTACAAATGGTGATCGCATGACCCCGGGAAACTGCAACTGTCATAAATTCATGCCAGTTGCCAAGTGCCCAAATTTTGATCATATGACCATAGGGATGCTGCAATAGTTATAAGTGCAAAAAATATTCATGTAACTTTTTTCAGTGCCATTGTAACTACACATGGTCACTAAATAAATGGTTGTAAGTTGAGGACTACCTGTAAATAGGAATAAACAAACCATGCCTTAGTATTATGTGGAAAATGTTAGTCTTTTCCCATTCAAACGATTTTTAATGGAAATAAAATAGAAAAGACTAAGGGAGAAGGTTGTATTATAAGTGGAAGATTATGATGATTTAATAATGATATAATTCTATTTATATAATAGAATCAGAGGCCCCCAGAGTGCTATAATGTCTAGAAAGATCAGAGAGAGAGCCTGGCATCTGGATGGCAATGTGTGTGCTCCAATTATCTGTAATTCCTTTCCAAAATAGATCATTACACTTAGCCATAATATGATTGGTTTGTTTGGAGCGCACAGTATACACTTACCTGCTGTGATTCTTCCAATACTGAAGGAACAATGTTGTCTTTTTAAGGGGGAAAAAAGAGCAGAAATTTGAAATACACTGCCTATTTCTGCAGGACACACTAATAGCTAGCTCATCCTGATTTACTCAATCACATTTTTTGGGACAACGCAATGCACTAAGTTAATACATGACTGCCTTATTTAACTTACGATTTTGCCATTAGTAATTTGCTTTCTTTAAAAAAATTAAATGAAAGTTTGCCGAACGGAAATGGATATTCCTGACCAACATCCACTCTCTTAACAGTATCAATTTCTTCCAAATACACAGAATGTACAGAAATCAATTCAATTCTATAAGAACTGTGAGAATAAAACTTTAAGGCTCCCAATGTTCAGACTACAATTCTAACCATATTTACTAATCCATAGTAAGCTCGCACAGACATAAACTGCAAAAAGTTTGCCTTGCACTGGGAAGCTGATCTGAAGCCAATGCAATGCTGCGTCTGGTAAGTACCCAGGCCATTGCTGTCTAGATCAATTGAAGTTTCTGGGCAATCTTCAAATATAATTACTATAAAAGAGAAAGGTATTTGATGGCACATAATCAATCAAACGGAACTCTGGAATAAAATCTAATAACTTATTAAGGAGGAACTTGAAAAGAGGCTGCCAAAGACCAAGAAAGACAACACAGTGGAAATTTGGTAGAAGTTGCTCATAAGAATCTCATTGATAGGAGAAGCAGAGAAATGGTAAAATGAAATCAAAGATCTTAAGGATAAACATGAAAAAGAATCCAACCTGAATGGCCATACTTGGAACAGACCATCCCTGAGAAGGTCTGGCCAGATGGTTGCTGTTAACATCAACTGGATAGCACATAATCTAAAACGGAAGAGCAAGCTGAGCCTGAGCCTTCCTCATATATGGGTAGTCCTCAACTTACAGCCATTTGCTTAGTGACTATTCAAAGTTATAATGGCACTGAACAAAGTGAATTATGACCAGTTTGAACACTTACAACTGTTGCAGCATCTCCATGGTCACATGACCAAAATCTGAGCACACGGCAACTAACATGTATTTATGACAGATGCAATGTGCTGGTTATATGATCACTGTTTGTAACCTTGCCAGCCAGTTTCCGACAAGCAAAGTCAATGGGGGAAGCCAGACTCACTTAACAACCCCATGGGTCACTTAAAACTACAAGCCAGTTTCCGACAAGCAAAGTCAATGGGGGAAGCCAGACTCACTTAACAACCGCATGGGTCACTTAAAACTACAAGCCAGTTTCTGACAAGCAAAGTCAATGGGGGAAGCCAGACTCACTTAACAACCGCATGGGTCACTTAAAACTACAAGCCAGTTTCTGACAAGCAAAGTCAATGGGGGAAGCCAGACTCACTTAACAACCGCATGGGTCACTTAAAACTACAAGCCAGTTTCTGACAAGCAAAGTCAATGGGGGAAGCCAGACTCACTTAACAACCGCATGGGTCACTTAAAACTACAAGCCAGTTTCCGACAAGCAAAGTCAATGGGGGAAGCCAGACTCACTTAACAACAGCATGATTCACTTAGCAACTACAGTGGTTTGCTTAACAACTGTGGCAAAAGGTCATTAAATGAGCAACTCAGTTAAGCTGTCTCGCTTAGCAACATAAATTTAGGGCTCCATTGCGATTGTAAGTTGAGGGCTACCTATAATGCAGCACCTGAAAAAGGATGCAATGGGGAAAGAGGGCTGCGCAATACCAGAGAAGCTCTCAATGGGATATAATCAGAACAGAGGTGGAAGTTCTTCTAGTCCAGCCCCTTGCTCAAGCAGGCGCCAACCATGCCATTTCAGACAGGTGGCGGTCCAGTCTTTTCCTGAAAACTCCCAGTTTGCATACTTAAAGTTTGCATATTATGTTTTAAAAGTTTGCATGCTATTCTATGCATGCAAACTTTTATAAAAATGCATACAGATAGTGCTCAACGTATGACCACAATTGAGTCCAAAATTTCAGGGCTGCTAAGTGAGAATTTGTTAAGTGCATTCTGCTGCCCCATTTGAAAGTCTTCCTTGCCACAACGGTGCTTTTTCAAGAGGCAGCCTCCAGAGGACGGAGAAGAGCCAAAAATGAAGGCCAAAGTCCATGCGGGCGCTGGAGCGGACAGAACAACGCCTCGCATGCCCTAACAATGGCTCTGCCCCCACCACTTCTTGAAGGCAAGCTTCTCCACTGGTTAATGGTCCTCACTGTTAGGAAGTTTCTCCTTAATTCCAGGTTGCTTCTCTCATTGATTCGTTTCCCTCCGTTGTCTTGCCTTCTGGTGCTTTGTAAAATAAGTTGACACCCCCACACACACACTTCTTTGTGACAACCCCTCAAATACCGGAATACCACTATCATGTCACCTATCTAGACCGGCCATAGAACCAATCATATCAGCTGGCTGGCTGGCTGGTGCTTGGCCGTCTCCTGTGCTCCCACTCGAAGGGGAAAAGATGCTATTGGCGGCCGTGCAGTCCTCGGGTACAAAGCGCTCCAAATCAGGGGTCACCATTGGCAGCTTTACGCCTGGAGGACTTCAACTCCCAGAATTCTGGGAGTTGAAGTCCTCCAGGCGTAAAGCTGCCAAGGTTGGTGACCGCTGCTCCAAACCCTCCCGCCGTCAGCCCCCTCGCCAAGCCTCCTTCTCCTTCTCCCGTAGCTCCTCCCCCTCCAGCCGTGCCAATCGCCTGGGCGGCACTCCCGCAGGTCCCGCCCCCTCTCCTTTGACCCCGCCGCTGTCTCCGCGTTCCATCTTCCTGTTCCAAACCACGTGGACGCGCGCTGGGCACTGCGGGGCAAAAACTGTGGCGGCGCTGGGATCCTAAGCAAGGGGCGAGCTTCGGCGTCCGTTGGCTCGGCCGGCAGCCAGAACTGTTGGCCGTTGGGTGGGAGGGGTGGTGGTGTTTCGGCCGGTGTCCAGCGGCGCCCGGGCAGTTAACAATGGCGAGCCAGGCTCCTTCGCTCAGCTACGTCGGGAGCAACTTTTTGCGGCAGAGGCTCGTGCTCTCCACGCTGAGCGGCCGGCCGGTGAAAATCCGCAAGATCAGGGCCAAGGATGACAACCCCGGCCTCAGAGGTTGGTTAGTGCGGGGAGCTGCGACGCGAATCCCTGGGGACGATTTGGGAGGGTTGAGCCTGGTGGGAAGGAGGCGGGCAGATTGCTGCGAGTACCTGTTGGAGGCTCGCCCGCTGAAAGGAGACTGGCGGGTGGATTGAATTCCCGTGGAGGCGAAGGCGTTTAGGTGCGCACAAGACGGAGCCGACTCTTTGGCTTTTGCCCGCGGTAGCCTGGGAGAAGAGCCCGAGTTAATCAGGCTGTGGATGGAAGAGACTGGTGGAATCCGCAAGATTGTATGCTGGTGTGGAAAAAAAGAGCTCGGTTCGACCCACTGGGTTAGCGATCTGCTTAAAGGACCATGGGGCGGGATATGCCAGTCCCACCCTACCAATGCTTAGGCACCATGTCTCTGTTCATACATCAGCTTTTAAAGGTAAAAAGGTAAAGGTCTCCCTCGCACATATGTGCTAGTCATTCCCAACTCTAGAGGGCGGTGCTCATTTCCCTTTCAAAGCCTGGTCATGTGGCTGGCATGACTAAACACAGAAGGCACATGGAACACTGTTACCTTCCCACCAAAGGTGGTCCCTATTTTTCTACTTGCATTTTTTACATACTTTCGAACTGCTAGGTTGGCAGAAGCTGGGACAAGTAACGGGAGCTCATTCCGTTACGCGGCGCTAGCGATTCGAACCGCTGAACTGCCGACCTTTCTGATCGACAAGTTCAACTGCTACAAGAAAGGTGCTAAAATGGTCCAAAACTCACTTAACAAATCTCTCACTGAGAAATTATTGTCTTATGATGAGGACCACCTGTAGAATATGGCAATGGCTCTTTCAACCCTTCCCTGAACCATCTGTGCAGCAGCAGGCCATATCTGGGTGAGATGTTCCTAAGACAACAACTTGCTCAAAATTAATACACTGAATCAGACAAGCTAATTAAGGAAATCCTTTGGTAATAAATTCAATACACAGTCACTTAAAGGAGTTGTAACTTTCCCCCTCTCCATTCCTCCCTAAGAATAGAAGGTAGTATTACTTGTTCTGAAAATGCTGTTTTTTACTGTCCATATTTAATGCTAAACCAAATACTCTCAAACCGTGCTTTGTTAACTAAGCTGTAATGTTAAATTCACACATATTACCAAACCATACATAAACCATAACTTAGTGTGATAGTGTGACTGAATCTGTTGGGCACATTGTGGTATTTGGGTTAAGAACACAGGTTTTCGGGATTTCATAAAAGAGTTTTTTCTGTCCAGCTGGTTAGGGCATACAGCTCAGACATTCAGAATTCAAAAAGAATTATTCCACAAAAGACTAGAACTCTTCCATTAATTAATCATTCTCTACATTGCCTCATGCGATGAAAAATATGGCATATAATTTTTTTGCATAAGATATTCAGTGCAATTATACTTGCTTTCTTGGACACTAGTTCCACTCTATTGAGAATTATTCCTTCGTTATTATGTGTGGTGTTGCAGCCAAAATGTGTTCCACTTACAAATGTTTCTTATTAAATTGTAAACCAGTTAATTCCTAAGGTTAGAGTTAGATCAATTTTTAAATGTTTTGGTAGAAATAAATTCCTGATGTTATATTTTTAAAAGCTTTGGTTACATAATTTTCTAGAACCGTGATGGTGAACTTATGGCACACATGCCAGAAGTGGCACGCAGAGCCCTCTTTGGGCACGTGCGCTGTTGCCAGCTGCTCTTTGGTTTCTGGCGTATGTATGTGTGTCAGCCAGGTGGTCTCACATGTGCCAAAGCACTGGAAACCTGAAGACCAGGTGGTTGGCGCATGCATGAGCACCGCCCAGCTGGTCTTCGGGTTTCTGGCCCTCCGGCATGCATGCACGCATTCGGGTTTGGGCATTAGTGCTGAAAAGGTTTGCCATCACTGTTGTAGAGTGTCCTTCTAAATTTTGCACCTATTACATAGGCTGATATTTTACTTCATCAGTTGCTTCTACAATCACTTTGTTGGTTAATTGCTTTGTCATGATCTGAAGAATATAGTTCTCAGTGACTTGGTTAATTGATGGAAGTCAAACACTTCAGTACTATGTTCTGAGTACATAGAAGTTAGTTCTGAAATGCATTTCCTTGCTCTTTAGTTATCTCCCTTTTTACATCACTACTTTGTAACACTGGTAGGCAACTTTTATCAGCCTAAAAGCCCACATCTGTTGCTGGATCAGGAGTTGTGTGTGCATGCAAACATAACTGCCAAAATTACTGGAAGAAAGAGGATGGTTCATCTTTTCTTCTGCTGATCTTTCTCCAGATTTGCATTCTTCCTGTTACTATTGTTTATTAAGAAAGTAAGAGCTTTTATTAGGCTGGAGAATCTCCAACATTGGCAGTGATAGCTTTTCTAACCCAATTGAGATTTACAACTAGAATAGACTAATAAGATTGATTGTCAAACTGGCAGGAGGAGCAAGTGATAGAGACAACCTGGGGCTGCCCAGTGCTTGGCATGATGGATGGGAGACGCCTGAGTTCAAAGTTATAAGAAGTGACACTTTGGCAAGTTGATACGTCTTAAATCTAACCTACAGACTGGACTTGGGAATGAAATGAATCCGTTCAGGCAGAACTTCCTAGTGGAAAGTAGGAATATAAACATAAACACATTTTAATAGACAAATACACAAGCTAATTCTGTCTGAGGGTTGCATTTCATTTTTTTTGTGCCTGAGTCACAGTCCTGGAATTAAGTGGGTTAAAGAGAAAAGATGGATGAGACCAGGGAAGAGGATTTGGATCTCATTTATATTTAATAGCAATAGCACTTAGACTTATATACCACTTTACAGTGCTTTTCCATCCTCTCTTAAGCTGTTTACAGAGTCAGCATATTGCCCCCACCAAACCTCATTTTACCCACCTCAGAAAAATGGAAGGCTGAGTCAACCTTGAGCCTGGTGAGAGTTGAACTGCCAAATTGAAGCCAGCCGGCAGTCAGCAGAAGATTTAAATGATAAAATTTGTGTCATTTGAAGAGAAATCAGGGTATTAACTGCAACTAATATTATATTCAATTATTTAACAATTGTATCATATTTCCATTGCAATTTGACAGTATTTGGGCAGCAGCTATAGTGCCGCACCCAAAGCTGTTTTGATGAGCCTTGTTGGCCTGGGACTCCCATGTTCCACACCTTCCCCCCCCCCCCCCCCAATCCTTTCTCTATTAGCATCCTATTTTTCTTTCTTTATTGGCTTTATGTTAGTAGTTGTCGTTCACCATTTCTGTAAAACATTTTCTGCTTGCATGCCTGTGGACTAAATTGTCAGGGACCCCAAAACAATTAGTGCAAAGTGTGAGCTAAGACGTTGGCACTCAAAATCTACTCACAAGCTACATGAAGTGTTTGTGGGAGCCAATTTAGAAAACATTGACTGTTTGAAAATATATAGCCTCCTGATGTTTGGAAGAAAATGGATAGAAGCAAATACGGAAATTCCTACTGTGCCTGACTTTTGCTTGCTGTGTGATACCTCTGTCCCCCATGTGTCTGGCCTAGTTTTTCCATCCCAAATCAAACTGGGAAAACATTTTAACTGCATTTCCTTATTAATCCCTAATTGACAATTCTCTGCTTCTTTCTTTTCCAATACAGCATGCTTTCTCTTCAGTCTCTGTTCTCGCGAAGGTTTCTCTGAATACGGATAATCCTCGACTTACAACAGTTTGTTTAGTGGCCATTCAAAGTTACAATGGCACTGAAAAATGTGAGTTATGATCATTTTTCACAGTTATGACCTTTGCAGCATCCCCCATGGTCGCATGATCAAAATTCAGATGCTTGGCAAATGGTTGATCTTTATGACCGTCGTTCTGTCCAAGGATCATGCAGTCACATTTTGCAACCTTCTGACAAGCAAAGTCAATGGAGAAGCCAGATACACTTAACAACCGGGTGACTAACTTATCAACTTGCAGTGAGTCACTTAACAACTATGGCAAGAGAGGTCATAACATGGAGCAAAACTCACTTAAGAAGTCTCACTTGACAACATAAATTTTGGTCTCAGTTGTGGTCATAAGTCAATACTACCTGTATTGCTATCTGTTAATTCAGCCTTTTTTTCTGGCCCAAATGTCTTTCTTTTACCTCCCCTGTTTTTGCAACCATAGCTCCCTTATTCTATTACCCTGCCTCCCACCCCTGCACAGCCACCATTTTTTCCTTTAGAGGAGATATGCATATAGTCCTTTACTTAGGATAAGAATTGAGCCCAACATTTCAGTTTCTGTTCTGAAGTGAAGAATACAGTTGTGAAGTGAATTTTGCCCCATTTTACCACTTTTCTTGCCATAGGGGTTAAGTCAGGGGTGTCCAAACTTGGCAACTTTAAGACTTGTGGACTTCAACTCCCAGAATTCCCCAGCCAGCAGAGCTTTGAAATGGAGTTGAAGTCCACAAGTCTTAAAGTTGCCAAGTTTGGACACCCCTGGGTTAAGTGAATCACTGTGGTTGTTAAGTTAATAGTACGGTTGTGGAGTGAATCTGGCTTCTCCCTCTGACTTTGCTTGTCAGATGGTTGCAAAAGATGATCACCTGAGCCCAGAACATTGCAACCTTCATAAATGTGAGCCGATTATCAGACGTCCCAATTCGGATCACGTGGCAGTGGGGGATGCTGCCGCGATTGTAAGCGTGAAAGACAGTCTTGTCCCTTTTTTCCAGTTCTGTTGTAACTTTGAACTGTCACAAAACAAATGGTTGTAAATCAAGGGCTACCTGTATTCTTTCCCGTCCCATAATGACTTTATTGGCATTTCTTTCGTTCCTCCCTTTTTTCCTCTTGTCCTCTCTGATAGTCTCATTGCATTCTCTTACATTTTCCCCTGATATTTTTTTTCTTCCTTAAATTCATGATTCTCTCAATACAATCAGAAATCATGCTTGCCCTCTCCGTTTTGGGGGCGGCTCTACTCCAATCATGGTACTTTCATTTACCCAGAAGTTCCTATCCTGGGAGCACTTGGAATGGCACTGAAGCTGACAGCAGTGCCTGAAAACTGGGGACAACACTACCAGGTACCTTCAAGTCAGTGGAAGAACAATGAGGATATTTCGGATGGGCTCTTTGACGGCTTGTCTAATGCCAACAGAAGGGTGAAAGAGCTGTAATCCATAGATATTTGGACATGCGGACATCCCTCTTACAACTGGGGAAACTTATTGCCCTTACTCTGCGGAAAGGAAATCACTTAACACTTAATGAGTCCTCCGGCTGGATGAAAGATGACTCAGACTTGCTCCTTTACCAGCTGAGGATAAAACCTGAAATTCATAGTGGTTTTTTCCCTCCATATTCCTAATTGTGGAATAAGAGAGAACATTTTATCTCCTACCAGTACTCCAGATAACAAAACAGGGCATAACTATGGCAATATAAACTACAAATTATAATTACCCAAGAATCTGATGCAAATTAACCATCAGCCATTCCAGAGCAGCTAATTATGGAAATCAATTGTGTAACAACTGTTATCACCAAATATTTATATAATGATAACACTGCTTTGTAAATGTGTTGTTTCTTTTTTTAAATAAGCTACTATTTCTTCCACACAACTTCTTTTTTTTATTTATAACAAAGTTTTATTGGTTTTTTCAATATTTTACAAAGGAAAAAGGTAGGGGATAGGTTACAAATTTTGGCAACTGCAGTGTGCGGTAGGTGCGCCCCCCCTCCATACTCATAGTATACATTTGCACATAGTTCATTATTAAGTAGTAACATAATAACATATAGTCAGCATGTAAGTTCAGTTAATAATTTCGATCAATTTATGTCAGGTGTATTTTCTTACTCATTTTTGTGATCTGAGCTTTCTCGATGTTGCCCCATCTCCCCCCGCCGACAGAGCTCCGGCCCCTCCCGTGTCCTGTGTGTCTGGTGGAGGATCATCAGGTTTTTCTAGGAGTAGTTTGTTTTTTTCCATAAAGGCCTGTGCCTCTATGGGTGTATTAATTCTAACTCTTGTATCCTCCCAGAATATTAGCATACCTTCAGGCATCAACCATCTAAACCACACCCCCTTCTGGTATAATTTATTCGCTAATTGCGAATAGTTTTTTCTTTTTTCTCTTACTTTCTTGGGGATCTGTTTCAGAATGGTTATCTCCTTATCTTTGTATGTCAGGGCTTGCCCCCTTTGTGTGCTCAGAATTTCATCTCTTGTGCTTTTTCTAAGGAATTTAATGTGAACCTCCCTGGGAACATTGTGTGTCCTAGCATAGGCTGAATTCACTCTATAAACTAGATCTATTTCCCACCCTATCTGTTGTTTCTCTTTCTGGATGTAGTCAGCCAAAATGTTTGTCATGATGTCCCTTATATTTTCATCATCTGTCTCCATCACATTTTGAAATCTAAGATAAAAGGACATTCTCTCAAACTCTATTTTCATCTGCTGGGAGTCCAGTTCTTTGTTTCCCTTCTGCATCCCTTCCATCCCTTCCCTCATCTCAGCCGCCCTGCCCTCCAAAAGGTCCAATCTCTGTGAGTTCTTGTTGATTTTAGCCTGGTTCTGTTTAATTTCTTCTTTCATCTCCTGCAGTTGTTTCTTTATTTCCTCTTGTTCCTGTATAATTTGCTGACACATTTGTTGAAACTCCATCTCCAGAGGTTTAGGTTGCATCAAAGCTGTTATCATTGATTGTGTGCTAGGACTGGAGGTTGCAGATGTCGGGGCAGAGGCAGCAAAGCCAGGCTTTCCAGGAGGTGGTTTTTTAGGTGGCATTCTTTATACCATAAAGAGTTCAGTCAGTATAGAGAATGGTCAGTCAGAAAGGCAAGGCAGCTAGGAGAGTCCAAGAGACAGAAGGTCCAGGCAGAAGAGAGTTTTTGTTTCCACTGGCCCTGGCAATAGAGCAAAATTTCCACTCCAGGGAGTTCAAAGAACAACAATCCACAAGAGACTTGTCTGAGTAACACGGAGACAAAGACCGGAAGCCTGAAGTTTCAAAGGTGGAGTCAGATTTCACATTTCATAAAGACAGCGGAAGTGTGCCATCTTGCCCTGCCAGCTTCGGGTTTGGAGACAACAAATAAAGTTTTCAAAGTTTAATGTTCAAAGTTTCCAGATCATCATTGTTTTAATGTTTAAATCCGAAAATTCACTTAGTAGGGGTGTGACGTCATTGGTTAGCTCTCCCCCTCCTCCTCCTTTCCCTGGGGCTAAGAGCTAAATCGTTTCCAGCCGCCTGTCCAAGGGAGGGGGGGAAATCCCCCTCCCTCCAGCCGCGCCTCGCCGATTCACGCCGAAAGTAGAGTTTAAACAGCTGACTTTTTTGTTAAAGTTGATAAAGTAGTTAAAAGGAATGGAGAAAGTTCACGCCTCACCGCACAGCAGCCACATCCTTCTAGTCTCTGTTTCTCCGGACAGCATCGTAGCGAAGACGCCGGAGCATCTCCCCATCGTGCTCCCCGGTGCCTGGAATGAGGCAGGGGACCTCCCGCCGGCCGCCGCCGATCCAGGGATCCCCCGCGGTGCCGCCCCTTCGGCAGGACGCCTCTACGGGGCGTCCTGTGCCCCCCAAGGAGTGGGAAGCCCACCGGGGGAGCGGGGGCGAGCAAGGCTTGCTCGTTGCCGTCGGCTGCCGGAACCGGAAGTCGCACACGACTTCTTTATTAGCAGAAATTTTAATTACTATTAAGCCAAGTGACTTACTGGAAAGAAAGAAAATTAAGGGTATTGATATATGCACACCCCAAATTTATGAATAGTCTTCAAAATAAGACTTAGCAGTAGAAAGCCCATTTAGATGGAGAGAGAGCGAGAGATTGGGTTTTCAGACTATTTATAAAAGCCTGTCATCTCTCTCCTTTTCTCTGGTGGTCAATTTCTAAACACTCAGAAAATAAATCAAAAGAACATAAGCATTTACAACAGCAATGAATTTTCCAAAATAATTTATATATAATAACCTTTATCCTCCCTTCCCCCAACCTGTATAGTGCATGACCCACATAGGAAGTGATGTTGCATTTTAGCATTATAATACCAATAATTAAGAGGGACACAGTAGCTCAGTGGCTAAGATGCTGAGCTTGTTGATCAAAAGGTCGGCAGTTCAGCAGTTCGAATCCCTAGTGAAACATAACTGGGTGACCTCCCATTACGTGTCCCAGCTTCTGCCAACCTAGCAGTTCGAAAGCATATAAAAATGCAAGTAGAAAAATAAGGACCACCTTTGGTGAGAAGGTAATAGTGTTGCATGCGCTTTTGCTGTTTAGTCATGCCAGCCACATGACCATGGAGACGTCTTCGGACAGAGCTGGCTCTTTGGCTTTGAAACGGAGATGAGCACTGACCCCTAGAGTCGGGAACAACTAGCACATATGTGCGAGGGGAACCTTTACCAGTAAATAACTAAACTCACTCTATTATTCTCTAAAGAAACAGATTAGTGGCCTACAGAACAATTACTTTTTATTGGTGTATGTGCAGATGTAGAGTAGTTAAAGGATGTTTTAAATGAAGTATTGCCATTCTACAATTTTATGATGGCAAGCAATCAAATGTAAGACCAAGACTGCATTCTGGGTACTTGTTCTCTAGTGTTTTTTCTTGTTGCAAAAACAGGATTGTAGAAAGAGAGGCATGGTAGTACCCATTCTAGGACCCAGTGCCTTTCATGGAATGAGTGGACTCCAAAGTGTGAGTCTCAATGTTATAATGCAGGGATCTCCAACCTTGGCAACTTTAAGACTTGTGGGCTTTAACTCCCAGAATTCTTCAGCCAGCTTTGAGGAATTTTGGGAGTTGAAGTCCACAAGTCTTAAAGTTGCCACGGTTGGAGACCCCTGCATTATAACATTGTGACTCACACTTTGGAGACCCCTGTTATAAGGAGATTTTAACGAGCGAAGCCTTCTTGAAACCATGTATTTAAAAGGGCCCTTGACTTGACATGTCCTGCGAAGACTTGAACGCTTCAGTCACCAGAGTATTACTCTTCTGCCTTAAGAGGTTAACACCAAAGTCCTGAGTCCATTTGAAAGTCAATATGATTGATCACACTGAGTTCAATCAATTTATGATTGAATAAGTCACGAAATACACTATATTGCCAAAGAGTATTCGCTCACAACTGAGTCTGATTATGTGGATGGATGAGCGAATACTTTTGGCAATATATTGTAGATAATGGAATGAGAAGAGTACCAAATTGCATTGGATATTGTGTATCCAGTTTAGGGCTATTAGAACTGGCATTGATATCGGCTTCTCAAATTTATTTCTTAAAGGAGGATGGGGAGTTTGCTTTTTGACTACTGTAAGGTATAAATCCAAATCTAACAGGTGAGAAAAAATAAGGACAGGAGGAATGAAAGCGAAAAGATTTGGAACTAGAAGAGAAGCAATTAACGAATTTGGTGGTCTTACGTTGTTCCAATATTTTTGGTTACAGTGGTTTCATGGATCTCTTTACATTATCTTTCTAAGTAAACCCAAGCACAAAAGCATGATGATTGTCCATCACTGCACTGGCTGACCCTTTCCTTCCAGAACCTTCTGACGTTTCATTACAAAAGTGATAGATTTCACTGGCATTATTTTTTCCTTTTTTTCCAAAAATAAGGAACAAGAGTTAGAGGTGTCTGATGGATAAATTACTTTTATTTCATTCTTTAATTTCATCTTTAAAAAAAAAAAAAAAGCCGGAAACTGGCTAAATAGAAAAATGGAACTGGGTTAGAACAATAATGCATATTTTATTTTGCAACATTGGGAAGTGCAGTCCAACGGAAACCTTTGAATACTTGCTTGGAGGAGAGGTTTATTGTGTGACTGTATGCATAGAATGGCAAATAGGAGATTTTTGGAGGGAAAATCATCTCACTTACTGATTATTTCTATCATAAAATCGGAGTAGATTTTACTCATTTTGTCTATTTTAATCACATGATTAACAAACTATTTTAACTGGAATATGACCACAATAACATGCTGTTTGATTTGTGAAGATTGCCCTAAAGATTCTTGGAATTGCTGATGAATACTAGCAATCTAATCTGATGTGTGCTTCTCTGACAGATTTTGAGGCAAACTTTCTCAGGCTGATTGACAAGATAACCAATGGTTCTAGGATTGAAATAAACCAAACAGGTAATTATTTTATGTTTAGTGCTATTGGTATGAATGGAGCTCCAGTCTTTTGGAGCTGGTGGTATATTTGGAATTCAGAGAAGATAATCGGTTAAAAGCACTATTTTACTGCTATGTTATCTGTCCTTCCTTTTATCCTACCCCTGTTTTGATGGGCATCTTCCTTCTTTCTACTTCTTCTCCACTATGTCCTTTTTCTAGACAATTGGATCTGTGGCCAGACTAAGCATTATATTGCAACTGCCCATCATTAAAAGGCTCCACTTAGGCTAGCTTCCGATATTTTAAAATTAAAGCAACATAAAGAGAGATGGCTCATGGAACTTTGTGGCTGCTAAGGAAGGTGCCCATAGTTATATTTGTGTCATCATGTACCACGCTAGTAGCCTAACTTTGCAGAGCACACGGGGGCTTCCATTGAAAAGTTACACTTTTCAATAAGAAAGTAGATATGGGAGGAAATATAGAATTGATACAGTGGATGAAAAAAAAAAGTGAGTATGTCAGTTCCAAGTGCTTAAGCTTGTGGATTTAGACATCTGGGAAAGGGAATGAATATTTATTATTATTATTATATGATTGTATCACAGCGGCCAGTTGTTTCACCAAATTTGGCATTGATTACTAGTCGGGCCCCACCCAGGGGCCTAGGACTTGGTAACGTATTTTCGTAATATACATGCAGATCCAAGCAGTGCAGCTTTTTGCATTTGACTGATGTTGATTTTGTCAAGTTTTAACTGTTTTAAATGTAATTCCAGTGCTTTTGGAATAGCACCCAGTGTGCCGATTACCACTGGAATTACCACTGCTGGTTTGTGCCATAATCGCTGAATTTCAATTTTTAAGTCCTGGTATTTCGCGATTTTTTCATGTTCCTTCTCGTCGACCCTGCTATCACCTGGTATTGCGATGTCTATGATTATAACCTTATTTTTCTCAACCAGTGTGATGTCTGGCGTGTTATGCGCCAGTATTTTGTCCGTTTGTATACAAAAATCCCATAGGATCTTGACCATCTGATTTTCAGTGACTTTTTCAGGCCTATGTTCCCACCAGTTTGTTGTTGTTTTAATATTATAATTTTTGCACAAATTCCAGTGGATCATTTGTGCTACTGAATTGTGCCGCAATTTATAATCAGTCTGCGTGATTTTTTTACAGTAGCTGAGTATGTGGTCAACAGTTTCATCAACTTCTTTACAGAGTCTGCATTTGGCATCATCAGAGGATTTTTCGATTTTGGCCTTAATGGCATTTGTTCAGATAGCTTGTTCCTGCACAGCCAGGATTAGTGACTCTGTTTCTTTCTTTAATGTATCTGTTGTTAACCATTATTATTAACTATTATTATTGTTATTATTGTTGTTATTGTTGTTATTGTTGTTATTATTATTATTATTCGTTTTATAGAAACATTTGCAAAGTAAAAACAATACAAAATTAAAGAAAAGCGAAAGTAAAGTTAAAAAATGAAAAGTAAATAGAAAAGAAATAAAAGAGAAAGGGGAGACAAAGAAAAATGTAAAGAAGTGACTTCCAATCTTCTTTGCAGCACTGAGAAATGCATTTGTACTTTATACTCTCTCTCTCTAGGGTTACACTGTGACTCCCTTCTTTCCATATTCTACCCTTTGTAATGATCGAGGCCCTAAATCACAAGTTTATTTTTTTGTACTGTCAGCAAAAGGTCCATAAAATGTTACCAGTCACTAACAAATAATAGTTATTATCTTTTTCCTAAAGAAGCAAATCAATTTTGCCATTTCCGTAAATTATATCTACTGAGGGAGTATGTATTTTCTTGTTTTCTAAGGCTTTCTTTTATTTGTAATTATGGGTAGATTCACTTACAGGACAGTGCAAGTCGCGGATGTGATTGTGTGTGAGAGAGGGAGAGGGAGTGGGGCGGGGAGAGAGAGACCCCTAACACTTCCTTTCTGTGCATTTCCCCATTCCTGACCTTTACTTTCTTTCCCACCCATTGCTATTGTCATGGTTGCACAGTGAGAATTAACTATCACAAAGCTCTTCTGTAGGTTCATAGAGTCATTTGCGCATATGATAGAGATTAATTGACAGGCAAGGCATATGTGTTCCTTTTTGTCTCTATTGTACAGTTTTTACAATAACAATTCTGTTGCTTTTTTTTTAACAGGTACAACTTTGTACTACCAGCCTGGTCTGCTCCACGGGGGTTCACTAGAACATGATTGCAGCGAAAACCGTAGTATTGGATATTATCTAGAGAGTCTTCTCTGCTTAGCCCCATTCATGAAACATGCACTAAGAATTGTCCTCAGAGGTATAACCAATGATCAGATAGATCCATCAGTAAGTTGAAGGTCTACCAATTCATCTTTTCCTATTCCTAACGCAGTGCTTTCACAGAATTGTGAAAGGGGATGGGATAGAGTCAGGGGGAATCCTGTAGGAGTGGGGAGGGGGGTGTCAAAATACCATGCATCTACACTATAGGTAGTTTTCAACTTATAACCATTTGTTTAGCAGCCATTCAAAGTTACACTGGCCCTGAAAAAGTGATTTATAATTGGTCCTCGCATTTACGACTGGCGCAGCGTCCCCACTCTCGTGATCAAAATTCAGACGCTTGACAGCCAGCTTCAATTTACAATGATTGCATCATCCTCGGATCTTGTGATCACAATTTGTGATCTTCCCAGCTAGCTTCTGAAGACAAACAAAGTCAATGGGGGAAGCTGGATTTGCTTAATGAATGCATGATTCACTTATTAACTGCGGTGATTTGCTTCACAATCATGACCCCCCAAAAAGCCATAGCTCAGGCATGAATCACTAAACAACTAGTGGACATGATGGTCCCAATGGTAGTCATAAGTCAAGGACTACTTGCACTGAAGTCCCACCTCATTTTTACATGCAATTTGACCCACATAGAAAAATTGGCTTCATTGATTCCACAGGGACAATCTTCTTGAATATGTAGTTCCCCTGTGGAATTCCCTTATGAAATCCCCACCTGCAAATGAGGATTTAGGCATTAAAGAAAGACAGGAAGCATGCTATCAACTGCTACAGTGCTCCATTCAGGGCATAGAGAAGCCCATAAAAGAAAGACAGATAAGCCATAGATAAGGAGCCATGTGGGATTTTTTTATGTGATGGCTACCAAGAACAAAGTGAGATTTCTTCACTTGCTGGGACTTATGTATGTTTTCATTCTTGCAGATTCTTTTTTTGTAACTTATATAGAAAAAGTCTGCAAACGGGTGGCCTTGGGGTCAGGATGCAATATTATGTGGCTCTCCTTTTAAAGGTGAATGGCAGTAGGTCTTGAGGAAAAATAGCATTTTAAGGAGAATCCCTGAGTACTTTGCTTGCCCTAGTCCGCTCACATACTGTATACTCCGCATTGGTCTTTATAAGTTGATCTTGACCAACATAAACATAACTGAAAAGGCTATCCATTTCCAGGATTGCATGTATGTATTTGGATAACTATTCACTAATAGCTTAATGAATCTACAAGTCTACAAATGCAAGCCAGGGAAAGACATGTACAGGTTCTGAGACTCAGTTGAACCCTCTGAATAGTATCTGCACTTTTATCCTTTCTTACATTTTGGATAAAACAGATGAGAAGGAGAGAAGTGGTGCGAACTATATCCCTCTCCTTTTAAACCATTTATAAAAGTGGATGAGGACCAATTACCATACATTTTCCTTTTTGGCCAGTTGGCTCCCCTTTCCAATATTGGCTTGGTTAGCTGTTTGTGCAGAGTGGAGTGCTCAGTGTTGTTGGATAAAATAACTGTTAACTTAATGCTAAAATATTATCCCCACTGACTTGCCCTGTCAGTGTCGGTGGGACGAATTGTCCAAGGAATTGCTCAGAACAAAACAATGCTCCCAACAACATGACAGGGCAAGCCACTACTATATAAACAGTTAGCAAACCCCACTCCCTCTTAGCACTGATGATGTTACCTACCTGGGTAATGAAATGCCTGCAAGAAAACCACCAAGCTCAGAGAGCAGCAAAGACTATACATTATATGAATGTGCTGCAAGAATAACCTTACTTTCTTTCATAGAAATGTTTTCCTAGAAACACTGGACTATGGGTGGCATTCAGTGCCTGTGAAACAAGAATAGATTAGTAGCTAATTTATGCATCAGGACTGAGTGATCATCTTTATATAATTTATTGGTTGCTAACATGTGATCTTGTCTTTTTTAACTTGTCAGTTAATATGCACACTTTTTTTCATAATGGACTTTTAATTTCTTGTTGCTTCAATATTAAAAGTGTTTTCATTTAATTAAAAAAAGGTTTTGTAATGAATCTTTCAGGTGGATGTTCTGAAGGCAACTGCTCTACCTTTGTTGAAAAGATTTGGAATTGATGGTGAAGAATTAGAATTGAAGGTAATAATTTGCTATTGGTCAGAATGTCACTGCACTTAAGAAATGCCCTTATAAAATAAATTTCTATGAGTTCATATTTGTCCATATTATTGGTGGTCCCATCTTCTTCCTCTTCGTTTTGGCAGCTGCCTTAATTTATTAGAATCTTATCAACCCTCTGGATTTTTGACAGATAATCAAGGTTCTTTTTTATTGTTTTCAGATAATAAGGCGGGGTATGCCCCCCAAAGGAGGAGGGGAAGTGATCTTCGCTTGTCCTGTGAAGAAAGTATTAAAACCTATTCAATACATTGACCCTGGAAAAATTAAGCGTATCAGAGGTATGGCGTATCCTTCTTTGAACGTATCTGAATTTAATTCTCTTCATTTCAAAGATTGAGTTTTTAGTTCTATATCCACTTAATGCAGACATGCCTAACCTGCGGCCCATGACTGCATGTGGCCCTGGATAGCTAGAATGCAACCCTACAAGATTGTAATAAAAATACAAAAAAAGAGACGTTCATTATTTATATATATTAACTTGATTATATATTTTATATGTGGCCCAAGACAATTCCTATTCACTCAGTGTGACCTAGGCAGCCCAAAAGTTGGAATGCCTGACTTAACATGTAAGTAATCCCTGTTAAGATCAATTACTGAGTTCACACGTCACACTGGGTCAATATAGTGTGATCGGTTAAGGTGTTATCCTGGAGCTCACTGGCTGGGTCAATCTTCTCTCTGGGTTGCTGATATTGGGGGGGGGGGGGATAGACTTAGGGAAGGAATTAAGCTTCCCAGAAAAGATGGAATAAAAACACAATTTATATAATGTGATTTGCTCTGTTTTAAGAGCCATGATTTATGGCTTAGCATATTATGCAGGTTCAACCAATTGTAGTTCATACAATTAAGCAAATGATAACTTAGAGCAGGATGCTTTGCAGTATTAGATATGACTCTGCGCATGACAGATGTGAAGTACAAGAACATCAATAACTGAGCTGTGAATAAATAGCCTGAACGTTCTAGCAAAATATTCACTTTCACAACATACAGTGAGCAGGTGGAATTCAGATGAGTCAGTTACAATATTTTTCCTCAGCTGTGGAACAATACAATACAATACAAAACAATACAATACAATACAATACAATACAATACAATACAATACAATACAATACAATAGTAGAGTTGGAAGGGACCTTGGAGGTCTTCTAGTCCAACCCCCTGCCTAGGCAGGAAACCCTATACCGTTTCAGACAAATAGCTATCCAACATCTTCTTAAAGACTTCCAGTGTTGGGGCATTCACAACTTCTGGAGGCAAGCTGTTCCACTGATTAATTGTTCTAACTGTCAAGAAATTTCTCCTCAGTTCTAAGTTGCTTCTCTCCTTGATTAGTTTCCACCCATTGCTTCTTGTCCTACCCTCAGGTGCCTTGGAGAATAGTTTGACTCCCTCTTCTTTGTGGCAACCCCTGAGATATTGGAACACTGCTATCATGTCTCCCCTAGTCCTTCTTTCTCTTAAGCTAAACATACCCAGTTCCTGCAACTGTTCTTCATATGTTTTAGTCTCCAGTCCCCTAATCATCTTTGTTGCTCTTCTCTGCACTCTTTCTAGAGTCTCCACATCTTTTTTACATCGTGGCGACCAGAACTGAATGCAGTATTCCAAGTGTGGCCTTACCAAGGCATTATAAAGTGGTATTAACACTTCATGTGATCTTGATTCTATCCCTCTGTTGATGCAGCCTAGGACTGTGTTGGCTTTTTTGGCAGCTGCTGCACACTGCTGGCTCATATTTAAATGGTTGTCCACTAGGGTCTTCCGGTTCCGGCTGCGGTACGCGACGGGCAAGCTTTGCTCGCCCCGCGCACTCCTGGTGGGCTCCCCTTTAACCGGGGGGCCACAGGACGCCCTGGAGGGGCTCCTGCCGAGGGGGCGGCGAAGCGGGGGATCTCCTGTGTCGGCGGCGGCCGGGGGGGCTCCCCGAATCGCCCTAGGCACCGGGAGACAAGAGGGGAGGCGCCGTGGCGTCTTCGCGTTGAGGCAGCCGGATGAAATTCAAGATTCGAAGGACGCAGTTGCAATGTGGTGAGATGGAGATTCCCCCCGTTCCCTTTGATGAGTGAAGGAAAAAAAAAACTGTCAGCCTTTTAGAAAAGCTTTCAACTTCTGGCTGGGAAGTGTGATTGGAGGGAGGGGGATTTCCCCCCCCCCCTTGGACAAGCGGCTTTAAACTGTTTTGCTCCCTGCCCCCAGAAGAGGAGGGGGGGAGCCCTGGAATGGAATCACCCTCATAGCAAACAGCAGATTTCCTCTACTGCAATTGCGAAAATGAGGTGATGATCTGTTTTTTTTGAAAACTTTGAAAACTTTTGCCTTCGGATCCCGGAGCTGGCAGGGCAAGATGGCACACTTCTGTTGTCTTCATGTACTTTGAAATTTGACTCCACCCATAGAAATTGCTGGCATTTTGGCTTTGTCTCCGTGACACTCAGAGAAATCTCGTGTTACACCTTACCCTTGACTTGGAACAAAGGATTTTATTGCTTTATTGCCTAGGTCCCTAACTGCCTGGGCACCCTGCCTCGCGATCTCTCTCGGCTAACCACCCTCCCAGTTGTTTCTCCTCTGTACTGACATCTCCATCTCTGAGCTCTGATTACTACAGTGCCACCTAAAAGACCACCACCGGGGAAGCCGGGATTTGCAGGCTTCGCCCCACCATCTTCAACGTCCAGCCCCAGCGGACAACAGACACTAACTTCTTTGTTCCAGCCTAAGCCTTCTGAGGTGGACTTTCAACAGATGTTTGAACAACTCTTAAAGGGGCAGGAGGACTTAAAAAACCAATTGAAAGAAATGAACGAGCAGCTCAGAGAGAATAAAGATCATGCGATCCAAAACTCACAGAGACTGAACTTTTGGAGGAGGGGACGGCTGAGATGAGGAGAGAGGTGAAGGGGGTCCAGAAAGGAAATCAAGAACTTGAGAACCACCAGATAAAAACGGAATTTGAACTTGATGTCTTTTTTCCTTAGATTTCAAAATGTAATTGAGGCTGATGATGAAGATTTGAGGGATATTATGACAAATTTATTGGCTGAATATATTAAAAAAGACAGACAACAGATGGGGTGGGACATGGACCTGGTTTATAGAGTAAACTCAGCATATGCCAGAACACACAACGTTCCAAGGGAGGTACACGTCAAATTTCTCAGAAAGACCACAAGAGACGAGATTCTGAGTGCACAAAGGGGACAAGCATTAAAATACAAGGATAGAGAAGTAGCCATTCTGAAACAGATCCCAAAGAAAGTTAGAGATAAAAGAAAAAATTATTCACATTTAGCGAAGAAATTATACCAGAAAGGGGTGTGGTTTAGATAGCTTTTTCCAGAAGGTATGTTAATATTCTGGGAGGACACGAGAGTTAGAATTAATACAACTATTGAGGCTGAGGCCTTCATGGAAAAAAATAAAGTCCTAGATAAACTTGATGACACTACACCGGACATACAGGACATGGGAGGTGCCGGGGGGGGGGGGGGTAGAAGAGGCAACATTGAGAAAACTCAGATCACAAAAATGAACTTGAAAATCTGTTTGATATAAAATGATTGAAATTATTTTAAGATAAAAGTTTATATGCTGACAAAATACTAATAAGTAACAACAATCTAATGTATTAATAAATGAAAATTATGAGAATGGGGGGGAGGGCCATCTCCTGCATAATGTAACTGTCAAAATTTGTACTTCATCCACTACCCCTTTCCTTGTATATTTTTTAAAAAAAACAATAAAAATTTTGTTTAAAAAAATAAATAAAATAAATGGTTGTCCACTAGGACTCCAAGATCCCTTTCACAATTACTACTACTGAGCAAGGTATCACCTATACTGTACCTGTGCATTCCATTTTTGTTGCCTAAATGTAGAACCTTACTCTTTTCACCATTGAATTTCATTTTATTAGATAGTGCCCAATGTTCAAGTTTGTCAAGATCCTTCTGTATCTTAAGCCTATCTTCTGGAGTGTTGGCTATTCCTGCCAGCTTGGTGTCATCTGCAAATTTGATGAGTTCCCCATTTATTCCCTCATCCAAATCATTGATGAAGATGTTGAAGAGTACTGGGCCCAAAACAGAGCCTTGGGGTACTCCACTGCATACTTCCCTCCATGTAGATGCAGTTCCATTGAGAACTACACGTTGAGTGCGGTTGGTCAGCCAGTTATGAATCCATCTGGTGGTGATGCTGTCTAACCCACATTCTTCTACTTTAGTAGTAGGTTATGGTCTACCTTATCAAAAGCCTTACTGAAGTCCAAGTAAACTATCGACGGCATTCCTCTGGTCCACTAATTTTGTCACATTATCGAAGAATGCAATAAGATTAGTCTGGCATGATCTGTTTTTGACAAATCCATGTTGGCTTTTGGCTATTACTTTGTTTGCTTCTAGGTGTTCGCAAATTCGTTGCTTGATTATTTTTTCCAGAATCTTCCCTGGTATTGAGGTCAGGCTGATAGGTCTGTAGTTTCCTGGATCTAATTTTTTCCCTTTTTTGAAGATGGGAACCACATCAGATCTTTTCCAGTCCTCTGGTAGTTCCCTGGTGTTCCAGGATCTCTGAAAGATATAATTCAGTGGTTCTGAGATCTCGTCTGCCAGTTCCTTCAGAACCCTGGGGTGTAATCCATCCGGTCCTGGTGATTTGAACTCGTCTAGGGTAGACAGGTGCTCACTTACCATTTTCTTCCCTATTTCAATTTGTGTTCCTAATCCGATTTTTGTGGTGCTGCTTTTGATAGGTTGGACTGTTTTATCCCTTTGTGTAAAGACAGATGCAAAACATGAGTTAAATAGTTCTGCTTTCTCCCTGTTGCTTGTCACCTTCTTGCCACTTTCTCCTAGCAATGGACCAATTGTTTCCTTAACCTTTTTCTTGTTTTTAACTTGTTGGAAGAAGCTTTTTTTGTTAATTTTTACTTTTGTGGCAAGCCTTTCTTCATTGTGAGCCTTAGCTTTCCTCACTTCATCTTTACAGGCTCGGGCTATTTGCTGATATTCTGCCTTAGTTATGTCCCCCTCCTTCCACTTTTTATACTTACCTTTTTTGTCTTTCAGTTTGACAGATAGTTCTTTATGCAGCCATGCTGGTTTCTTTTGGGAGCTGTTATTTTTCTTCTTCATTGGTATTGTGCTAGACAGGGCTTTTGTAATCTCATTTTTCAAAATTTCCCAAGCTTCTTGAGTTGTTTTCCCCTTGAGGATTCTCATCCATGGAATTTTTCCCAAGCTCTCTCTAAGTTTATTGAAATTAGCTTTCTTAAAGTCCAAGACTCTAGTTTGACTTTGTTCTACTACTTGTGTTTGCATAATGTTGAATTCCAATATTGCATGGTCACTTGCCCCCAGGGTTCCTATGGCTTCAACACCTTCTATCATTTCCTCTCTGTTAGTGAGAATTAAGTCCAATATGGCTGACCCCCTTGTTCCCTTCTCTACTTTTTGGAAAACAAAGTTGTCTGCTAGGTTTGTTAGGAACCTGTTGGATCTTCCACTTGGTGCAGAGTTTGTTTCCCAGTTGATGTCAGGGTAGTTAAAATCTCCCATTACTATTGTGGTGTGCTTCCTACATACCTTAGTTAGCTGACTAGCAAAAAGTTCATCTACTTCCTCTGCTTGGTTGGGTGGCCTGTAGTATAGACCTATGGCAATGTCATTTCCCCCATAACCTTTAATATTGACCCAAATGCATTCAAGATAGTTCTCATCATTGTTGTGCTCTATTTCTGTAGAGACGTAGTTATTTCTTATATATAGTGCAACTCCACCTCCTCTTTTATTTGGTCTATTTCTTTTAAATAATTCAAATCCTTCTAGCTGTATGTTCCATTTGTCGGTTTCATCCCACCAAGTTTCTGTAATGGCAATAATATCGTATCTGCCCTCTTTTACTTGAATTTCTAATTCGCCCTGTTTATTCCTCATACTCTGTGTATTGGTGTATAGACATTTGAGTCCATTTTGATTGACCTTGTGTTTACTGTCTACATAACCTGTGTTATGCCTGACTGCCCCTATTTTCTTGCCACTTGTGTGATTCATGCACATGGTATGGCAATCACTATTAAATGCTTGGTTTTGCTTGACAGCAGGAGTGATAATCTTACCCACACAAACATCTATGTTACATGTACTTATAACCCTATGAATTTTAGTTTGCTGGGGACAGAGATGTTCTGTATCTATTAATTCTCTGTCCCCGCTCTTCAGTTTAAATGTTTATCAAGAAAATATGTGAATTTAATGCCAAGTAACTCAGTCCCTTTCTTGGATGGGTGCAACCCATCTCTTTTGTACAGTTTTTCTTTGGACCAGCTACAGGCATCATGACTAATAAAACCAAAGCCTTCCCTTTTACACCACTCCTTTAGCCAAACATTAAACTCTGCTACACACTGGCTCTTCCCAGGTAAAACCTCTGAAAAGATAAGCCTACAACCTATACTATTAAGTTCATACCCCAAGTTCTGGAAATCACTCTGCACAGAAAGTACATCTTTCTGGGATAGATCATTAGTGCCAAGATGTATAATAGCATCAACGTCACAGTCCTTACTTGCATTCTTCACTATCTTAAGAATACGCTTCTTGTCTCTGCTGGCAGTAGCACCTGGCAAACACCTGACCTCTTTTAAAACCTCCATATCCTCTCCTAAATTTACATCCCTTACGATTGAATCACCAACCAGAAGGTGACTTCTCTTTTTACATACCTTGATATTCTTCTGCGACTGATGTGTGAACAAAGTCCTAAAACATTTAGGAACAAAGTCCTAAAACATTGCTAGATCATGCAAGCCAGTGGTGGGTTCCTGCCGGATCGCACCGGATCGCGCGCTCCCTTTCGGCGCTAAACCCGGAAGTATGGTCTTGCCCCGCCCCTGGCGACGCAACGACGCTTGCCTGCGCTCCACCAGCTCGGCTGGGAACGGAGACGTTTCTCTGCTCAGCAATGTCTTCAGTGGAGTGGTGGCAGCCTGGCAGGCTGAGCCTGCGTCCCTTTCAGGCGCTCCACTCCGGTGAGGAAACGTCTCCGTTCCCAGCTGAGCTGGTGGAGCGCAGGCAAGCGTCGTCCCGTCGCCAGGGGCGGGGCAAGACCGTACTTCCGGGTTTAGCGCCGAAAGGGAGCGCGCGATCCAGTGCGATCCGGCAGGAACCCACCAGTGATGCAAGCATTTAATTCCTTGTGAGTCCATTCATATCTAAATTCCTTGTTTAATTGGATTAATATAAGTAAATTAACTATGGCTGAGCTATTTTACTGGTATCTATTACTAATGAAATACAATGAGAGAGTATAACAAAATAATAAAGAGATAATCTAGTTATGAATGCACCAGAGAAGAATGCATGACCATAGAGTACAGTACTTTATTAGTTATATATCTGTGTGATCTTCATTCTTCCAACATTATCTCTCACAAATAATGACTATACTGGAGCTAAGTTCAGGTATTATTTGCAGGGGACGGGACGGGGGGTAACTACCATCTGATTTCGGGTGGTTGTTGTTAACATTATATTATTGGTTAACATTAGGTCACAACATTAAATCCAGATGAGGAGTTGCCACCACTTTTTCCATGTTGAGTTGGCTGCTTTGAAGTTGTCAATTTGTCTGGAGTTCAGTATTACATCACTCTACAGTGGCTTTCTACAGGGTTAATATCATAGTCAATGGATTTGGTATGAACTTTTGAACCAGAAAAAGCATTGGTATAGCTAGTGCATGCATAGTTTGGTTTACAATTTGCATTCTCTGTTTGGCTTTTTGTGGTTGCGAAATATTCAAATGTGTATTGTGCATAGATGTGCATGTATTCATGAAGGAAATGCGCCAGAAGCCGCCTTCTGGTACTTGACCCTTTTTTTGGTTTTGTTTTCAAATGTATTCAGAAATATTTCCTTACCTTCCTAAACCAGCTATTCGGTTAGGGTGTCCCCCCAGATAGCAAACCGAATGGTGGATTCTGCAAGGAGCATCTTGAACAAATTCCTACCAGATATCTACATTCATACAGATCATATGAAAGGGACCAGCTCTGGAAAGTAAGTTTTCAGATAATTCTTTTGAAGGTATTTATTATGGCTTCAGAGATTTTCATGCGATCACAATACCATCTAATAGTATCTATTGCTATTAAGGGTTATCAGCAGTACAATCTAGGAATTCTTTGTGGATGCCAAAGGGGAACTTAATGTAGGCCACAGGTGGCTTATGCCTATTGTAGTCAACTTTTAATTAGTTACCCATTAGGTCATATAGCCTCATTTTGGAATAACTATCTAGGTGTTAGCTCCGGCCAGCCCAGAGGGCCGGAGTTGCCATTCAGGGGAGAAAACCGGGCCAGCTACCAAGACTCACCAGATTTTCCTCCTCCACAAGCAGTCCAGCTGAGACATGTACAAAGCTCTTGATAACTGACTGAAAACAATCCATGATTAATTGCTGGGTGGTTTTCATTCTGTGTCACAAGGTGATGGGTGTGCGTAGGCATGGGGTGCGGTTTATCCTAATTATCAAGTAACTATAAAAGGTGGTGGGGACATCTCTGATAATTTATTCATTGTCTAAGTGCTTTGTTAGTCAGTTCATGCCAGAGGAAGAAGATAAACTTCATTTTCTAGCCACCTGTGTTTGGCTGTTTTCATTAACCCTTCGGAACCTGACACTAGGATAACCTCTTTGGCGAAAGAGCTTGCCCTCTCTTTCTTGAACCTGCTAGCAAGCTATCTCCCATCCTTCTGACATCTTAGAGACCTTTTGATTAGAGCTGCTGGCCCCCACCTATTTTCAAAACATCTAGGAAAGGATTTTCTTTGACTCCCTCCTCATTGGCATGTCAACCATTGGGTGGTTGAGCAGGTGCATTGCCCACAGAAGTCTTTGATTTGATCCTGGTTTAAAAGGGTTAGGGTTAGCAGCAGGGACTGATAGATGCCCTTGTTAGACTTCTTAGAAAACTGTTGCTGGTCAGAGTAGAAATTGCTAGCTTAGTGAGCCAATTGCTTGACCCAGTGGTAGGCTACTTGTTATATTCCTCGATAATAAGAAAAATGAATGACATTAAATTTATGGTCGGTGTTTGGATTGGCTATCTTGTATTTTTAAATACTTGTGCGTGATTAAGAAACCACCTTGTCTGTCAAGGTTTGGACACTTATGTCAAAGACTTAAAAGTAAATACATTTTTAAAAAAATACCCCTTTCCCTTCAGTTTCTCCTCTTCTCCTCCTTTCAGGTCTCCTGGCTTTGGTCTGTCTCTCGTGGCTGAGACTACAAATGGGACTTTCATTAGTGCTGAACTGGCCTCTAATCCCCAGGGCCAGGGTGCTGCTGTACTTCCAGAAGACCTTGGTGTGAACTGTGCAAAGTTACTCCTTGAAGAGATCCACCGAGTAAGTGGCTGATTCTAAGGCTCTTCTGAAGAATAATTGCTAATCCATCCTCACACCTGGTGCCTTCCATATATGTTGAAATCTGAGCTTCCAGAATTCTGGCCATCCGGATGTGGTGATCCCCAAATATCTGGAAGGCATCAGAGATGAGAAGACTATTTTATAAGCTGGCATTTTTTCATGAGTTCTTCCATGCTGGTTAGAAAGTCTGGCACCAAACTGAGGAAGCCTGTGCTAATGCCTCCCTCATCATCCTATGCATTTTAGTTCTGGGCATATTTACGCTTATGTAATTTTAGTTATATCATTTTAATTCTTCCCATATTTTATTACAATATAAGCCTTATATTTTCTAGGCAGCGGCGGCAGGAACAACAGAGTTGAATATAAAGGTGTTTTTTTTTCAAATACAACAAATAAAATTCACCTTTGTTTTGGTTAGCAACTGGAAGAGGTCTATAAAGATGGTCCTCAGGTTACAATGGTAATTGGGAGAGGAATTCCCATTGCTAAGCGAGGCAGTGTAAATAGTGATGTCACATGAATTCATCACTTAGTGAAGGAAGCCCCTGGAGTCCCCATTAACCAAGTTCCACCAGTCATTGGGCAAGGATCCACTCTATCAAAGTCATTCCTAGCTTGGCCCCTTCCCAATTCTGAGCCCTGATAAGATAAGGAACTGCTCCTCTTGAATTCCTCCAACTTGCCTATTCCACCCCTTCCCTCAAAATCTGCTCCTTTGGCTACCCAGCAGAGTGGCACTCCGGCAGCAGTGGCACCAGCAACACTGACGTCTTCAGCTTTCTCAGCCAGCCATTCCTACCCCAGGCCTCTATTTCAGCCCAAGGAGTACCACCTCAAGTCCTGTGCCGTGATCAGCCACCACAACGTGCAAGGCCCCAACTGCCACTGCCCTGTGTTCAGTGGGCTATGCTATGCCCAGCTGACTTTCCCTGTTTCCTCCCACTTCTGAAAAGACATGCCCAGCCTGACCCTATGCAAAGCAGCTGCTAGCCAAGCCCATCCCTCTCCAAATTGTGTATATCCTCAGGATGTTTTGGCAGGTCTCAGAAGCATTGCAAGAAGGCCATGTGTGATTTGGAGAAGGTTCATGCAGTCACGGGAAGAAGGCCGAGTATGGCCAGCACCTGCCTTGCAAAGGGCCAGGCCGAGTATGCCTTCTCAACAGCAGAAGATGGTGAAGGTCAGGTGGAGGTGGCAGGGCCTATGGAGCACAGGTGATGGCAGCAGCTAGGAAGTCTAGCCACAGTGTGGGGCTTGAGGTGGCGGCACTGGCACTTGGGTAGGGGGCCCAGATAGGTGGGGCAGCAGACAAATGAGACTGCTGAAGACCCCAGGCCTCTTACTTCAGTCCTAATGCTTCTGATGCTGCCACCGAGGGAGTGCATGATCCAAGATGGCCAAATGGACAGAGATGGAAGTTGTGGGGGCGGGCGGGGGGGGAGACTGTCAAAGTTCCCCTGCAGTTAAGTGTGGGCTGGCTGCCAAGCACCGGTGTTTTGATCGTGTGACTGTGAGGGCACTTCAGTTTCTGATTTTGTTTGTTTTGTATTTCACATCCACCCAGGCTGAGATAGGCTCCATGGGACAAGCTGTCCTTCTGAAACAGATTGCCATGTGCCTCCTGTTGCACCACTGCACAGCACTGTGAGATAACAGTGTGTCACAATTTCATTTTTGGGAAGCAGTTGTAGGATTATTTAAAGATATACAGATATCTGATATAATTTTGAATATACTGCTGTGCAATTGAAAATAAAGTGTTTTATCTTTTGACTTTTGAAATGTAAGAGCAGAGTGTCCCTGTGCTGTCTCCCAATTTCCTTTTCCCCTTTTATCTATAGTTTGTGGCTACCACAAAGCTTAATGATTAAAGCATTTCCTTTGCAGGGAGGCTGTGTGGACTCCATAAACCAAAGCCTCATTTTACTTCTTATGACTCTTGGACAGCAAGATGTCTCCAAAGTCCTTCTAGGACCATTATCACCTTACACGTGAGTTTTCTCATCCACACCCACGACTAATTTATTCTTGCTCAGTTTCTTAACTGAAGTGGCAGGAAACCATTCAATGGCTGCTACTTGGAACAGTTAATGACTACTAAAAGAACCACTTATGCTAATGTCGAGAACACGCCATGCAGTATGTTATTGCTGTTTATATGTATAATGCCATCAAATCAGTTTCTTATCAGTTCACTGAATCAAGCTAATGAAACTTGCAGATTGCATTTGCTCCTATAGACACAGACCAACATGAATTATATACGTATGGTAACATGTTCTTTTGTAAAGTGTCTTACCAGGAGTAACTCCCTGGCTTGCAATTTTGATAGCAATAACATTGATAGCAATAACATTGAGTAGAAAGTATTTTTAAATAGCAGATATTCATGTCACAGGTTTCAGCATGTTCTAGTCAGTACAGGTAGACCTCAACCTACAGCAGTTCATTCAGTGACCATTCAAAGTTACAATGGCATTGAAAAATGTGACTTATGACCATTTTTCACAGTTACTACCTTTGCAGTATGCCCATGATCATGTGATCAAAATTCAGATGCTGGGCAATTGGTTCATATGTATAACAATTGCAATATCTTAGGGTCATGTGGTCACTTCTCACAAACAAATCAATGGAGAAGCCAGATTCGTTTTACAACCAGGTTACTAACTTATCAACGGCAGTGATTCACTTGAAACAACTGCAAGAAAGGTCCTAAAATGGGGCAAAACTCACTTAACAAATGTCTCACTTAACAATAGAAATGTTGGGCTCAATTGTGGTCTTAAGTTGAGGACTACTTGTATTCAGGAGAAACTTGAGATCCATTCTGTTGGATCCGAGAGCCAGTTTGGTATAGTGGTAAGGACACTGGACTAGATAGAACCAGGGAGCCTGTGAGTTCTAATCCTTCCTTGGGCATGGAAACCAGCTGGGTGACTTTGAGCCAGTCATTCCCTCACAGCTCAGCTCGCCTCACAAGAATTTAGCTAAAGTGAAAATAAGCTGGTAGGAGTAGTATGTATATGTATAAGCTGACTTTTATTTGTAAAATAAATAATAAAGGCAGGATAAAAATTAAATATGTTGCCTTGAATTGTATAAAATAAAGGCAGGGTAGTTATGAGAAGCACAATAATATGAAATTATGGCTGCCAGTTCTTTAGCTGGTGTTGGCCTTCATATGGATCAAGTTTTTCTTCTTACTGCAGTGTGACTATCGTATTTCAGTGTCCTAGACTGTGAACTGTCCTTTTTCGGTTATCATGGTACCGGTGCTGTATGTATGAAAGGTACAGTACTGTGATAACTGAAGAATGATAGTGCCATCACAATGAGAGGGGTTATACTATGATATTACTGCCGTGCATTGTTATATGCTTTGGAGAGTCAAGTAGGAGTTTTTGAGGTAGAACAAGGAGAGGAGGAACTTGTATGCCTCATTGATAGATAATAGTCTATTAGTAATATAGGAATGTGCAAACATTCTACATGGCTTAGTCATTAATTTAAAAAAAAATGGTAATAAGCCAACTTCTCTGAGTAATATTTTGGAAATGTTAAAATTCCATGCAGATTTTTTTTAAAAAAAATCTTAATCTTAATTAATTGGAAACATTACTTTGGAGATATCCAGTTTTGCTCAGCTATGCTTTTCCTAAACTTTTTATAACATTTGACAATGGAAAAATAATGTATTTTTCAAATAATCGGTAGACATTCTTCATGAACAGGTACTTTCTTTTGAAATGCAGATGTTGTATGTGTTGACTACAGTTTAGAAAGAGATGTATACTTATACTTGTTTTTTCCTTTTCTTTTAGAATTGAATTCCTGCGACATTTGAGAAATTATTTCCAGGTTATGTTTAAAATTGAAACCAAACTGTTTGAAGATGAACGAAAGGGAGGTGAAAAAGTCTTAATGACCTGTGTTGGCATTGGGTTTTCTAATCTTAGCAAAACAGTACGATGATCGTTTGCTCATGAATTTCAATTAAAAGGGACAAAAATTAATGTTTCTATTGATATACTTTCAGGCACATGTTTTACTCAGGAAGAATATGTGGATTTTGTGCGTGTGACTGACTTTCACTTACTAAAGCAGTAGTTATTGCCATTTTAAACCCTTTGAAAGACAAGTTTGAGACTCCATTATGGACTTGAAGTGCATACATTGAAGATTATTTATTGAAGATACTTCTAGACATTTATGATGAGTTGGAAATACAGTCTAAATCTTTTTCCCTTTTTATTGTAGAAAGAGCATGTGCTAAAATCTTGTTTAAAATCAGATGCAATGATAAACAAATTTGTGTCATATAGTCTTAAAACTGCCATTGAATTTTTCTAAGGAAGCTCTTTAGTATGCATTAAATTATACTGGATGTTTTGTTATCAGGCTTTTTTTCAACAACGAAAGTTTTAAAGATGATAGACTACAAAGCAGCTCTCCATGGAGAAGGAAGAACTCTTTTCTATAAATCTTTTTTCTTGACCTTAGAGTGAAGTCTGAACAGAGATTTAGCCTTTTATTCTGAGTAAATGGATGCTAAAACTACTTGTCCCATGTTTTTTCTTAGTCAGATATAGTGATAGCTTATTGATTCCATGGTGTAGCAACTTCAATTTTCTGCATCTGGAAGTAATTCTGAACCAGCAATTGGTTCATGGAAATCTTACCCAAAGGATGGCTGTTTTTCTGCTGAATGTCAAGCAAGATTCTTCTGTATCTCTGAATGATTTGAAACCTGTTTTCTACCTGGAAGATAACTTATCAACTGATTTGTGTATTCTTTTTAATTGTTTATATCAGCTCTCTTTTATTCCTTTTCATCCTCCCTACAATCTCCCACCCTGGAGATTATCCTTCTAAAGAAAAGTCATTTTCTTATACTCTACATATCCTGAAGTATGAATAAAAGCTGAAATTACATCCATTTCTCTCACTTATGTACAAAAATAAAGAATTTAAGACTAACACAAAATAAAAAATGGGAATAACAAATTTAACACATGTCCTTTGCTATGTTTTTTTACTCTTTCTACAGGAATAAAAGTTTCCTAAATTAAATGTTCTTCTCTTAATGACTTGGACTTTTCCAGTTTCTGGAAAATTCAGGGAGATGGAAAACTCCCACTCGCAACAAACCTTATTCCTTGAACTTCTAATTCTATCTTCTTTTTGAAAAAAGAGTAAAACTTTTCAATCAGCAGAGGGAGGGGTTGGGTGTGGATAGGTAGTCCTCAACCCAGATCCACAATTAAGATTAACATTTCCATTGTTAACTAAGATAGCTGTTAAGTGAGTTTGCCCATTTTACAACCTTTCTTGCCACAATGAAGTGAATCACTGCAATCAAGGGAATCCAACTTCCTCATTGACTTTGCTTGTCAGTCGCAAAAGTCGCAAAAGGTGATCACATGACCTTGGGATACTGCAACCATTAGTTGCAGTGTCTGAATCCATGAGGATGCTTCAGCAGTCAAAAGTGGAAAAAAGCGAGGGTGGAGCCAACGTCGCAATCATATGGACGTGCGGTCTCGATGCCCCGAGACCGCTGCCGATACTTTTGCCGCTGGATGGTCCAATCGGACCTAAACTGTCCTGTAGAGATGGTGAACAGGAAGAATACGTTTTACTGATCTCAGGGACACCACAAAGTCCCTGATCGATCCAAGAGAAGTTCTTCAAGCTAGCAACAAAAAGTCCAGCCCCAGGCTGATGAAGTTGGGAATTCAAAATTTATTAGAAATAACAGAGAGAATTGAGAAGATGATGGAAAAAATAGAGTTTATAACAGCAAAAAATGGTGAGGTCAGAGTCCCAAAAATTGAAGGGGAAAATGATTACAAAGACAAGACAACTGATTACTTTACCAGTGGAGTAAACATGGTTGAAAGTGGGAAAAAGGGAGTATGGAAAAAGGAATTAGATTGACAGGAACTCTACCCCGGATTTCAAGGCATGGAAGAAGAAAAAGGAGAAAAAACGATGGATTTAAGGAGAGAAAACTTCTCAGAAGCACAAATTGACAACCAAAGATAAGCTGCAGATGGAGGGCATCGAGATTACTTAAGTAATGCTACAAGCAACAAGGTGCGGTGAGAAGTCCACAAAAATTTTATTAAGGAAATAAATAGATCAATTCCACAAATGACAAAATAAATAAGACTGTATTATTTCTGGAAGGATACAGGCTGATATATGAAAGTTGATAATAAAAAATTAGTTAATTTTAGTAATTAATGATTAGTAATTTAGTAATCTGTAGAGTGCTGTGTTGAATAAATAATTGATAAGTTGGTTTGATGAGAGGAAATTTGATATAATTAGCGAATGAATTTCTGTTAATAAGTAGTAACTATAACAATAACAATGAAATGACAAGGGGTATAGTTAATATATATATGTACTGATTTAATAAAAGGAATTGGGATATAAATAGTAAACAGCGACTTGGAAAAGAAGATTAGAAATTTCTCTCCCATTTAACACCTCTCCTGCGCGAGCTGCACTGGCTTCCTGTGGTCTATCGGGTGCGTTTCAAGGTTTTGATTACGATCTTTAAAGCGCTCCATGGCATAGGACCTAGTTACTTGCGGGATCGCATCCTGCCCCATACATCCCTACGACCAATCCGCTCACACAGAGAGGGACTTCTCCGGGTGCCGTCCGCTAAACAGTGTCGGGGGGCGACACCCAGGAGCAGGGCCTTCTCTGTGATGGGCCCAGCCCTGTGGAATGACCTCCCCCTTGACATCAGGATTACTTCCGATCTCCGCTCCTTCCGTGTAAAACTCAAGACCCACCTCTTTCAATTATCTGGCCTGGCTCAACCGTAGTTTATCCTCCTCCTGACAGTCCTTTTAAATTGTATTTTATCATGGGATATTTTAATGGCTATTTTTAATTTTCTATTTTATTATTAATGTGATATATGTTTGATTACTACCTCCTCCATGTATGTATATGTGTGTATCTGTATGTCTATATGTATGTATGTATATTTTTATTGTACGCCGCCCCGAGTCCCTTGCGGAAAGGGAGCGGCTAACAAATTAAAAATTTGAATTTGAATTTGAATAATTAATTCTTACTTAGAACATGTTATAAAGGTGTCATGTTATTGGATGATATTAGAAATAATTAATGAAATGTCGTTATGTGGTTGTGTTTTTAATTTTGGATTATTTCATGCAAAAGGACGTTAAAACAATTATAGTCAAATGAGAATTGTGGGATGTTTGTGGGATAATTGCAGAAAGCGAGAATCGGTGCTTCGCCCTCTCTCTTTTTCTCACCCCACCCAACATCCCGATGTGGAGAGAGAACTTGTGGTGTACATGAACTAATTTGCATTAGAAAAGGGCTACCATTGAAAAGCATTCAGAAACTTCAATTGGTGAAAAATGTGTCTCTATGAATAATAGATGGTGCCAGCTACACTGCCTATGTGACACTACTACTTTGTGAGATGCACTGGCTGCCGGAAAAGAAGAACTAGTTTGTTCAGTGGCAATTTTCACTCCTTTTCTTCTAAACCACCATCAATCTGTTGTGGTATTCAGTTCCAAAAGCACAAGCCCCATTAAGCTTTGTTTGATTAATAGAATTAATCATATACTTATGTGGATCTAGATCATGTGGTATAGTCCAAACCCAGCTTTGGTTGAAGTTATTCTTCCCCTTTCAAATATAAATGAAAAATTGCTGCTGATTATAAATAGAGCACATGAGCATATGAACGATGGTAGAGAACATGACAAGCAACTTTGATATAGTATCTCCTGAGGCAGTTGGATTTCTATCAGCAGTTGGGGTACTTATCATCTTGCTGTTGATTCTTTTTCTGTATATTAACAAGAAGATGTGTTTTGAAAATATTGGAGGCCTCCCAGACCTCAATTCCCATTACACTGCCAGAAAAAATTCACAGGACAAACTGCATAATTTATATATAAATAAAGACCAGCATGGTTCATCATCGGAGAGTGAAGATGAGACACTGGGTAAATACCATGAAGCCTTGTCAAGAACTCAGAGTTCATGGCCACCAGCAGGCAACAGTAGACAACAGAAAAAATATTGTTGGGAAAGCAGACAAAAATATAGCCCTTTGTCTGCAGAGTATGATGGGTATAGTAGCAAAGCCTCTGTAGATGAAGGAAAACATTAATGAACAACATTCAGTTATCCATCTGATTTGCATTGGAGAAATATCTGGCCATCCTAGGACATAAAGGTAGAGAGAGCAGTAACCAGCACATCAGTAACAAGTTGAAAATACCACTAGCCTGCTCATGAACGATCAGAGCTGAACTTCTGAAATTCTTTTCTCACATTAGAAATAAAGACTAAAGAACAACGTTTAGGCCTTATATATGCATTATGTTGACATATATACTGAATAAAATAAAGATTGATATAAAATGATAAAAGAATTGTGGGATGTTGATAGTAAGATATATAAAGATTTTTGTGATACAAGGCAGATTATTTTAGCAAAGCAATTCAAGGTAATACAAAATTGACATATTGTATCTGCATATTGTACAGGTTTACTCATTTATAATCCATTTAACTGGAAATAACTCAGACAAGATAAATTAGCACATGTGGTGAAGAGTAATACTTTCGTCAGGCTAATTTTAACTTTCTTAAACCACCCTCAGGCTCAATATCACAATAGTTCAGAATGTAAAAACAATTTCATGAGTGAAGTTAACACAGTACAACCCAAAGCAATAATGATAACCCCTGAGAATAGCCACTGAGTTGGACAAGTTCCTGTAGCCCTCTAAATAAAAGAGAATAATGGGGGAATTAATCCAGGACACTGGTGCCATTAAGAATAAAGCCCTTGAATTGCCTTACCATTTAAGCCAAAAGAGATGGACCTTGAGCTGGTAGGTTAATGCTCTTTATTGACCTCCATCAGAGTGGCGACTGGTAACATAGGTCTGAAAAGGTACCTTGGATTAAGATTGATTTCTGGGACTATAATGTTTTTTTTTCCTGCCAACAATACCGAAGTGGTTCACTACTGCCATCTTTGGTGTTTCCTTCAGTTTGCCAATCTAGCCAATAGGCTTCAGATTTTCCAGTTGTCTCCTAATATTCATCAAGTGTGACTTTTCTTTCAGATTACTCAACTTAACTTAACTTTATTGGATTTCTAGACCGCCCCTCTCCCAAAAGAGACTTGGGGCGGTGTACAGTCATATTAAAATAGTTGAACAGTAAATATACATGTTAAAAATATACAATAAATAAATTAAAACATAGGACTGGAGGAGGTAGTAGAAGTTCCCTGTACAATTTAGTTAAGTTAGATTAAAATGTTTAAAAAAAATTTAAAAAGTTAAAAACATTAACCTTAAAAGCTATCCCAAATAAAATATCCGCCAGGAGGTAAGAGTAGAACTATAAGTGGGCCAGGCCGGCTAGTCGGAACAGGTGAGTCTTAAGTTTTTGTCGGAAGGAGCGGAAGTCGGTAGTAGTTCTAATATCGGGGGGGGAGGTCATTCCAGAGGGTTGGGCCCATCACAGAGAAGGCTCTACTCCTAGGCGCCGCCCGTTGGCATTGCTTGGTGGATGGCACCCGGAGAAGTCCCTCCCTGTGTGAGCGAATTGGTCGCAGGGATGTATGTGGTAGAATGCGATCCCGCAGGTAACTAGGCCCTGTGCCATGGAGCGCTTTGAAGATGGTGATCAGCACCTTGAAACGCACCCGAAAAACCACAGGTAGCCAGTGCAGCTCGCGCAGGAAAGGTGTTATGTGGGAGTACCTAGTACTCCCCATGATGGCCCACGCGGCCGCATTCTGAACTAGCTGTAGTCTTCGGGTACATCTCAAGGGGAGCCCCATGTAGAGAGCATTGCAGTAGTCCAGACGAGACGTCACCAGCGCATGAGTGACTGTGCGTAAGGCATCCCGGTCCAATAGGGGGCGCAATTGGCGCACCAGGCGAACCTGGTGGAACGCCCCCCTTGCCACGGCTGCCACATGGTCATCCATCGACAGCCGGGCATCTAGGAGGCCGCCCAAATTGCGCGCCCGTTCCACAGGGGGCAGTTGTTCACCCCCTATGGCCAGTGATGGAATCAACTGGTTGAACCGAGGCGCCGGTAACCACAGCCACTCAGTCTTGGAGGGGTTAAGCTTGAGTCTGTTGTCCCCCATCCAGACCCGGACGGCTTCCAAACACCGGGACATCATTTCGACAGCCTCGTTGGGGTGGTTTGGGGTGGAAATGTACAGCTGAGTGTCATCAGCGTACAGATGGTATCCAACCCCAAAACCACGGATGATCTTACCCAGCGGCTTCACATATGTGTTGAACAGAAGGGGCGAGAGGACCGACCCCTGTGGCACCCCACAAGTGAATGACCTCAGGGCCGACCTCTGCCCCCCTGCCAACCCACATTGCATCCGGTCGGAGAGGTAGGAGCCGAACCACCGCAAAACGGTGCCCCCAACTCCCATCCCCTCCAGCCGGCGCAATAGGATACCATGGTCGATGGTATCAAAAGCCGCTGATAGATCTAATAGGACCAGGATAGAGGAACAACCCCTATCTCTGGCCCTCCAGAGATCATCAACCAACGCGACCAAGGCCATCTCCGTGCTGTGACCTAGTCAAGTATGACTAGGTTTTACTATCGCTTGTGAGGTTAGAGTAAACACTGAATGGCACATAAACACACGGCCTAGCATGATACTTGGTGCAGTAGTTAAGGTTTGGGCCTAGAAAATGGTGAGTTGTGAGTTCTAATCCCCTAAAGCCAGCTGGGTGACCTTGGGCCAATCAATCTCAGCCCAACTAGCACATAGGGTTGTTGCTGTGAGAAAAAATAGGAGGGGGAAGGAGTAGGTATGCTTGCTGCCTTGACTTAACTTATAAAATAATAAAGGCAGAATAAAAATCTAAAAATAATTGCTTCATGGTCAAGCTATATCTTGTAATTCATTCATTTATTTATTTATTTATTTGACAATGTCATTATGTACATACAAAATGGCAGAGTTTTGGCTGCATTATCATGTTTGCCCTCTTGTCTTTTTTTATTTCCCCCTGTGGATGCTGATATTATTAGATTTATCCCCTATCCTTTCTCCAAAAGCTCAAGGTGCCTCATGTGAAGATCTCTCCTAATTTTATCATGTGAGTAAACCTAGGTGAAAATGCTTGTTTGGCTCAAAGGTTTGTGGTGCATTTCCACAACTGAAAAGAAAACACCTGCACCTGGGTCTCCACAGAACTAATTTAACACTTCAGTTACTATACCACAATAGTTATCTGGGATAACTATTTGGAACAAAGCTGTTGGTTGCCTGAGATTCAAACAAAGAATGAGGCATTTTAAAATATTTAACTGGATTCACATGATGGCCTCCTTCATGGTCACCTTAATTTTATTTACTCAACCCAGTTTCCTTGGTTTCCATGGCATACGGAACCCTAAAATAAGCCACCAAGGGCTGGGTTTGTACAATATGCTAGGCTAAAATGTGTGGTTGGCTGACTTCAGTATGGTAGACATTAGACAGGCACAACTTTTCTGTCTCAATTGAGGCAGAAGCAACAGGGATCTAATCTTTCTTGTCTCAAGTTCTGATACTTGACTTTTTCTCCTGGTCACTGTTCCCTTTGCTAAATATGGAGCAACTGCTCTAATGACCAAAGAAAGGCCTCCGAATAAACAATGCCTAGTCTCTCAGTGTGCCTAGCCTTAAAGTAAGTTGTTTAATTTTAGATTTTTGAATCCAACATTGGACTAAAGTCAATTTTTCAGACTGTTGACAATAGGCTTGGACCTAATATTCACCCAAAAATGGGTGGGGTGGTGGGGTTGTCACATTTTCCTAAACAGTGCTTTGCTTCCCATTTGGGGAGTGTGTTTTGGAAGATGCAAATACAAGGCTGGCAGTCACAATTGCCAACAATTGCCTTCTCTATGGCTACATTTATCTGTTGTGCAAACTCAGCCCAATTTGGTTTAGTCAATTCTTCCAGCCATATGAAACTAATTCCAATTGGGACAATGACATGAATGAGGACACTTTTTCCCCAGTATCATTTGATGATTAACAGCCCAGCTGCAATTTATTCTCTTTGTTTAAATACTGACAAAATACATAGCTTTGTACAAGAACAAGTAATAATTTGACAAAAGTCTATCATTCATACATTGCTCTAAGTAGGGGTGGGCTTCAAAAATTTTAGCAAGGGGTTCTCTGCCCGATTGCGGGGTGGGCGTGGCCTAGTCGGCCATCCTGCACCACGGGGAGGGGGCTTTTTGCCCTCCCTGGGCTCCAGAGACTTTCTTCAAGCTTCCGGGAGGGCAAAAATGGCCTCCCCAGGCTCTGGAGGCCCTTTGAAGACCAGAAACTGGCCTGTTTCTGACTTCCCAAACTTCTGGCAGGCATGTTTTTCGCCCTCCCCGAGCCTCCATGCACGCCCTGCACTTTCCTGCATCCAAAACAGGCCCAAAAATAGTGGGGACTCCGGAGAGGGGTGGGGCCAGCCAGGAGTGGGATTTGGGTGTTCCCTGAACTGCAAAGAATCTTAGCTAAGGTTCTCCCAAACCCCCAGCAGCCCACCTGTTAGATATTAGCATATATCGTAGTAAGTCTCCCCTCTGGTCCGCTGCTACAGCGGGAAACAGGTATCGTTCTGATTGGTCGAGGGGCGTACCCGATCCCTATAAAAGGGGAACCCTCCGACCACAGAGCAAGCTGGATCACCACTACTATTAATAAAGAGCTGTTAAGTCACTTCGTGTCCGCAGTCTGTCTCTCGTTGCCCAGATCTAACATTGGCGACGAGGGTGGGATCGAGAGGCAGATAGGACGAAGAACGCTACCTCCAGAATCTCCGGATTTGATCCAGCCCAGGAATTCGGCAGAAATTCCGGCCGCCATATCAGATCACCGCAGCGCGGCAAATTCAAACAGAGAAGATGGCGATGCATGCTCCCCCCGCTCCTTTCGACCCAGAAAACGACGAATGGGAAGCCTTCATGATTCGTTTCGAGTGTTTCCTCGAAGCGAACGAATACACGGGGATCACCGACGCAAGGAAGAAAAACATTTTCCTCGGCTACTGCGGAAAGGAAGTCTTCAATACGGCCAGAGACCTCACCGCGCCTACTCCAATACAGGCAGTATCATGGGCGACGTTGCAACAGGCTCTACAGACTCATTACGCGCCAAAACCTTCCCGCCATGTTTGCCGCCAAGCGTTCAACACGAGGAACCAGAAGGCGGGAGAATCTATCAACCAATATGTTGCAGCCCTACGTAAAGCAGCCACACATTGTGGATTCAGAGACCTGGATGAGCAGATTATGGATCGACTCGTTAGCGGGCTGAGAGACATTTCCCTACAAAAGCGGCTGTTAGCAAAAACCAATTTAAGCCTACAGATTGTACTCGAGGAGGCAAGAGCTTCAGAAGCAGCAGACAGATCAGCGGAGACAATTCAACGCGGGTTCAACACTGACCAGAATTCTGGGAGTTGAAGTCCACAAGTCTTAAAGTTCCCAAGTTTGGACACCCCTGCTGTAACCCTTCTAAATACATTCCACTTAATTTTTATTAAGTGACTATGGGGATGCTGCAACAGTTGTAAGTGTAAGGACTTGTCAGTTTTTTGTATCTTTGAACGGCCTCCAGCATGGTGGCTCAGGAATTTTTGGAGTTGAAGTCCAACAGGCTGTAAAGTTGCTATACAGGTAGTCCTCGATTTACAACCATTTATCTAGTGACCGTTCAAAGTTACAACGACACTAAAAAAAAGTCAGTAATGATCATTTTTCACATGATCCTTGCAATATCCCCATGGTCACATGATCAAAATTTGGATGCTTGGCAGCTGGCACGTATTTATGATGGTTGCTGTGCCCATGGCTGATGTGATCACCTTTTGTGACCTTCTGAGACATAGAGTGTGGCACAACTCACTTAGCTTACAACTGCAACAGTTCTACTTCTACTACCTCCTCCAGTCCTATGTTTAATTTATTTATTGTATACTTATAACATGTATATTTACTGTTCAACTATTTTAATATGACTGTACACCGCCCCGAGTCTCTTTTGAGAGAGGGGCGGTCTAGAAATCCAATAAAGTTAAGTTAAGTTAGCTGTCTTGCTTAGCAGTGGAAATTTTGAGCTCAATTAAGGTCGTAAATCAAGGACTATCTGTAGTTGCCTACCCCCACAGTGTACTAAGGGATGAGCCAATCCAAGGAGTACCTCGGACGATAAAGCTGCCCAGAGTTGCTTTGGTTAGTGAGATGGGCAGCATATAAATGTAATAAATGAAAATAATAAATATATGTTGCAAGGTAAGCAACTCCTTTCATTTCAATGCTGAGCTGACTCTGAGGATAAATTCCTCAGGCAGGGTGGGGAAATTTCAAACCTTGAAATTCTTGGATTTGTTGGTTTTTGTTGCAGCATATTACAAAGAATGTATAATAAAACAAAGAATGGGAAGGCACAAAAAACCATGCCTTTATAATAAGGGGGTGGGAGGAAAAATCTTGATGAATGACTCTTGCTATAATATAGTTAACCCTCCCCAATGTTCATTTCTGTCCTACTCCAGCACATTTAGTATGTATCCATCTTGTGCTGATATTTAACCCGGTTTTTTTTTTAAGTGTACAGAGAAAATGTATTTTAGCTGTACCTCTTAGTACAGTTGGTACAATTTCCCTGGCACGAAAGGTACACACAGTGATTTCTTCCTTGAATGCATTTGATTTAACCTGCATGGGCAACACAACTTCTCATCCCCTTGCCAACAATATCCATCTGCTCAGAACATCTTATTTTCCCTCTGTTGAAGCTTATCCTGGATTTTGTACTACACTGAATGCAAACAGAAGACATCCAAGTACTGTATCTTTCCATTCTGTTCTGAGTAAAGGAAAACATGTGTAATACACAAGGACTACCGTAGAAAAGGTACAGCTTTGAGAGACATGGCCCTGATGCATGAAATCCCAGGCTGATTCAGATGTTTCAAAGATGTTGAAGCATCGTGGCTTTCAAATTTGTGAGAAAGTAGGATATGTGCTAGAACAGTTTGCACATTACATTTGGGGAAATATGTGTACTTTTCTCATTTCAGGCCAGGAAAGAACTGTTTTCTCCTCCAAGATCCCCAATAAATTTAAGAATGATTACTCATCATTTTTATCAAAAAAACACATTTTTAAACAATTTGCAGATTTGTTCCTGAAGAAAAAATAGTCAAATCTCAATATTATTTTTGTTGTTGCATGGAATCCTACAAGTCTATTTAAGCCATCAAGTCATATCCAGTGCTCAGTGCAGAAATCCAATTTATTAAAGCACCTCAGTGGATTATTGTCTATTTCTCACATTAACTCATCGTCTGAAGCAGTCCCCACCAGTTCTCTTGGCAACTGGTTCCACTGACAAGCTGCTCATGTAACGGGGACACTTTTATAACGTTTAATTAGAATGTGTCTTTCTATAACTTAAATCCATTATTTCACGTCCTTTTGTTTTAATAATAGGAAGTTCTATGTGACATCTTTTCTAGTATTTCATCAGTATCACTCAAACCTCTTTAGTCTTCTTAAGGCTAAATATGACCAGCTCCTATCTCTGTTCATGGGATTCAGTTTCTACCCTACTGATCATCCTTATTGCCTTTTCTGTTCCGCTTTCTCTAAATACTAAAATTTGGTGTCCATCAGGGGTGGGATTCAACCGCTTTGAGTGAACTGGTTTGCTCCGACAATCTGGTTGGCCCGCCCCCCCCGCCCCTGCGCTTTACTTACCTATATCCTCTCAGCTGATTTGCGCAGCAGAGCGGATTGCTGGCCTCAGCTCTGTTATTCCCCAGAAGTAATGTGGAAGTTCTGTTAAAAGTGTACACCCACGCAGCGTGCGTCAGGCACAGGTGTGCGCAGATCATGTGTCCGAAACACACGATCACCGAACCGGTTGTTAAACTGGCAGGATCCCACCACAAGTGTCCATGATTGCATGCCATCCTTGAAGTGGAAGACTAATCATCACAGAATAAAGATTTTTTTTCTGAAATGGGATCAATATATTTGCTAATTTACTTCCTTGTTCTTTCTTACGAATGAAAGCTTATGCCTTTCCATATATTTTTTTTCTACAAAGGTTGCCACCAGGCCCCTTCTGATTTTAGGGACCGTTGACTAACACAGTTCTCTATCACCAGTGTCAAAGAAAACATAACGGATTGGATACAGCTTTCATATCTGTAATGGAATGACCTTGGGGAGAGAAAGGAAGAGATGCTGCCTAGCAGGGGTGAAATCCAGCAGGTTCTGACGGGTTCTGGAGAACCGGTAGCGGAAATTTTGAGTAGTTCAGAGAACTGGCAAATGCCACCTCTGGCTGGCCCCAGAATATGGTGGGAATGAAGATTTTGCAGTATCCTTCTAGAGTGGAGTGGAAATGGAGATTTTGCAGTATCCTTCCCCTGCCACGCCCACCAAGCCACACCTAGAAAGGCTCTGGAACCTGGGGAGGGTGAAAAAAGGATCTATCGGGCCCACCAGAAGTTGGAAAATGGGCTGTTTCTGGCCTCTGGAGAGCCTCCAGGCGGGGGGCATTTTCACCCTCCCCGGGCTCCAAGAAAGCCATGCATGCACGGGGCAGTAGGGGGGATCACTCGTGCATGAGCAAGGGGCATGGCGCAGGGGGCATTCAATTATGAGGGTGGGCACACAAGCCCATGCGATAGCTTTTAGCACCCGAGGCAAAAAAGGTTTGCCATCACTGGCCTAGGTAATCTTCCTTGGCTTTGTAATAGAAGTTATAGAACATAGAATCATCGGATTGGAAGAAACCTTGTTTGAAGCAAGAGAACTTATAAATATATACCAAATGGTTGTCCAGACTTTCTTTTTCTTTTTTTTTAAGTGTTGGAGCACCCACAATTGTTGAGGCAAGCTGTTCCTTTGATCAATTATACTCATTGTTTGTTATTGTTATTAGTCATATCCTCCCCAGCATTTCCAGCCTGGCAAGTACCCAGCTATCCTTCTACCAACTTGAGCTCATTCCGAGTTTCAATTTTCCATTTCTACATTTCAGGATACTTCATGGGGACTTGGTCCATTACTTACTCCAGTATAGGTCCTTTTTGTCTTCATCATGACAGTTGTTTGCAATTGTGCTTCTAGGAACTTTCTTTCACGCTGAGCTCTTCCTGATACATGCCCATTTTTTTATATAAAACATTTCTAGTCATTATAGAGTTCACTCAGATTTGAGAAAGCAATGGCTTTTAATTTTTTTTTAAAAAAAGTATGGATATTCAATTTGATTCCAAAATCCCCTTATTTTTCCATGTTGGTCATTGAACCATTAGTTTGACTCTACAACCAATCAGTCATGTATTTATCACTTGCCATGTTTGGAATCGGACATAGGATATAAATTCAACTATTTATTTACATATTTATTTGCATAGCTGATTCCTTCAGTATAGCAATTCCTCAAACTACCAGATCTAATTCTCTTAAGAGAGTTATCCTTACACACCTAATCAAAGGCATCTTTTGCAACACCCGGGATCATAAGGCTGATTAGTTCCGTGTTTGGCCAAGCTTAGGAAGGGGGGCGAGGAGCTCATGGCCAAGTAAAGCTTTGCTTCTGTCCATTTTAAGTCAGAGATCTTCAAACTTGGGAACTTTAAGACTTGTGGACTTCAGCTCCCAGAATTCTCCAGCCAGCTAGGCTGTTATGCTGGCTGGAGAATTCTGGGAGTCAAAGTCCACAAGTCTTAAAATTCCCAAGTTTGGAGACACCTGATTTAGGTGATCTTTGGCATATCGAGACTGCTCCCCTTCTTAAAAAGATTTAAGCAACCAGCCCTTCTTCCGATCTCGACTAAAGCAGGAGTTTCCAACCTTGGCAACTTTAAGCCTGGTCGACTTCAACTCCCAGAATTCCCCAGCCAGCATAGCTCTAGCCAGCATAACAGCATAGCTGGCTGGGGAATTCTGGGAGTTGAAGTCCGCCAGGCTTAAAGTTGCCAAGGTTGGAGATGCTTGGACTAAAGTCCCGCTTTCTTCTGAAGCAATTTCAGAAAGCAGGCTATATGACTCCTCTTCCCGGTGGGGGGAGGGAGGGGGAGGAGGAGCCTACCCGCGCCTCCTCGCTCTTTTTGGCGACGTAGGTCGCGCGCTCTAACTCAGGCCCTGCGCGAGTGCGCGCGCGGCGGCGGCGGGGCCTCCTGTGCGGAAGCGGTGGCAGCGGCTGTTCTTTTTCTCTCTCTCCCCTCCCTCCGGAAGACCAGCAAGCAGGAAAGGCGGACCTGACGAGCGAGCGAGCAAAAGAAACGGAGCCTGCAAACCGCCGCTGAAGGCCGAGCTCGGCAGTGGCTGGCAGGCGGCCGAGGAGCAGCAGCAATTGCAGCAACAGCAGCAGCTCCTCTTCCTCCTCCGGGCGGAGGGAAACTTGGAGCCGTTCCTCGGAGAGCTTGGGGAGGAAGCTCTCCGCCGACACCACCGAAACCCGGGTGAGTTAACTTCTCCGGGCGCCCGTTTTGGTTCAAGTATCCGTGGGGACTCGCCCGCAATTAATTGCAGGAGCAGCGGGAGCGGGACGGCCGGTTTTAAGATGCCACTTTTGCAAAAGGCAAAAAAGTTTGGGGGTTTTTTAGGGTTTTTTTCCCCATCCCACTCCATTGTTAAAAAAACCTCTCCAGGATTGAGCTGTTGGGAGTTTTTGGTGCTCTCCGAGGTTTTATTAAGTAACCGGGCAATAATCAGGTTGTGCGTGTATGGTGTTTTTTTATTTTAATGTTTGACATTTATTTTTAAGGAAAAGGGCGGGGAAGTTGCAGGTCATTCGTGCTTGTCGTTGACATTTATTCTAAGGGCAGAGAAAGATCAGCTTGGGGTATTTTTTTTTTTAATTCCGCCTACCCCTCAAAAATCCCCCTCGCCTCTGGGTATAAAAGCGAAACCGAAAGATGGCCTCTAATGTGTCAGAATAAGCCGGGGGACAAATTTGATAGAAGCTCCGGGGGTGTCCTTTTCTTCCGCCTTAAAAAAAAAAAAACCCGACCATTTTCTTATTTGAGGCTGTCAAAGCCTTAGGCGAGATGAAGTCGTCCGCGGTTAGAAGAGGCCTCTTAACGCTTCTCTTTCATATTTTTCTTTTTTTTTTTTAACCCCAAGGATGTGGCTTTAAAAAAAAAAACAATAACGCCCTCCTAAGAGATAGCATGCATTTTTAAATATTTAAAACTTTGGGGTGACCTGTCCCAGACCTTAGGGAGATTCTTTTTTTCAAAGATAACTTGTGTGACTTGATTTTGGCCTCTCTCCCCTCCCTCCCCCCTTATAAAACTGACATTCTAGAAATGAGTCTCAAAAGGAGACAAAGGTCCTGTGGCTTGTCAGTGGGGGAAGAAAAAGAGTGGGTGGCAAACGTCTTTGCTCAGAGTGATTGTAAGACGTTGTGGTTTGCAGCCAATCTGGCTGTGCTTGCACCATAACATGCTCTTGGCACAAGTGACAAATCCACGATTTGGCATATGAGAATCTAGCCAGAATCAACATTTTCTGTAGCACCAACTTTAGGAAACTGATGTACCGTATTTTTTGGAGTATAAGACGCACCGGAGTATAAGACGCACCCAGGTTTTGAAGAGGCATTTTTTTTTAAAAAAGTAGGTAGGTGGATAGAAGGATAGAGAGGGAGAGAAAGAGAGAGAAATACAGTAGGCAGGTAGGGAGAGAGAGAGAGAGTAGTAAGGTAGGTAGGTAGGTAAAGGGAGAGAGAGAGAGAAATAGAGAAAGATAGATAAATACAGTAGGTAGGTAGGGGGAGAGTGTGTGTGTGTGTGTGTGTGTGGGTAAGTAGGTAGATAGAGGGATAGAGAGAGAGAAATAGAAAGAGAGAGAGAAATACAATAGATAGGGAGGGAGGTAGAGAGAGAGTAGGTAGGTAGAGGGATAGAGAGAGAGAAATAGAAAGAGAGAGATAGAAAGAGAAATACAGTAGGTAGGAAGGGAGGGAGGGAGAGTAGGTAGGTAGGTAGATGTTTCCAGGTGTATTTATCCATGTGCTGGAGAAGGAAATCGCTGACAATCAGCAGCACCTAATTTTGTTTCTGCTGGCCCAGCACTTGATCAATGTAATTCTCATCAATCAGTTAAAGAGCTTTTCAAAAGGAAAAAAAAATTTTTTTTGCACTCTGCAAACCTCCCAAAAACGGCCCTTTTTTTGCGAAAACGGGCCGTTTTTTGCATAAATGGGCCTGTTTTTTTTTTTTAAAAAAAGGGCATGAATAGCCTTGGGGGAGGCTTGCAGACTGCTCCAGGAAGGGGGCAAAAACTAGCAAAAAATGGCCCGCTTTTTGTCAAAAAAATGCATGCATAGCCTTATGGAGGCTTATAGAGTGCTGCTGAGGGCTGGGGGGCCAAAAACGGCCCTTTTTTGCTTATTTCTGCCTTCCTCGGCCCCCTGGAGCTCTCTGAAAGCCTCCATAAGGGTATGCACAGCCATTTTGGTGAAGGGGGTGGGGCTTTGGGAGGCAAAAAATGCTGTATTTGATGTATAACACACACCCAAATTTTCAGCCTCTTTTTTGAGGAAAAAAGGTGCATCTTATACTCCAAAAAATACGGTATTTATCACTGTTTCTTTTTGTTTGATCTGATAGACTTCTTCATCTACCCTTCTCCTTTTCAAAAGTTGAATTGCAACTCTAGGAAGGTATGAGTACTTCGTAGGGAATGATCACACATTATAATGTTGGAGATTTAGTAGTACAGGTTTTTTTTTTAGTATTATAAATCTACAGAGGAACTGCTGGTTCACAAACAACAATATGAATTCTGAATGGATGTAATGAATACTCTGTGGTGTAACTCTCCGTATTTAAACAAAAATTAAAAGCAAGATAGAGAGTTCTCTGATAGAACAGCCTCCTCAGGCCTGTTTATAGCTGTGGAGAGAGAAAAATACAATCTTTCCACAGTTTTGCATATATTATTTTAAGTTGGGAAGGACACAGAAGTAGCTGTCTTACCTAGCTTACCTGTCTAACCATGATCCAGATTCATGGTTATCAGATTGGCTGTCCACTATGTTGTAAATTGATATCCTTCATAAGCTTATCAGTGTGTGTGTGTGTGTGTGTGTGTACACACACACACACATTGATAAGCTTATGAAGGATATCAATTTACAACATAGTGGACAGCCAATCTGATAACCATGAATCTGATTTTATTCTCTAATACATTATATATATATATATATATATATATATATATATATATATATATATATATATATATATATATATATATATATATATATATATATATATATATATATATATATATATATATATATACACACACACGCTGGTTTTGTTGTATTCGGGTCTATATATATATAATGTATTAGAGAATAATATATAATTTATGATAATGTATTAGAGAATTATATATATAATGTATTAGAGAATAAAATCAGAATGACACTGCTCTTGAAAAATAAGGAAACAAAAAAAGAAGTGTTATATCTTCTGGACTTTTAAAATGATTATGGAATGATCTGAGATTTAAATAAATAATAGTTATATTACATCCTGGACATTTAAAGTTCACCTGGGGAGAAGAATGTGTCTCCAGACTACAACTAAATGAAGGTGGTTTTTTTTTTTAGAGATGGTACTGTAATATTGAGTAGTGTTACTTTGTTTATAGGAAACAATGTAAAATATCCAGATGAACATATTTTTTCATATCTATATCAAGCACACTGTTTAGGACTTTGACTGTGTACATATGTACATGCATATTTACATATTTATACATACAAATACCTGGCAAAGATCATTGGAGTGTGAGACTAGGTGAAGCAGCCATAACCTAAAGGTGAAGCACTTAAGCAGAGAGGACTAAGTCAATCTCCTCAAAAAGTTACCTTGGAGAAGAAACATAAGGAGGACATAAAGAAACATAAGGATCTCTAAGGATCAAAGAAGAAAAGTCATCTGAAGAAGACAAAGAGACCCAACTTGACAGAAACACTCAATCCTATATATAATTACAAGTAGTTCTTATTTATGACCTTCAACATTACAGGCAATTTAAGAACATTTATCGTCTTCAAAGCATTACTCATATGATCGGCATTACAGTCAGTACATATTTTATGCCTGACTTGTCACTTTCCCCCCCTCTGTTGCAGAGTATAGGTTGGAGAGGAAGGGTTTGCAGGAGAATTAACTCTTCTACGCATCAAAAGCAATGTATTTATGCCGGGCCTGGGAGCTGCAGATGCACTATGCAAATAGCTTTCAGTACCCTCTTGAAATTCCTTTCTCTCCAATCTTTCCATTCTTGAGGGGACAATAAACTATTTCTGTAGGCAATCTCTCCCTTTGCCTGACTTTTTCTCCTCCTCATAGAGCAGAGAATTTGGCGAGAAAGGGATTAAAAGAGTTGTTTGCTCTTCTACACAATGAAAACAATGCACCGCCAGGAAAAAATCTGGCAAAGGAGAGATTACTTATAAAAAGCACTTTCCCCCTCCCTCTTCATAGTGGAAAGGTTGGGGAGGAAAGGACTTTAAGAAAGTAAGCTGTTTATGTAGAATACTTACAATTCCCAATACCAGGCTAAAGGAACAATCAAATAAGTGGAAATGAGTGTATGGGAAGAAATGTACATTGTAACCAGTAAAGTTTGGAGGCTACTTTAAAATTCATTGTTTCTGTGTCTCTGTGCCTCAGTGTTTGGTTGAAAATAATGTATATGTGTTGCTAATTATTTCCTGGCTGTTGATCAGAATTATATGTCTCATCTGCTTTAGCTGTACTTATCTGGGAACCTCATCTAGAAAGGGTGGTCGGTTTACAAGAGCCATTTGTCATAACAGGCTGTGAGTGTGAGTGACCATAAACCGAACCTGGACATTTTTTGGAACAAGAGCTGGGAGTAAAGAAAATGAATGTGTCCAGCACAGTTGAAGGGCACCCAGTGATGGACAGAGATAGATAGTAGTGAACTCATAGAAGGCATAATTAGTGTAGAACAGATTTATATTCTTTGTTGGGCATAATTGGTACCACCCTTTGGTATGGCAGAAAAGGCAGCGCAAAAGGAGGTGAATCCACATAAAATGATTTAAAAAGAAGATGGATTTTTTTTCCTGAAATCCCTCTGTTGCGGGCTACCTTAGAAATTGCAGGATACATACCAAGGCAGAAGAATATTAAAAGAGGTGCCAGAACTGAAATAAAGCAGCATGTTTATTTAAACTGTCCCCATTAATTACAGCATCAGAAACTTATCTGCCAGGATGAGTTCCAGTAATGAAGAGGTTGCTTTCATTGGGCAGTTGCATAGCCCTGCAACATCTTTTTTCCCCTCCACCCCCAAAGTTGCTTATTTTAGGCATCAGCAAAGGAAGGTTAGATATAAATGAGGATTAAGTGTCTAATCAACATGTCTGCTTTATACATAAAGGCACCTTTTTAAATAAGGCATTTTGGTCAGGATGTAAACAGTCTTGTTGCATTAAGAGCACATAGGAAACACATCCCATCTTCCTTTTGAAGAGCAGCCAAAAACTTCTCAGCATGTTGCCTTAAACAGATAGTTCTGTTCTCCTTGTAAGACATTACAATGTGAGGTTATGATGTTCATAGGCATTGACCATTATACTGTTGCATGTAGCAGAATAATAAAGTGATGAGGTCATATATGTAGTCATGGTAAACTTGTTGATTGGCTCTTTCAGATGCCAAAGTTCAGTAAATTGCCATATCATCACAGCTTAGCATCGCTGGTAGGAAGCATGTACATTTTCATTTGTTCCAGCATGAAGGCCTTATGCCTAATGAAGACAATCATAAGCCACAAATACAGGAAACTCTCTCTTCATTAAGACTGAAGTGAACAGTGACGTGCAGTGAGGTTTATGGCTGGTGAGGCTGGTGACGTCATCAGCGCGAACTGCAGTCCCCTTCATGTTGACTCAGGAATGCGGGGAATGGGACCACGGTGCAGGAGAGAGGCTGAGGCTAGAGGAGCCTCCTGCACACGTGCTCCCATTCCCGGACCAGATGTGCAGAAGGCTCCTCAGCGCCTTTTCCCTTTTTTTTTATTTTCATGATGAGAGCGGTGAGGCTCTGCCTCCCCTGCCTCCCCTGACCGCACGTCCCTGGAAGTGAAGTGTTCCACTCAGTAAGGTCTAATATTTCTGAAGCTTTCATTTGTTTTGTTCTTCCCCTTACCTAGACTTTCGATATGGCCAAAACCTTTCTGCTCCCATTTTGCTGCATGCTCTGGGAGATAAAAGTAGCCCTTGGGATCTTTATTGCATTCCTGATTAGATAAAAATATTATATACTTCAACCCAAAGGATTTTATTTAGTTCCTAATAATTTAGTTCCATTCCCGAAATGAGAACTTCCAAAGCTGGAAAAAGGAAAATGTATACATTGACACAGGACATTCAGTGCCTGTATTACTTCCAGAGACAACTGTTAAAAAGACTTTTCTTTTGATTTCAGATAGGCCATACCTGTCCATGAGAAACTGACAAATGCTGTCTTAGATACTGTTTCCTTTCTATTCAACAGAAACCATACTGAGGGGGCATACTGAACCCCAACAGATATCTCCAACGTCCAGCATAAATCTAAGGCAAGGCAGGAATGAGATTTCTGACAAAAAAACCCCACCCCTAAATAAACATTAAGAAAGAAAGGATATGTGCAAGAAACACTTGCATTGCAGGAAATTCTTGTAATGCTGGCTAATTGGGAATTTGCAGGATGGCTACTGAAGCAAGAGGATGTGAAAGGAGATACTAGGACTATAATAAAACAGCACTGTGTTTATTTAAATTGTTCCTATTAATTACTAACAGCACCAGGAACCTCTCCTCCCTCTGTCACAGTGGTGAGGACTGTATGGTGTTTGCTTTGTTGGGCAAGTTTTACAGTCCTGCAACCTTTTCTTTCCTCTGCCACCCCAGGGCTGCTTCAGCATCAGTAAAGGAAGGTCAGATATTAATGAGGATTAAGGGTCTAGCAGATACTGAGAACCAACTATGACAAAAAAGAGAAATAATTATCTGATTGAGGTTAAAGCTGAAAGTTTCAGAGTGATCCTTTTGCAAGAACGAATAGAAAGAGCTAGTTTCTTTGAGTAGTCTCTCTTCCAGGTGTTAAAATGCAGGTCAAGTGCAAGAGAGTGGATCATAATAATTAAATTATCTTTTATTTTTCTCCCATCTTTTAAATATGGAAATAAAGCGGGGGGGGGGATCATATGCCTTCTCTTATTTCCATCCCACCTACAGGTACTCTGTGGGTTACAGTGGTAATTGGGACTGGAATTGTAATGGCAAGGACTGCCTTTCTCCAGTTATATCTACCCAACCTACCAGGAAGGCAGGGCATGTTGTAGGTCCCATCTATGCAGGAAATGCACCTGGTGGGAACCAAGAAAAAGGGCCTTCTCAGTGGTAGCTCCCTCCCTATGGAAAATATCCCCAAAGATAAGATTGGCTTCTACTTTGTTACTTTTCAGGAAGGCTCTGAAGACCTGGTTCTGTCTGCAGGCTGAGGATTTCAAGCAGATATGGAGCCAATCAAGTGCTTGATATGATTGTATTGTTGCTTGTGTGGGGGGGGTGGGGGTGGCTGGGAAGTAGGGTGTATTGTTTTTTTAATGTTTAATGTTTTTAATCTTTGATATGTTTAAATTTTTATGCAGAGTTGCAGTGTGTCAGTTTGGCGGCCATAAAAATGGTTTAATAAATAAATGAATGAATTCTGGCCATCCTGGTTGCTGGGCAGGGAAAATTGGAAATTGTGATCAGTGTGATTGTGGGCATTCCATGATGACCAAAATTCTGAGGACTGTCATATTCCCCTCTCAGCACCATCACATTTTGAATTGTTACTGAATGAGTGGTCATAATCTGAAGACAATGTGTATAAAGAAAGCAGCAGGGTGATTCAGAGAGAATATATATGTAGAAATTGGGTAGTGGGGATAAGAGGACCTGGGCTTTGTAAGGATATTTACCTGACACCAGTGGGTCCTTGTAGCCCCTTTGATGCAAATGGTGTAGTTTTTGTATTAAATATTAAGCCTTCCAAAGAACAGGAATTCGGTTTTACTGAGATGGTAAAGAAAACTTCAAAAGTTTATTTATTTACTAAATTTATTTTATTAAATATGTATGCTGCCTATCTCACTATCCAAGCTTATGAACTAGAAATAGTTTTGATCAATTGAAAAACTGAAATAATACAGGATGCTACATTATATTTGCTCTCTAGAGTTGCTAATATCAGTAACACAAGAGTTAAAGTCTGATCTTGAGTGGAATACTTTCTAAAGAGTTTGGCACTTGCAAAGCTAATAAAATGGCTAAGGTTGCTGAAATATCTTCTGGGCAATGTTTACATTTCAGTACCAGTTAATTGCAAATGTTACTTTAAAAGGTTCTGTAGCTTTTATGGTCTTTTATGATTGACAAAATATTTTAAAACATTAGCTTTTGATAGGGATGAAATAAAAAGTAATTATGTTATGGAAAAAGATTATTTTATTCTTGTGGCATAAATATACCCACAAAGTAAGTTAAAATATTTTATGAATTGTTAATAGACTCAATGCATATTTAAAGCTGATTATTGAGTTGTTTTCAGATAATTTTGTTACGTTATTTGGATTTGCCACATGCAGGCATATTTCTAAGCTGCTTTTAGAGATTTTAGTGCAACAACAGTATTTTTTTTGTTGAATGAAATACTGTTTTGTTCAATACTATCAAAGTTATGTTGAATGTCCAGTACGCAGCTGAATCCATTTTTTCTGTCCAGTATCCCATGTGTAATTGAGTCCAATTAATTTATCTTATCCTCTCAGTAAAGTATAATTTTCTTCTGAACTGTTCAGTAGCTGAACAGTATTTATTTTTTAAGATAACATTTGAGATTTTGCTTTTGCTTTTATTGGATTTCCCTTAGATTTTGAAACTTTAATTTTGGACTATAGAGTCTACATTGAACCTATACAATTATAGAAAGTTGAAATAGAATGCAACATACTTTTTATTTTCTATAGTAAACAAGAAAATAAAGAAGAGCTATTTAATAATAGAATATAGCAAAAAAGTGTGCATTTAAAGAATTAATTAATGTTATAGTTAAGTTACTGGGCTTCAAGTGAGCTATTTTCATAAAAGTGCATGTCATTTAATCAGAATCATTGCTCTGGCTCTTCAATTCTAGCTTCTCTGTTTTAAGCTAAAATTCTGGATTATTATTCACAGATGTATCTTGTTATTTCTATTGAAAGTGAGTTTGACTAACAAATTAAAACAGAAATTATATTGGAATAGAATCTTAACTTCTCTTTCTTCTAAGAAGCCAAAATGTCATTTTTCTAACAAGTTTTGATTTCAAGTTAGAGACAATCCTAAAAATTCTAAACATATATATTTTTATTGGTCCATTAATATTTTTATATCTAATTACTTCCCCTTAATGCTGAATGGGAGAGGTTAGTAATAGGAACAGTTTTCATTATGAATTATAAGCCAGAATTATGCAGCATTATGCCTTAGCTTTTGTAAATGCATCAGTTGTCTTGTGACATCATTGGCATTAAATTCTCAGACTGCGTAATCTGCCATTTTTAATGCTGATATCCATTATACAGTTTTCTGAGCTAGTGGTAGCTGTTAATACATTGTAAACATTCTGTCATAAATTGAGTGGTGGACAAACTTTAGACAGGAACTCTGAACAATTTGTAAACAATTGTAAACCTCTCTAAAGAGCTTGCCATATTCTGAATAAGTGGTATGGTTCTAATGACTACAAATAGGCAGGTCTATGTGACCTGGCTGTATAAGCTTTGGTTCCAGAAATACATATGTTTTAACAGAGTTACGGTAAAATTAATGGAGAATCTCTGACTCATAAGTTTTCATTTCTGAATATATTTTTTCTTAGAATTGCTGAGGGACAAGAGTACCGAAGAAGATAATTGGTTTTATTTTAGAAAAGGGAACTATGTATTTGAAGCATGTTTGTTACAAAAATTTAAAGGCACTGAGTTATTTAATGGATTTTGATAATTGTACAGTTTATTATGGTCGTTGTTCAGTAATCATACTTCAATGTACATTCATTAAAAAATTCAAACCAGTCAGAGAGATTCAGTTTTAAATAACTTACTTTAAATGAGGCTGTGAAATTCCTCTTATAGATTCCAAGATTCTGTGTTACCCAAGACTGGTATTAAAGTGACTGCACTGACATTTGTATAGGTTTTGCTCCTTTAATCTTGCTCAGCAACTTGAGGGATGATGATGATGATGATGATGATGATGATAATAATAATAATAATAATAATAATAATAATAATAATAATAATAATAATAATAATGCAACTGATGAATATCTCTTTGAGAAACTTTTTCTTCATCTCAAACATGTGATTTAAACATTTCTCTGTTTATGCATATAAATAACAAGTGAATAGATCTCTTCTACTTTGACAGGCAAGTGCCGTATATAGATTTCCCAGTTTTACATGTTCCAAAAAATGTTTATGTTCTTTTCTAATAAGTACTTCTTGTAGACATATGACATGTGGCATTGTATGTTTGTTTTCTCTTTCATGTCAGGAGAAGCATAAAGGTAAATTGAGTTCAATATGGAGTACTTAAGTGAGGTAGTACAAGAAAAATAGTGTTAATGATTGAGTGCTGAAAGACTACAAATTGGGTACAGAAATGAATTACTAACATGAAAGATGCATATTAAACATGCATCTTTAGGAACATGGAGAGAATGAGGCTTGAATTCAAAAGAACTGTATGAAGAGAAAATTAATGGGGAAGAAGAAAACTAAGAAAGTTATTGATGGAATTGAGCTTCTCATAAGACAAGCATGCAGGGTTTAAACACTAAAAGGTAGTGAATGAAGCAGTGTGTTGACATGGCCGCAAAGACAATACAATAATACAATAGTAGAGTTGGAAGGGACCTTGGAGGTCTTCTAGTCCAACCCCCTGCCTAGGCAGGAAACCCTATACCGTTTCAGACAAATGGCTATCCAACATCTTCTTAAAGACTTCCAGTGTTGGGGCATTCACAACTTCTGGAGGCAAGCTGTTTCACTGATTAATTGTTCTCACTGTCAGGAAATTTCTCCTCAGTTCTAAGTTGCTTCTCTCCTTGATTAGTTTCCACCCATTGCTTCTTGTTCTACCCTCAGGTGCTTTGGAGAATAGTTTGACTCCCTCTTCTTTGTGGCAACCTCTGAGATATTGGAACAATGCTATCATGTCTCCCCTAGTCCTTCTTTCTCTTAAGCTAAACATACCCAGTTCCTGCAACCGTTCTTCATATGTTTTAGTCTCCAATCCCCTAATCATCTTTGTTGCTCTTCTCTGCACTCTTTCTAGAGTCTCCACATCTTTTTTACATCGTGGCGACCAGAACTGAATGCAGTATTCCAAGTGTGGCCTTACCAAGGCATTATAAAGTGGTATTAACACTTCACGTGATCTTGATTCTATCCCTCTGTTGATGCAGCCTAGAACTGTGTTGGCTTTTTTGGCAGCTGCTGCACACTGCTGGCTCATATTTAAATGGTTGTCCACTAGGACTCCAAGATCCCTTTCACAGTTACTACTACTGAGCAAGGTATCACCTATACTGTACCTGTGCATTCCGTTTTTGTTGCCTAAATGTAGAACCTTACTCTTTTCACCATTGAATTTCATTTTATTAGATAGTGCCCAATGTTCAAGTTTGTCAAGATCCTTCTGTATTTTAAGCCTGTCTTCTGGAGTGTTGGCTATTCCTGCCAGCTTGGTATCATCTGCAAATTTGATGAGTTCCCCATTTATTCCCTCATCCAAATCATTGATGAAGATGTTGAAGAATACTGGGCCTAAAACAGAGCCTTGGGGTACTCCACTGCATACTTCCCTCCACCATGCAGTGGTGGGTTGGGCAGTGGTGTTAATTTTAACAGATTTCTGCATTCCTATGTTGTGAAGTTTAAACTTAGAAATTACATACCCAGAATGTGGTTCTTTAAATAAGGCAGAACCTCACATCTGATCACTATCTCATTGATTGGAGCATCTGACTCTTCTTCAAATGAACTGATAATCCTAGAGGTTCATAGGCTTTTGCCACACACAAATATGTAGCTTTGGATCATTTTCCTTAATAAATCAATGACTTTTTTTTTTTAAATTACTCATTTAATTGGTTTCTCTTTATTTTGATTTAGAACTTGTGTGGGAAACAGATCATGTTTTAAGTCATACTTTTTAACAGAAACAGTAAAAATTTGAAAGGATTCACAAACTTTTCAGCAGCCTTATATCTCTAACAGGGAAGACTCCTGTGAACTAAGCAGCTGCTATATTTCTCAGATTTTGTTTTGCTTACCAACAGATTTTTTTTAAAAATGAGAAGTTTATGCTAGGAATGGAAACTTTGAGGATCTTAATCCATAATGGTTCTTTTTCAGTTTCCTTGATATTAACTCACAATTTAAAAAATTGAATACCTTCATTATTAAATAGGTGGCAGAACATGGTATATTTATGAAATTTTTGTAAATGAAAATATATATTTTTGTAAGATGAAAATTATGTCAGCAAACACACATATATTTTTTAATCTGAACTTTGCTGCAGCTAAAGGCTAATGTTTATTATGACATAGTATTTTTCATAATTTATGTGCTTGCTAATGACAACATAATTTTCCCTTAAGCAAAACATTAATCTGTATCTGTAGACTATTCAGTTAAGAGTTGAATTGGACTGTTTAGGAAAAAATTGAGTTGTGATATTATTTGTTTTGACCTAATTATTTTCAGATTTATTGAGGACTTTTCAATGTAACAATGCACATTAAAAATATTCCTTACAAATAGAACAGTCTCTTTATATAATTTTGACTACTTAACTTCTAAGCAGTTACAAAAATTACACTGTATACTATTTTAACCAAGAAAAAATAGGGTGATCCTGAATCAGATGTATACAGTGAAAGTCACACACACACACCTTCCACACATGCATATCTGATATGCCATGATGCTTTTGTAGAAAGATGTACAGTCAGTGAGAATTTATGATGCTGTCTTGATCTTTTCAGTGTAATCTAATAGATGACCAAATCAGACATTACTGTCAGCTACAGAATTTCCTTTAAAAGTAAGACACATAGTTTGCTTTTGGAATTTTCTTGTAACTTTGTGGCTTAAATTTTGAGGTGCTGTGTTAGTATTTGATGGGAGAGTGCAACATATTATTTTGAATAATAGGTTATAGTGTGTCCCTTCTGTGTAAAATCTGAACAAAATAAGAAACTCTGTGTTCAATATTGCCTATTTTTAAACTTTAGAAGTAAACTGAGCATCTGCAAAATAATCTGGGTAAGCTGGATAAATTTTATGAATCTGAAAACTAATGACATTTTTTGCCAGAACAGTGTTGAATGCTTTAACTGCTTTAAGACTTATGTAATATTTGACTGAAAGACTAAAATTCAGCATTAACTGTTTAGTTGTTGCCATGAGGTAGTATCTAACTTCATAACACCACCTTGTATAGTAACTTTTATATTCCATTAAGTATCTTCATATTTACCTTTGTGGCTGGAAAGAGTTTGATTGTTTTCATGATTCTTGTTCTTAGCATTTTTGCAATGTTATAGGCAATATTCTAGGGGGCGCAGTGTCTCAGTGGCTAAGACAATGAGAAAGGTCGGCAGTTCAGCGGTTCGAATCCCTAGCGCCACGTAACGGAGTGAGCTCCCATTACTTGTCCCAGCTTCTGCCAACCTAGCAGTTTGAAAGCATGTAAAAATGCAAGTAGAAAAATAGGGACCACCTTTGGTGGGAAGGTAACAGCATTCTGTGCATCTTCAGCATTTAGTCATGCCGGCCACATGACCACGGAGACGTCTTCGGACAGCGCTGGCTCTTCAGCTTTGAAACGGAGATGAGCACCACCCCCTAGCATCGGGAATGACTACCACATATGTGTAAGAGGGACCTTTACCTTTTACTTTAGGTAATATTCTGTTGTGGCAAGGGGACATTCCTGGAAGGATCAGCAAAGAATGACAGGAATGTATGCCAAGAATATATATCCCCAGCTAGGTCACCTAAGAAATGAAGGTCATCCAAGCAAACAGACAAGACACCTATATAAAGCAGCAGCAATATAAGAAGATGCAGTGACGACATGAGTTTGACACCCTTGATGTAAACTGTTCCTATATTTTTTACCAAGAAAACCATATGGATAAAACATGAAATCATTGATGATATATTGCCTAATGATAAAGCCGTCAGGTCATATGCCACTCAACGTGCCACTGAGGAGAAACGGGGGATCTTTTGGAGTACTAATGGGGTTTTTGATTAATGCTTTTGGGATGTCTAGTTGTCGCTGTTGCCATACAGGAAAAGAAAAGCTGACGTTGCAAAGACAGAGTTGCAGTAGGAACTTGGAGCGTAATCAACATAGTGAAACTTGCTGATGCCTAAGATGTTAATTTGTAGTAATTTCACTTCACACAAGTACAGATTGCACCGAAGAAGAGAAGGCTGATGAATTTGATGATCAGATTCAATTTAAAATTAAGAAAACCTACAGGCGGCATGTGTAAAAAGACTTGAAATTCAGCTGTGTTTTAAAATATATGCATCTCATCCAAGTGATCTTTTCCTTGGGATATTTTGAATTATGGAAAGTGCTGCAGAACGTTTTTTTTAATGTAAAGTTTATAAATTAGACATGGAGTGTACTATTTATTATTAGGTTTTTATTCGAAGGTTTTTTTTTTAATTAATCAAGGTGTCAAACATACATAATAGTCTTGCCTTCTATTTTATATATAATGACAACTCGGTGAAGTAAGTTTGGCTGATAAGTTACATACCCAGTTGCAGTTTTAAATGCTGTATCTTTCGTAATGTAAAAAAGGCATATCTCTTTAAAATAAGTTCAGTGCTCTTTCTTTTTAAGCTAGAGCAATACTCTGCAGACCTGTTATCTATGCCTGTATTTACCTTTGTCTGGCTTCTCAGCTTTAGAAATCTTCTGTGACAGCAGTTATTAGACATTTTAAATATTTGCGGCTCCTCCCTGCCTTCTTCCCATGGCTAATCAAGTAGCTGCTACAGCATTGGATTGGTTTAATTGATTTAATTTATTTGTATCCCGCAAACATATCCTTCCTCTTTTCCCCACAGCAACCTGAGAGGTAGGTAGGCTGAGAGAAAGGGGTTAGCCCAAGGTCATCCCGCTGACTTTCATGACTTAGGTGAGACTTGAACTCATGGCCTCCTGCTTTCTAACATAGTGCCCGAAACATTAGATCAATTTTTTTTGCCTTCTCTCTTTAAAGTTAGTTCACTGAAGTTGTTGTACAATTACTTCACATATAAATGGCTGTCAACTTGAGTCTGTAATGTAAAGTACACCAACCACACTAACAGATGGATTTTATTTAGCTCATTAAAGGATTTAGTTTCTTCACAAACTTGCGTAGCTTGTATAAAAAGTACAACAGGACTCAGAAAGCAAGTGAAATCAAGAATATTGCAGGCCGGTTACTTAATTAAGACCAAGTCTCAGAAATGTTTCTTGTCACTTGTGAAACAATCCCACTAATTCCACTTATGTAAACAGTTCCACTAATTCCTGGTCAGTTTCCAATTTGGAGTCATGTACAGTATCTAAAAGGCCCCCTGCTTGCACATTGACACTTTATATTCAGATCATCTTCAGACCCATCCTGGTTCATGGTGGTGATTTGGTAGTTGCACTCTTGATTTGGACTTGTTCCTGTCAAGAGGAGGCTCATGTGAAGTTTCCACATGTTTATGTCAGCTGAAATTCTTTCCAGAAGCTTTTAAAATTATTCTATACCACTTTGCATGTGATTTTATTCATTGACTTTTATTATGTTATTCTAAGTTCACCTAAGCCAGGGGTGTCCAAACTTGGGAACTTTAAGACTTGTGGACTTCAACTCCCAGAATTCTGGGAGTTGAAGTCCACAAGTCTTAAAGTTCCCAAGTTTGGACACCCCTGACCTAAGCCTTGAAAACTCTGAGATTTTAGAGGAGATGGGAAATGGTAGAAATATCATTTGTAGCCCACAAGTTATGAATAGATATGCCTACGACTCTTTTGTATACCTAGGCCTCTGGGTGCTGTACGTGTTGCTTAAGCAATACAATTCGATGCTAATTTTAAAACTGGCTTTCATCCATATGTTCAAGGTAACTTTCTTATTACACAGAGAGGAAAAGAATAATAAAATCCATATTTTTACAAAGAACAAATGCATCTTGCAAAAGAACAAAGCCACAAGCATTAAAATCATTGTTTGCTGTAAACCACCTACTGCAAATATACCTACGCTCACTTTACAAATAAGTTGGCTTGTACATTAAAGAGAGCTCTTAAGCATGAACTTACCTGGACAGATGATAATTCTGTATGTATGTAGCAGAATCATAATTATATCCCCCAAGAATTCCAACCTACCTTTCCCCTGCTTAGTTTCTGCTTGCAACACATAAAGTGTTACAATTTGTATCTTTAAAATACCAGGACCAGAACATAGTCTTCTGTTGAGGATTACATTGTTGTTTTTCATGTTCTAAGTCTTTTTAAAAAAATAAATATTACTGCCTAACCAGGCTTCTTCCATTCTGTAGATGTGAGTTTCATTCTTGTTTCCTAATTAAAGAACTTTGGGTTTATCTGTCATAAATTTAACTATTATTTCCTTCTCAGTTCTTTAACCTACCAAGTTATTCTGAATTTTGTTGCTGGTTTTCTTATTCCATCCAGTTTTTGTTCCTGCAAATTGGATTGGCATTTTCTCAATCTTCAGGCTTTTAATTGCATTGTTTTGACTTCTTTGTTTAAATTTTAATGTTACTGACAGAATTTATATTTTTTTAGAAACACTCAAAGCAGTTTCCATAGTTAAAAAAATAGTTTATGCAAGGTTTAAAAAATGTTTACAATCTCGGGAATGATTGGATTTACTTTTTTTTTTTATTACTGATTCATCACACAATCAGCCAGATGTTTAAACTGGGTTTGGCATTTTTATCAACTTATGAAGTCCTTTCCAAGGACCTGGGATTGACAGATATTGATGTTTTTTAAAGTCTTGCTTTGGCAAATATATTTCTCTAAAATATTTTTCCATTGGAGGAAAATGAAAAATTAGCATCTCATATTGTAAGAATTTTAAGTGATTAGTGTTAGAAGAAAAATACTTAGCTCTGTATTCAGAACAAAAATGTCTCTTTAGCTCCTTGAAGAAAATAATTTTTCAGGTGATTAATTTTTAAAATCGTATTTAAGCCTCGTACTCCTGGCAGAACAATCATTAAATTAGTTTCATGTTGTAGTTCTAAAATGCCTATTATATTTACCTGATCCTGAGGGAGGAGTTAAGTTATATTTACTGTCAAAGGCATTAGTCTTGTCTGTAAATATTTTTTGAAGGTAACTCCCAGGACCATTTTCTGAACATGTGCCAACAGGAAAGATCCCAATCACTACACAAGGACAGCAAGGAATGATGCTATAACTGATACCATCCAAAGCTGCCAAGTGGTTCAGAAGTATTACAGCTTTTATATTTCTTCTTCTAGTTTCTAAGGTAGCTTATTTATTAAAGCAACTGAAGTAGTCTTACCTTATCACTGTTCATAGCCTTCTTTTAAATGTATTAAGCTAAAATCCATTTTCTGCTGCCAAAATAGAGTTTGAAAATGGTCAGACCTTGGCAATTTATACAATCTGATTTTTTAAAAAAAGAAATCACTGTTAAGCATCAATTGTATATCTTTCAGAACTGGATCAGATAAAGAGGTACAATGGAATATTGTAACAGAATGTGTCTTTTTCTTATTTTGCTTCATTACAATGCAAGCATAACAGATTAATAAATTAGACAGATGGTTTTAAGACATTTGTGGCAACAGAAGAGTCTTAGAGTCTTAGTGTTTTTTTTGTTGTTGGAAATATTTTCTCTCCAGCATTTGGGTAGTTCAAAATATCCGTCATTAACACTTGAGTTATCATTTCACTTAGCATGGAATCTGATTACATTTTCTAAATAATAAAAAGTGTGTCACCCCTGTATTTGTTGTGTGTGATTATTTGTGTTAGGTAGTATAAATAAAGGTAGTCTTCACTTAACTACCACCTTTGGGCTCTGCAACTCCATTGTTAAGCAACACACTAGTTAAAAAACACATAAGTATGTCAGACATTTGCTTATTGTCCAATGCAGTCATTAAGCAAATCATTGGTGATTGTTTAGTGTGATATCACATGACCACAACTTGCAACCTACTAATTTCTCCATTGATTTTTCTTGTTGGAGCCAGTTTTGAAGCTCACAAATGGTTTTCAAATGACTAAGATATCCTGTGAATGTAGTAAATGTTGGTGAAGCATCCGTACAGCAATCATATGACCACTTTAAGATTGAGGACCAGTAATCAAGTTACTTTTTCAGTGCCATCGTAACTTCGAATGGTTACTATACAAAGTAGTTCTTAACCAGCCACCATCTGCATAGAGTTCTATAACTCTGTTCTCCCATGCAACTTAAGAATCTTCTTTTAAAGGTTGAATTGAGGAATAGTACCTAGTGTTTAATTACTTCTGAAAGCTGAGGTGAGTGAGGAGGACTTTGGGGGGTGAGGATGACATTGCCAAAACATTTTCTACAAATTTTTGATTACTATCGATATCTATGAAAAATGGAAATGGAAATTTATGTCATATCATCGTAAAATATGGACCTGAATAGTAACTAAAGAACTAATCTAAAACCAATGAGCAGAATCAATTGTAATTTTTCATTGTCCCTTTCAAAATATTAGTTATGATATTTTGGGCATTATATGTATGATTAAATGAAGTATTTTACTGGTATAAATGCTTATAAATGTGCTTCAACCTACTAGAAAAAGACCCCAAATCATTAACTTCCTAACTGTTCTGTTTGTTGCCGAGAAGCATCAAGAACAAACATTAAGGGTATTCTGACATTGTTTGCTTTTGCAAAATAAACTCCTGCAAAATTATAACCTGATGATAAAGGAGTAAATATATGAATGTTTGTTTTGGATATAAACAAGGTCTAGACTATTTTACATCACTGGCCAAAGTCTTTGTGAGATAGTACAGGTAGTCCTCCACTTAACAACCATTTGTTACAACATTGTGACTGTTTGAACTTACAATGACATTGAGAGAAGTGACTTAGAACCAGTCCTCGCACTTACAACTGTTGCAGCATCCTACAGTCACATGCTCAAAATTCACGTGCTTGGCAAACAGCATGTATTTACAACAGTTGCAGCATTCCAGGAACAATGTGGTTGCCATTTGCCAACTTCCCAGCTGGCTTCTGATAAGCAAGGTCAATGGAAGAAGCCAGATTCCCTTAATGACTGCAGTATTCACTTAAACATGCCCCCCAAAAGGGTCATAATATCAGGTGCTACTTACTGAGCCACTTTACTTAAGTGTAGTTGTAAGTCTAGGATTACCTGTGTTTCATATTTTCCTATAAAAGCCTTTTACAGCACATAGTTTCTGGGATTTGTTTGCAACAATAAAGATGATTTTTTTTAAAACAACAATGCTAACAGACCAAACTCTTTAGTGCAAAGATTAACTCATGCTAAGATAGAATCAAGTTTGCATGACTTTAGCTTTGTGCCTTGAACATATTTAGCAAACATAGTATGTAAATGGTGATTTATAGATTAATATAAATACAATCAATTGTAGGTGATTAAGCAAATGAAGGTGAAGCAAATCATAACCCATTATAGAATGTGTGAACTCAAAACTGGATGATCGCTCTTTTTCCAAATTCTCAAATTGGTCAAGAATTATGTAAATCTTTTCAATCCAAATTGATCTCTATTTCCAAAACAACTGAATCAAGAAAGGTTGCTATGCTATGAGATGGGGAGGAGAACCTACAAAGCTTTTGTAGATCTTAAACTTCATATAGTGTAACACAAGTGTTTTACCGCCAGCAGTTTTTTTTTGTGTGTGTGCATTTTTTTTTCATTTTACAAGTGATGTTTACTTTCAAAGCCATGGTCTGTTTTTGTGGTTTTCTGCTTTCGTCAAGCTGTGTTGGCAGAGATAAGTGTGATCTTCATTATGCATGTTGACTTATATCTAGATTACAGGCTAGCTGTCTTTTCAGATACGTGGCAAATACATAGTCATTGGTGGAGAAATACTATGTTAAATAAACAGTTGTTAAAACACTATGTTCTATCTGTTTATTAATTTGTTACTTAACACTTGATGTGTTTCATTTCACATAAGGCTTGAACGAAGTCTTAAGAGAATATATGGTGTATGCTATATATGTTATATTTTATATAACTTATCATTAGCTTGGGGGGGCAAGGAAATGAAATTAATATTTCAATGCTTCCAGAAATGTAATTTTATTTCAAATGGATTCAATTTAATGTAGGGGAACTATATTAAATTTAAACCTATGTGAAGCTGTCTCAGGCATAAATACATTTTCTTTTTTGTCAATTAAAAATATTTTAACAGCAATTTTCGAAGGAGCATTCAGAACTCTCAGGCTGTATCTCCAAAGTTTAGTTCTAGCTCTGTCTTTAGGAAACCTCTACAGTGAGTTCTCTTAATTAAGCAGAACATCCATATCCAGAGCCAGAGTAACTGAATACCAGAGGTTGGCCACAGACTGTACTGTTGTTGCTTCATAATCTTTGTGAAAGTTTACAAGAACAATTTGGTTATCCATTACTAAAAATTGAATAACTGCAGTCAGGAATTTGACATGATTCTTCAGTTTATCCCACCACAAATTTTAGTTATTTTTTGCCCAACCATTGAACTTTATCCTCTTATTTATCTACCTACTTATGACCTCAGTGAGCAGTTATGAAGCTAATTTTTTCAGCAACTGCTTTATGTTAGCCAGTCTCTTTGCTTCTATTTTTACCAACATGTAGCTGTATAGACAAATGAATACTCTGCTCTGTTGCCACAACATGGGCATTCATACGTCTTTCAGGAACATCCCAAAAGGTTAAGCAGATGGACATTTGTTGGCAACAGAGCTTTTGCTAGAGGTTAGAGCGGTGATGGCAAACCTGTGGCACATGTGCCAGAGGTGGCACGTAGAGCCCTGTCTGCTGGCACATGCGCCATCGCTTCAGGTCAGATTTCTGTGGCGTTTCTTTCATGAGCTTCTATTTCCTTGCAAACGATGAAACAGAAGCTCATGAAAGAAAAGATCTTACCTCTTACTGCGCTCCTGGTGTTGGGATGCCCCACCTCCCGCAGTCCAGCTAGTCTTCGGGTCTCTGCTGCGCATGCGCAGTTTGGGCACTCTAAAAGGTTTGTCATCACTGGGTTAGAGGCATGGTTGCCTCATGGGAGCCCATGAACATTAGTTTTTTAAATTATATTCAAAGATGAGTGAACATGAAGTTTGGTTCATGATGCATTCTCTACAGGAACTATTATTGGTTGGAAACAGAGGCTTTTTTGCCTTCCCTAAGTCCCCAGCAGCACTCTGCAGGCTTCAGCAGGGGCTGAGGGAAGACAAAAACTTCTTTCTCTTACTTACCTCTTTGAAATCTTTGTGCGTCTTATACACTGGTGCGTTTTATAGTTCAAAAAATACGGTACATAAAAGGAAGGATTGAATTATTTCCCAACTTTTCTACTTTCTGAGAATGGCGTTTGCTTTTACAGTAATTTGGTGTTGTTGGTTTTTTTGTAATGAGAACAGTGTTTCCATGTTTTTGATCCATGAGTATTCGTACTCTGAATACATGAAGCATACACATTGTTTAGTTTATGGCTACATAACCAGCATCTTGCAGCACTTGTTTTCAGGATAGTTACCATCTGCTAAAACATTTATTTCAGGGATGATGAACCTTTTTCATACTGCATGACAAAATTGTGCGTACTGCGTGCCAAAATTGCACGTACATGGCCACTCAATCTCCCAGCCCATCTGTGCATGCACGTATGACCCCCCCCCAGCACATGCGCGCGTGATCCCTCCCCAGGCTCCAGAGACTTTCCTGAAGCCCGGGGAGGGCAAGAAACAGCCCCAACGCCCCAACTGGAAGTTTGGGAACGAATTACAGGTTGGCCCATTGGGACCATTTTTCGCCCTCCCCAGCTTCTGGAGGTTTTTCTTGAAGCCTGGAGAAGGTGAAAATGGCCTCCCCTGGCCCTCCGGAAGGGCAAAAAATCAGCTGGCTGGCATGCACATGCACGCCAGAGCTGACGGCTGCGTGCCACAAATTCGCCATCACGGATTTATTGAATAGTAGAATCATAGTTCACAACAGATGAGTTCATGATTGACAAACTGATGATTACACAGTATATGATCACTGTTTTCCAAACCTCTTTAAAACTGTATTAATATATCTGATGCTAGAATATCCCTTTTTGAGTTGTGAGTTGTTGAATCTTTTGGAATAAATTATCACAGATTTCTAAAAACTGTGTGTGTTGTATATAGGCTTACCATTGCCTTGTTTCCAAAACTTAAAAGACAGTATCTAGTTTGAGATCACTCAGCTGTTTAAGGTAGAATTTAAGGTCTCCCTGTTTCTAGCCTGGGGCTTTGACCACTACCATATTTTTGGAGTATAAGACACACCTTCCCCCCCCTAAAAGAGCGTGGAAATGTTTGTGCATCTTATACACCGAATACAGCCATTTTGTGGTCTCCCAAAGCCCTGCCCACACATTCTATTTTCCTGTACACCGCTTGGAGAGTCCAAGCAATGGGTTAATTCAGTCTGCTTGCCCTTAGGACTGAGGAACTATTTTTCCTTAAGCCACACCTCCTCCTGGTGTGCTCAACCCCCCAGAATTCTTCCTCAGTCAGCCCGTTTGGACGTATTTAGTTTGAGCTCTGAGCTAAATTGATCCTTTTTTTGGCTTGGACTCTCAAATTACGTTTAAAGTTTTTCTCTACTATTCCTCCAACATCGTGAGACGTTTCTCTCTTAAATTCTGCGACTTTCTTCAGTACAATCTGCACTTGAAGGCCAGGAGGTAAGCTGGAAGGTGGTGGGGGGTGCCCCTCAGCCGATCCTCTTGGGACGGCTTCGGAGGCCTGCCGCTTGTCGTTTAAAACGGCGCGGCTGCAGCGGCGAGGTTCCTAACTCCCCAGGCCCCTCGTTTGTTATTTTCGTCGAAGTTTTTTCGCTCCCCGGCCTGCTAGAGGACCTCTGCCGCAGGGAGGAGTGGGCGATCGTCGCCATTGCGAGGCGCGTTCGCCCCTCGCTCTCCCTTAGCCCCACGCTGTTGCGGCGGCCATTTTTAGGCGCGAAAATAGCGCGCCCAGCCATGGCCGCCATTTTGCATCAGCCTCGTTGTTCAGGAGGCCGCTGGAGGTGGCAGGGCCTAGCAAGGGTTTCTCGGGCTAGGATCGCCACCTTCGCCTTTTGTCTATTTTTGCGAGCGGCGCTGGTTCCTGTGCCATTCCAACGGTCATCATACCGGCTCAGGGAGGAGGCCTTAAGTAAGAGCAGGCCTAAAGAATTTTTCTATAGTCATTCTCCTCCCTGCTTCTCCTGCGGAGCCTTGCACCCCGGTGCAGGCCCCAATCCTACCCCTGGGCCTCCGACTGGTGTGAAACATGGGATGATTTCATAGTATTGATTCGATTAATTGTATATATGGCAATTTTAACGATCATTTCGTTTTGTTTCCCATTACAGCACCCAGTCTATATCTATCCTTCTGCCTTATCATAGCCTTGCTCCATCTTGTGTGGTCATTGACTATGGACCTGCCCAGTCCTCCCGATTCCCAAGACGCTAGGCCGAGCCTCTCGCAGGCCCCTAGCAAGGGTTCCTCCTCTTCGGGGAGTGGGGGTGCGGGCAAGAGTGGTGGGGGTAGCTCTGGGAAACAGCGTTCCAGAACCCCTTCGGTAGCTGAGGCCAAGGATGCTGAAAGGCGCCAGCGGGCCCTTGACAAGCAATTCGAGAAGGCCAGACGCCAGGCAGACAGGGTGCAGTCCCTTTCAGGAGCCCCTCCCTCCCGGGAAGATCTCCAGTCGGTCCTCGCCGAGGAGGTGGAATCCCAGGACCTATCCCCTAATAGGTCATTTGCAGAGCCGGCTTCCCCGGTCCCTTCCTGGGCCTGTGAACAGGTTCCTCCCCCTGGGGATGCTAGCATAGACGATATGCAGGGTGAGGCTTCACCCCCCCTAGTAGAGGGCTTGGATCCCGATTCTGACTCTGAGGAGTTATCGCCCCGCATGCAGGAGCTAATGGCCCGTGCCATTGCCAAGGGCATCACGGAGGCCATGAAATTTAAAAGTCCTACCGCAGCGGCCCCTAGGGGTCCCAAACCCGATCAGGCAGCTCCGCCCCCAAGCAAGCGTGCTCGCCATCCTTCCCTGGAATCCTCGGTGGTCAGCGAGGCCTCTGCCATTGAGGACCCTGACCCGGAGGTGCTAGGCCTCTCGGACGACGAGGACCTTCCCCCCGAAGCGCCCGCCTTTGCGGGTCTCTTTAAGCCCAGCCTTTTTAAATCGGTCCTTCACAAGGTCAAGGCTGCCACCAGGGTGGGGATCAAGCCCAAGCCGACCGCGCCGGCGGATGATGCCCCTCCGGCTAATCCCAATGCGGTCATGTTTGATGTGCCAGCGCCCCAGCAAGAGCTGGTTCCGGTCCCGGGGCTGTTCCTCGACTTAATCCAGCGCCAGTGGGCTCAGCCAGCCACGCAATCCTCTCCCAGTGGGGTAGATAGGAAGCTTTATACTATGGAGCCAGTGTTGGAGGACCTTCTGGCCCTTCCCACTGTCGACCCGCCCATCGCTGCGCTCACTTCCAACTCCTCGCTACCGGCCGACCTCCTGGAAGGCCTTAAGGCGGAGGACAAGAAGGCGGAAAAGGCGTGTCACAAGACCCATCTGGCGGCTGCCTGGGCCATCAGGGCCTCTTCTTCCGCTTCCTTTTTTAATAGGGCCTCTGTGATCTGGCTGCGCGAGCTCCTAAACAAGCTCCCGGCGGGAGACATCCGTCTCCACCAGGACGTGTCAAAAATAATCGCGGCCTCCCAGTATGCCGCTGACGCGTCCCTCAATGCCACCAAATTTGCCTCCAGGGCCCTCGGTTCTAACATAACTTCCCGTCGACTGATCTGGCTCCGACATTGGCAAGCGGACCAGAAAAACAAATGGAAACTGGCTTCCGCCCCCTTTAAGGGGTCCAAATTGTTTGGCGAGTCCCTGGATCCTCTCCTCATTGAGTCCAAGGACAAGAGGAAGATCCTACCTTCTTTAAATAAAAAGCAGGAACGTAAGGCCGCTCCCTACTCTAGGAGGCAGTCCTTTCGTGCCTCCGAGCCTTCCACCTCTGCCTCTTCCTTCTCTCCCTCTAATAGGTCCTTCGGCCAGCAGGGCGACAGGTCCCAAGACAGAGCGCCTTTTCGGGACAGAGGCAGGCAGCAGTTCGGCTTCCGCAAGTATAACCGCGGTGGGGCCTCCAACAGGCCGTTCCGTAAGTCAAAGTGACTGCCAGGGCTTGGCGCCCATCGGGGGTCGCCTCCAGCTGTTCGCCTCTCATTGGGCCCAGAACACCGAGGATGCTTGGGTTCTGCAGACAGTCAGGGAAGGCCTCTCCCTAGAATTCCTGTCCCTTCCCCCCCGGACCTTCATCCGGTGCCCTGTCCCGTCCTGCCCCCAAAAGAGGCAGCGTATGGACCAGGAAGTCCGTCATCTCCTGGACATCAGGGCCGTGGAACCAGTTCCCCAAGGCGAAGAGGGGAAGGGGTTTTACTCCATCCTCTTCCTGGTACCAAAGAACTCGGGGGGGTGGAGAGCCATCTTGGACCTCAAGAACCTCAACAGGCATATCGCCTACCGGAGGTTCAAGATGCAGTCTCTGCAGTCCATTCTGGCGGGGATTCAACAGGGAGATCTTCTCACATCTATAGATCTCAAAGAGGCATACCTCCACATCCCCATCCGTCCTCAGCACAGGAAGTTCCTGCGCTTCTATTATGCGGGTCGCCACTTCCAGTACAAAGCTCTTCCATTCGGCCTCTCGTCCGCTCCTCGGACGTTTACCAAAGTGCTGGCGGTAGTGACGGCTCAGCTAAGACGCAGGCCCATAAGGCTCCAGTGCTACCTGGACGACATCCTGATCCAGTCGTCGTCCAGGCAGCAGGCCCTTCGGGATCTCCAAACCACTATGAGATCCCTCAGAAACCACGGCTTCTCTCTAAATATAGAGAAGAGCCATCTCACCCCAACCAACAGACTTGTACACCTGGGGGCGGTGATAGATACCAACTTGTGCAGGGTTTTCCTTTCCCGAGACAGGTTGACCGGTCTAAGGTCCATGACCCACAAGGTGTTGAGCTTGAGGCAGGCTCCAGTGGTCCTTCTGTCGCAGCTGCTGGGAAAAATGATCTCCTGCATTTCCATCGTGCCGTGGGCCCGCCTGCATTCCAGGTCTCTCCAGTGGCTGCTGCTGCCGCACCAGAGGGCATCCAGGAGCAACTCTACCAGGCCGATTCGAGTTCCCCCGGACGTGAAGAGGTCTCTCCGCTGGTGGGTGTCTCCGGCCATCCTCAAGGGCCACCTATTCAAGGAACCCGAGAGGTTGATCATCACCACAGACGCCAGCCTCTCCGGCTGGGGAGCCCACATGGGGTCCCTGGTTGTTCAGGGCAAGTGGTCCCAAGTGGAATCCAGATACAGCATCAACCTGCTGGAACTGAGAGCTGCTCGCCTGGCCCTGCGCCATTTCAGCCGGCCCATCCATCGCCAACATGTGCTTCTGATGACGGACAATGTGGCCACCAAGGCCCACATCAACCGCCAGGGCGGCACCAGATCCAGAGCACTGATGAGAGAGGCGGAGTCCCTGGGACGCTGGGCGGAGCGCCATCTGGAATCCCTTCGCTCCGACCATATCTCCGGAGTGGACAACACACAGGCCGACTGGCTGAGCAGGACGACCATAGATCCTGCGGAGTGGAAACTGGACCCTCGCCTGTTCCACCAGATGTCCGACAGATTCGGGACTCCGGCCGTAGACCTGTTTGCGTCAAGGGACAACAAGCAGCTCGCCCGCTTCTACTCCCGGTTCTTCACCCCGGGGGCGGAGGGGACAGACGCACTGCGTTGCAAGTGGCCCCGCGAGCTACTGTATGCCTTCCCTCCCCTGCCTCTCCTTCCTCAATTCATCTCCAAAGTCATCGCAGAGGGAGCAGAGGTCCTTCTCGTGGCCCCGCATTGGCCCCGCAGGTCGTGGTTTGCCGACCTTGTCCACCTGTCGGTGTCTCCTCCGTGGCGCATTCCTCCGGACCAGATCTCCCTCAGCCAGGGGGCCGTGATTCACCCAGAGCCCCAGTGGCTCCAGTTGGCCGTCTGGCACTTGAGGGGGACCAACTGAAAGGCCAAGGCCTGTCGGAGGAGGTAGTGAACACCATTCAGGCGGCTAGACGCCCTTCAACCACTAGGATTTATGATGCGTCCTGGGCCGCCTTCGCCAAGTGGTGTGAGGAGCTGCTCATCGAGCCGACGACCGCGCCTGTTCCCAGAGTGCTTGACTTCCTTCAAGCGGGACTCAACAGGGGCCTGGCCCCGAACACCCTTCGACGTCAAGTGGCGGCTTTGTCTACTGTCTGGTCGGGCGACCACCTTTTGCCTCTCAGCAAAATCCCGAAGGTGCGTCTTTTCCTCAAGGGCGCTTCTAACCTTCGCCCTCCCACCGTTCATCGCTACCCTACTTGGCAGCTGTCCGTGGTCCTGCGGGCCCTCTCTGGCCCCCCATTCGAGCCTTTACGCACTACTTCTCTTCGATTCCTGACGCTGAAGACGGCCTTCTTGATTGCCATCACGTCAGCTCGCCGGATTTCGGAGCTGGCGGCTCTCTCTGTTCGCCAGGATCTGTGCGTCATCCACCCTGACAGGGTCATTTTGAGGCTGGACCCGACCTTTACCCCCAAAGTAAACTCATGGTTCCATAGAGCGCAAGACATTGTGTTGCCAAATTTTTGTCCTCATCCGTCGCATCCCAGAGAGCGATCCTGGCACAATCTTGATGTCAGGAGGGCCCTGAAGGTCTACATCGCTCGTACTGCGGAATTCAGGAAGTCAGAGGCTCTTTTTCTCTCCTTCCAGCCCGGTTCCCTAGGGAAGAAGGTCACTTCCTCCACAATTGGCAGGTGGCTTCGCGCTTGCATTGCGACTGCCTATGAAAGTCAATCCAAGGCCGTTCCGCGCGGCATCACTGCACACTCCACACGAAGTGCTGCTACCTCAGCGGCCTGGGCCACCCAGGCCTCGATCCTGGACATCTGCAGGGCCGCTACGTGGTCCTCTCCTTCTCCATTTGTGCGACACTATAAACTGGACATTTTCGCCTCGGCTGAGGCGTCTTTCGGCAGGCGTGTGCTCCAGGCGGTTGTGTCAGAGACCGAATCCCGGGAGCCTTCTTCTGCCCACCCAGATGGACAATAACTTTGGTATGTCCCATTGCTTGGACTCTCCAAGCGGTGTACAGGAAAATGACCATTGGCTTACCTGAAGGGTCCTTTTCTGTACACCGCGGGAGAGTCCAACCCACCCTGGCTCTCAAGGCCGGGATTCGGGTTCCTCGTGTCAACAGTACATCATCTTGGACGCTTCGCTCCGTCCGCACGAACTGACTCCTTCAAAGAATTCTGGGGGATTGAGCACACCAGGAGGAGGTGTGGCTTAAGGAAAAATAGTTCCTCAGTCCTAAGGGCAAGCAGACTGAATTAACCCATTGCTTGGACTCTCCCGCGGTGTACAGAAAAGGACCCTTCAGGTAAGCCAATGGTCATTTTGGTGAAAATCGGGCAAAAACATTTTTTTCTTTCTTACTTCTTCAAAATCTTGGTGCATCTTATACACCGGTGCGTCTTATAGTCTGAAAAATACAGTACATCAAACTGGCTTCCTTATAGCCTTTTAAAACCATGCTGAATTTTAGCATTTAATTTTTTTCCTTTCAAAAATGAGTATAGCAATAAGAGTAGAAGGCTTCAAGGGGTCAAAATATTCCCCCACTTTTCTCAATTTCCAATCTTTCTTTCTCTTGCTGCCAATTTTACTGTAGTAATTTCAATCTATTTTTCAAAATTAGGTTGAGGCAGAAAACAGCTTGAATACACATTAAAGCCCACCAACCATTTTCATTCCAAGAATACCCTCAAGTCATCAGATGACCTCTTGTGACTCTTCAGAGGGTTAGAGTTGTGTCTCTAAATCTTAAAAACTTTCTCACCCCTTATTCTTATGCAAGAAGGATTTTCTGTTGTGGATTCTAGAAAAACATCCAATTGTGTTTTTAATGTCCGTGAGTAAAATTAGGTCATTAAACGTTTATTTCACTTAAAATACACTTAGGTGTAAATAAAGTATTATATTTATTAGTTTAAAGTAAAAGGGCAAATTACTGATAGTTGGGCAGTAATTTATTTATTTTTTTACATTCTCAACCTGCAATGATATTTAATAACTCTGATATACTATCTTTATCTCAAGTGTCATTTGATCATTTCTGAGATGAATTGTATAAAGAGATGCAAATGTCTAAAACTCTCAAAAAAACTGCTCTATAGGATGCTATTTCTAAATTTTATTCAAAGTCTGCCAGCTTTATTTTTTTCCTGGATTGTCTTCCTGACATATTTTGCCATTGTGTCCAGTCATAGCACCTCAAGTGCTGGCTTCTATCATTGAGGCCACTTGCCATTTATGAAGTATTATTAAATACCTCCCTTAAGAATAAAAATAGAAACCATATTAACATAAATCTGGTCTGTTTATGGCGAAAAATTGGACAGTCTGACATAATATCATTTTTTCCTCTAGAATTTCATCTGTCACAGAAATCAGTATCAATCGACACTTGTGCAAGATTAAAGAGCCTTGCTTATTTGGGCTAAGATATTCTGAAGCTAAAAATATAATCCAAAATCCTATCTCAGTCAGGACTGCTATGTTTTGCATGTTGGAGGTGAGATCCAAAAGTTCTCCTTAAGATCAAATGTATCCAACATACTGTAAACTCATTAACTGATGAAGCATTTATCTTTAAGAAATGCATATATTTTGCAGGAGCCTACCTATTCTTTTTTGAATCATTACACATTAGATAATTCAGTATACATAACTAAAGCTAATAAGAGGGTCAGATAGAAACGTTTTTCATGTAACAGTTCAATGTGGCTGGACTCGGTGCCTTTCAACTCCTTACCTGTCATATAAAAACTACCTGATACCCATTTTGTGAGCCTGTATTTTGCAGTGGGCTACAATAGAGCTGCATTTTACAATACTGTATTGAAGGGATCTCTTGTAGCAACTACTTTGTGGCACTTTAAAAGCAGTCACATTATTATTGTATGAACTTTGGATTATTATATGTCATCAAGTATATTTGAAGAAGGTATTGTGACTTGTTTAAGTTCTGAAAAATGAGCCTTCTGCCTCTCAAAGCAAAGTAAATTAATGAGAATTAGAACTGAAAGGAATAAAATGTGTTATTACTGGGAAACGTTAAAAAACAGAATCCTGCACACATGTTCATTATAAGGCAACATCAGGTGTCAGTTGAGTGCACCACCATTTGTATGGGGTGCCAGATTTTTGTCTTCGGTTTATGCCTTTGGGAAAGTTGCTCAATATTCCTGCAAGAGATGAAGCAATAAGGGCAGTCATTTACAAGGTCCTGGGACAGCAAAGTCCAACGCCCTTCCCCTCAAGCATAACTAAGTAAACTTCTGTCCTCAAAGTCCTGTCTGGCCTTGATTTGATTTGATATGAATGTGGTGCTGCAAATGATTTCTGGTGTTGAAGAAATGTTAAATATGATTGGGTTTTTGAAATTCTCAGTCATCTCTTTTCTCAGTTACCATGTAGTATCAGAGAATATATTTACATTTTGCTGGATTTAGTTTTTTTGAGAAGTTGGTGCTGAACATAAGAAACATTATTTGCTTCAGATTACTTAGAAGGTCAACTGAGAGTCAGTGAGCCTATAAAACTGTATCATCAGTTTATGTTAAATTCTTAAGAGTTTAGGAGAGAGAGAATGCATTCATTTTTGGAATGCTGGAGTGCCCTGAGTAAACCAAATCTATAAACCAAATCTGAATTAATGCAAAATATTCTAGATACATATATAAAGTGTTTACAAATTTTAATTTTAATATCTTGCAGGAAGATATGCTGAACAGAATGTAAAGATATCATGGCCTTACTTACAGTGACAGATATGGAAGGAACAGTATCATCTACTATTCATCAAAATGGTGGCATTGTTGGAAATTCTACCATTTCTCGACCATCAGAACAGCTGTTTCGAATTTACCTTTATAATTCCCCAGGAAAGACAGAAGGTGACTATCTGCTATTTCCAGCTGGAGAGTATGTCACAGAAGAAATTTGTGTGGCCTGCTGTAAGGCTTGCGGTAAGAACATAACTTTTTTTAAAAAAATTGCACAAACATGTTGTCTTCCTTTGTTAGGATTTAGTAAGAAACAACATTGTTTTGTGATTTCTTTGGATCAAATGAATGAGTCTGTTCAACTCCCCCTTTCAGTATGCAACGGTAGCTCGTCATATTAGTCTTGTTCAGACAAATTTTGTATTTATTTTCTTTCTTTCTCTCTCTTTTTATCTTCAGTTTGTATGCCCCCAAACACCTCCAAAGACTCCCATTCCTTCCCACTCCCTTTCTCTGGCATAGTCAGCCAAAAAAATCTGTTTCTAATTTATCCATAGTTCAGTCGCAAAATCACATTCAAAATGTATTACATAGCTTCTTTATAGTACAGCTACAGAAATTGTGCTTTCATGGATAACGACTGCCAGATGCTTTTCAGGACCCAATGGGGGAGCTTTACACTGGAGGTGGTAGACTAATTAATACCTAATCCCACCCCACCCACCCCGTGTGTCTGACTCCCTCCTTTTCCATGTTGTGTTAATGAGTTTATCTGCTGTGCTATTTTATAATAGATGATTTTTTTAAAAAATTGATGTTTTTTTGTTGCAAGCCACCCTGAGTCATTAAATACAAGATGGGAGGCAAAGAAATTTCATAATAAATAAATAAAATATATAAAAAGTAAAACTAATGAAAGTTTATGTACAGTGCTAAAATAAAATAGCTAGTTATATTGATCATGCCAAAGGAGGAAATGGGAGCTCATTTATGTATCTCTGAACTGTAATTTAGAGATACATATTGCATATCTTTTATTGATTACATTTTATAGTTTAATGGATTAAGTGAATCTTGTTAAAGGACTGAGGGTAAGGCCGTTATATTACTTAGTCAGAGCTTCGCTGCTGTTGTATGTCATGGCACAAATCCTTACCTTTAGTTTACAGTATCATATGTCAAATAGATTAAAAAGTAATTTAACTCATGCTGTGGAAGTAACTGACCAGTTAATTCCAAAATCATTTTAGAGAACAGTGCCAGGCATCTTTGTTATCCAGTGAGTAATTTGATAGCAGTTTTTGGAACAGATGAGACCATGGACGCAATGCTTGTTGGCAATTTGTTAAAGCAACGTTTGGATAGATGTGTGTGTGTGCGCGCGCACTGCTAAGATAATGCAATTGTTGTATGGAGTTTTCCATTATAGTTTTGTCGTCCTGGAGACAGATAATGACTATTGGAGCGGCAGACAGATGCTATGTTCACACTTCTGTCTTCTGAAGCACCTCTTGCAGAATTGATATGAGGCATTGATTACTTTAATTTGGCAAAGATTCCACAATTAAAAGGCCCATATAAATATATACAAGAAATAACTTAATGGCTGACTTACTGTACTTGCAAGTCATATTACTGCACCATTTATTTACCACTTAACTCTGAAATTAGCAATAGCATTTAGACTTAAATAACGCTTCACAGTGTTTTACAGCCCTCTCTAAACAGTTTACAGAGTCAGCCTATTGCCCCCAACAATCTGGGTCCTCCTTTTATCAACCTCAGAAGGATGCAAGGCTGAGTCAACCTTGAGCTGGTGAGACTCGGAACTGCCAAACGGCAGCCAGCCAGCAGTCGTATCCTTCAGTACTGTATTCTAACCACTGGGCCACCACAGCTCTTGCAGTTCAATTTGGACCACGCCTCAAATTATCTGAAACTAATAATTTGGCCACTTTATCCTAGTGACAGGAATGAATTTATATAGACAAACAAATAATATTTTGCCTGTAAGGACCTTCAAAGCAATTTGGGTCCTTAAAGTATATTTTTTGCAAGAGATGGTATGGCATGGTACCTGAATTAATCTCTTCCTGTCTTATGTCTTATTGATTGTTTTCATAGATTGCAACAAGCCATAATGTGATTTGATGGATATTGCTTTAGCATAGTTATATTATATACCAGAGGTTCCCAATCTTTTTCGGTTTGCGGCTCCCATAACACTTCGGATTTTTTCCGCGGCTCCCTTAATAGGTACATCCAATTTTTTTTAATTTTTGACTTTTTAAGGATTTGGAAATCTACTTTTTAGTTCGTTAAGGTTAGGTTAATTGAAAAATAAATTAAACACGACCTTTAAATTCACAATTTATTGAACATCGTTTAATGATTTAAAATTATTAATGGGATGGATGGGCTTGTTGTTCGCTGCACAACTTCTCAAATCTTGGATCAGAAAAATAGCTTTTGAAAAGTAACTTAACCACCACACTACCCAGTGGTGGGCAACCTTTTTTTTCAACTGAGCCAAATCTCGCCAAAACCACGATTGAAATTTATTTGGAGAGCCGCTCTTGCTTAGCAACCAAAATTTTGGGCTCAATTGTGGTCATATGTTGTTTTTCTTTCTTTCTTTCATCTCTCTCTCCCACTTTCTTTCTTTTTTTCTTTTTCTTTCTCTCTCTCTCTCTGGCTCTTTGTCTCTCTCTCCCTCCCTCCCTCTCTGTCTCCCTCTGTCATTTTCTCTGGGTGTCTATCTGTCTCTCTCTCTCTCTGTATCTTTGTCTCTCTCTCCTCCTTCCCCCATCTCTGTCACTCTGTGTGTGTGTGTGTCTGTCTGTCTGTCTGTCTCTCACTCACTCTGTGTGTGTGTGTGTGTGTCTGTCTGTCTCTCCCTCTGTCTCTCTCCCCTCCCTTCCTCTCTCTCTGTCACTCTGTGTATGTGGGTGTGTCTGTCTCTCACTCATTCACTTAATCACTCACTCTGTGTGTGTCTCTCTGTCTATCTTTCTCTTTACAGCCCTCCCTCGTTTACAGCCCTCCCTCGGAACGCTTCGGAGGGAAGCTTCTGCAAAGGCGACTGGCAACAAGTCTCCCAGGCTTTAATTTGCCGAGCTGTGCGCACGCGCCTGTTTTCCATGGCGTGGAGCAGCGGCGAGATTCTGCGCGGCGAGCGATGATTCCAGGGGCCATCCGGGAAGATGAGGAACGCGAGGGGGACCCTGTTCCCCCCACTGATGCCCCCCGAAATCATCGCTCGCCGCCCAGAATCTCGCCGCTGCTCCACACCGTGGAAAACAGGCGCGCGCGTACAGCTCGGCAAATTTCAGCCTGGGAGACTTGTCATGCCCGGGCTTTTGCAGAAGCTTCCCTCCAAAGCCCGAGAGGAGGGAGGGAAGCGGGCGCCCGGCGCAGGTATTTCGCGGCACCCTTATGACGATAGCGCGGCTCCCCAGGGAGCCGCGGCGCACACTTTGGGAATCACTGTTATATACTATATAATGCAATGGTGTATAGTCCCTATTATGGTAGGCTGTTTTCAGGCATATGACTGAGTAGTGTGATTGAATATGCCTCCTTTGACCCTGCCTCCTATTGGCATGTAATATCGATTTCTCTCAGGAGAAATTGACTTCACACCGGAAGAATATCCTTGTTTTTGTCTTGCAGTGTGAGTTTTCCTTGCGCAAGAAGAGCAATAGAGGTATGACAGTAGGCCTGATTTCCATGTACAAGAGTTAAAGTTTTGAAAAGATAGGGGGTACAGGCAAGCCCAGTCCCCAATATCCCTGCACAGTGTATTTCACATATTTACTGAGAGGTTCTACAAGTGGTTTCTAAGTATGTTTAACTTCATACATTTACAGTCCCAACTTATCCAGGTTTCTTATTGTAGATAACTTTTTGTGACCACCTTCCTGATGATTAAGTAGAGAGCTAGGGGACATAATTTGTATGTACGTACATACATTCCACATTTTAAATGGTAAAATATGCAGGGAGATGCCTATAAATGCAAGTCAAGTTGTATTTGGAAATTTCACTTGTTTGTTTTAAAGGAGGGGCCCTGATTTAAACATTTTGGCAGCAGGTAACTGACTAAAATAAAAAAAAAATTAACAAGATAGCATTGTTTGCATTGTAAAAACAAGATTTGCTAACTTTGGCAGTTGCTACAGAAAGCAGTAAGTGAAAGTATTTGGCTATGATCAGTGTGATGGCAAGAATGCTAAAGGTCATAGACGTATCTTAATCCTCTGTCTGACTTGGTTTTCATCCCAGATACATAATCATAGTGCCAGAATGCTTTTCTGAGTCTGAATTGATACTTCGTTTCCATATTAAAATTTCTGCAGAGTCATGGAGGGGAGTAGGAAAAGGGATGGTGGAGCCTGAGGGCAGAGTGAAAAGAGGGATCTGCTCAGAATCCCTATGTAGCCATAAGAGAACTAACTACAACCTTCCTTGAGTGCCATTGACCCTTATCTAAGTCTATACAGGTGCTAACCATTAGTTAAGAAGATTCCTGTGCATGGGCGTTTAGCAATAAATCAGTTTAATTGAGCCTTCATGCATGGACCTATTCTTTTTGCTCCTGACGCGGGGCAGGTTGCATAGCTACAGAATCTATCCAGTGACCAATATTAAAAAAATTCCAGGATTAGTTAAAATTCAGTATTTGTAATTTTCTTTTTCTTAGTAGTAAGCATTCTGTTCTTTTTCACTCAAGTAGGGTAAATTTCCTCAATATGAAATAATTACCGAATAAGCAAATAAGAACAAGGTGCTTTTAAAAAAAAATTGCTCTCAGTTACCTTGGAATTGGTCTTTATATCATCACCTTATAGATCAGCTTTCACAGGGTTATGATAGATTTTATTTAAAAAGAATTGAATGCAAAATGAAAATAAACAATGACATGCTAAGAATTATTTAATATCTATGCATTCATTCATTAGTATTCACTAATACAATATATTAAATAATTTATAAGGCCACCCAGCTCTAGGCAACATACATTAAAAACAGTAGTATAATACAATACAAATGACCCCTCCCCCCCAACAAAAAAAATCTGGAAGGAAACAACCATTAAAAGACAATCAGCCATGTGGGACACTGGAGACACAGCCAGATTTCAGAGCTGTTTTGACCATGGTCTAGGGGAGAGGGGCAGTGTAGTTCAAGGAGAGGATGATGTATCAGAAGACAGAAGTTTTGGCAGAGAAAGTATGTTTCCTAGGTCCCATCAGATTGATGGGACCTGGAGCATGCCTTCTCTTGCCCATTGTATAGTCCATGCAAAAGCCATGGAGAACAGCTGGTCCTTTAGATAACCAGGCCTTATGCCACAAAGGGCTTATTGGTCATAATTAGTACTTGAATTATACCCTTCCTTTGACTGGTAACCATTGCAGCTCATGGAGCGTAGCTATTGCAATGACCTGATGAGTTATACCCAAAATTGCCCATGCTATTGCATTCTATAGTTTCCAAGAGGTTTTCAGGGACAACTCCAAATAGGCTGCATTGCAGTAATTTATATGAAGAATCTTTGGTGCTCTCTGAGCTTGATTGTTTTCTTGCAGATGTTTTATTACCCAAACTAATTAATATCATCGGACTAGTACTGATGATGTTACCTTGTTTGGATAATGAAACATTCCCAAGAAAGCAGCCAAGTTCAGAGAGTACCAAGGACTCCTTATTTCAACTCTGAGCTACAAATATTCTCCTTTGTTATATTAGTTTATATGTTAGGTGATCAAAGTTTGAGTGTCTGAAAGGCCTCACATTCAAGGGAAGGGTACAACTGCTGCTCAAGATGGATTTCTGCAAAAGTCTTCTTAGCCATAGTTTCCACTTACTTCTTGGGCTGAAACAATGAGCATGAATCCCAAAGAAACTAAAGGTGTCACATTATTGACCCTAGAAAGATTCAGTTACCCATAGCTACCCAATCTTGCCAGGGTTGAGTTTAAGCCAATTCTTCCCCATCTAATCTCCACAGCCTAAAGACACTCGGGCAAGATTTGGACAGCATTACTTGGGTATTGAGATATATAACTGGGTATCATCTGCATATTGAAGAAGTGAAGATCAGAAAAGAAACCCTTAAGTCATTTTGTTCTTAAATTGTGTTGTGATAGTTTTACTTAGTGTTTGTAATTTACTACAGTATTCTGGAAACTTCTAGCTTCAAATTAATCATCTGTATCAAAATTAACGATCTATCGCAAAATGTGCACCTAAATGTTTTAAATGGATTATAACTCAATTATCTTGTTAGCACTTTTTATAATATAGAACAGTGGCCTCCAACTTTTTGGGCACCAGGGCATGGTTCCATGGGGAGAGGTTTTTCCGTAGACCAGAGGTGATGTGCTGCCTACATCTCGCAGAGGGGGCTTTGCATGTTTGTGTGGCTTGGTTCCTGGCATGCTGTGGACCAATGCCAATCCACAGGTTTGGGATTGGAGACCTCTGAGATAGAATACATTGAATTTCTCCCATTTTATATTATTATAAAGCAGAATGCAAGAATTGAGAAGCTAACAGGAGCTAACTTTTTCTTCCTGTTAAAAACAAAAAAGACTTGTTGCACTGTTAGATTGCATCACTGATAAACCAGTATTCTAGAAGTACAAGCCATTAGTCTGAGTTGAAAATGCATTGTTTAGACCATTGTGGTCTAATGATGTCTAATGTGGTCTAATGCTATCAAAATAGTCCAAAACTCAAAGGCTTCACATACCTCTCAGAAGAAACTATCTGTAATTGAATTATATTAATAGTATGTTTAAATGTTATCTTCTTGGTAATAACTGCTATCCCCCGTATTTGATTCCATAAACATTGCTAATAAAAGTTCAGTTGTTTAAACATATCCTGAGAAAGTTTAAGAATACAAATTCCAAGGAAACTCAAAATATCCTGCTTAAATCTTTGTATATAACAATGCCAATTGATGTGAAAATGCACTAATTGGTTTGAAAATACTATAAAGTTCAGATAGCAGAGTCCTGCAGCTTTTCACATTCATTTCCTTACCTCATGTGCCTTTTCAGACTTTATATTTTGATATGGTGCTGACTAGTTTTTGACATTATTTGTCCAGGAAATACCATTTCATTTCATGTCTTTCTTTTAATATCCATTATATGATTTTTTTTTAAAAATAATCTGTATTGCCAAACACTTCTTGCCCAACATGGTGATTCCTACATTCCTACTTGAAGCTCCACTAGCATTCACTTCTTAATAGATAAGGAGCAATAATTACATTTATGTTAAAATTGTGACCCTAGGGGCTGATGTATAATGATTAAACAAAACATTTGGTGAACAATAACACACTAACAACCTATGTCTAGAAAAGCAATTAGAATGCAAAATTCCTGCTCAAGTGAAAAGCCCAACATATGTAACCAAATTGTTCAGTCTCTTTGAGTTCAGTACCTGGATGTTTAAATCATCATTAAAGATGATAAATTATTGCATCGTTTTAATTATTATAATATATAAATTCAAAATTATAAATATGGACCTGGTCTCTGCTGACTCATAACTGAGTAGAAGTTTGCTTCTAGAACAGCAGAAATTTAGCTTGAAGTGGAGAAAGCAGCTAAGAGAGAAGAATAAAGGCACTTTAAAAGCACTGATGAGTAAGAAGTAGAGAGGTGTTCTCTGTTAAAGTTTTGAAATAATTGTAGAGATCAAAATGTGATATGCACACCTGGAAACGTAAGACTAAACTGCATAAACATGCACAGGACAGAGCTCATGACTGATCCTTATCATTAGTTGTGTGTGAGAGGTAAGAAATTTATGCTTCTTTTTGTTTTGAACCTAATATATGTAATGCACTGCATGCCTGCGTTAGGGTGTAGTGCACTACATCTTTATATCAGTAATTCCTTAGTCCCACAATATGTCAGTGCTTAACAAAGGGAATCTTGAATTGCCCTTGGAAACCAACTGATACAGCCATGTAGCAGTAGTGACACATGGGCATACCGTTTTCAAGGTAAGTATTCTTGCAGCGGCATTAGTCATGTTGGGGGGGAGGAAGAGGGGCTCTTCTTTCAGCACAGGTGGAGAAGGAAGTGCACTGACTGCTCCCCTAGTTAACTTGTTCTTTTGTTAGAAATCCAGAGGCTGTCAGGAGGGTGAGAAGATGAAGATGCTTGTCTTGAATAGGGGTTCACAGCTGTGAGGGTGACAACGTAGAAAACCAAAAGTCAACCCAACACATCCAAGTCAAGTGTCTTGTGTACCCTTAAGGTTGAAGATTCATGCTTACATCAGTAGAGAGAGAAATACTGAATATATATATATATTCATGGCAGCAGTATGTAGTCTGCGTTCCCCGCAAGCAGCAAAGCACTTATTCTCAAACAAAACAAAGTACATGCAGCTGTATTGTGGGTGTACAAAACTCTCAGAACACACATATTTTGACTTTTGTTCAAAACACTAAGGAAATAGCTGTTTTGAAGTCAGCATATTTCAAGCTCAGAACATTTAGCACTAAATCTGTAGAGATTCTCATTCGTCCAGGTCATGGTTGTCCCAAAGGTAGCAACTGGACTTTCTTGGGTTTTTTTTCTTTTGAAGACGTTATGCTATACAATTTGGGGTGAACACTCTTTGAATGGTGTGGGAGTAGGAATGGATTTCCAGAGGAAAAATTGCAGACTACAGGAACCAATAGAACTACTCAGGTGACCCTGAGGACACAGATAAACCTCCAACTGCTTCAATGACCCTCTGAAAGGATGCAAATGACCAGCTTTCTGCAAGGAATGTACATCCTTCCATTACCCACTATACTGTCAGAGCTGAAGAAGCTTCTTGGATGAGAAGCGAAACATCTTCAAAAGAAGAAGAAAGTCCCAATGCCTCCTGAAAAAGCATATTGGGAAGACCATTTAGCACACTTTTACCAGCTCCACAATAAATGTAATGACTAAGTCCTCTCCATTATTCCATCTTAAGTTAAAGCTGTAAGACAAGATGGTAAACTACCCTAGAGAAATAATGAAACACCAAAAGAGCAGAACAGTGAAAAAATATGTAATTAGGAGCATATTACCTGCTTCCGTACTTCTGATAATCTTAGCATAATTTGTTGCTACTTAGACTCCTTTGCAAGGAATGAAAAGGTTCATTACTTTTCATGAATTAATTATATCTATAATCTATTAAACCGGTTAGAACTGGTTTCCAAAGCAGCTTGCAATTAAAATATACAAAAAGATACATATCTCCATCATAAAATATATAGTTATGTTTTTAATCCTAGGAGTAGCTGACTTCATCTTGATTCAAGGGCCTTCACATAGAACAGATAGAAGGATCTGCAGCTGAATTCAAGGGCCTCCTCAGATAATTTTATTATGTTAGCATTAAACCTAGCTTTGTAGGTGGAGGTAGAATAAAAGATGCTATCTGAATTTTCAAATTTGAGGTAGCAGATTGACGTCTTCATCTGTCTACAGGATTGATATTTCAAATCACCTTTTCTCAATTCATAAAGACAAGATCAGTCTAATTCATTGTTTGTGTTTTTCACAATAATAGGCTTTTGATGGGAAAATTCTGCAGGTGCAAAAAAACCAAGCAGAAAAAATTCAAATATGATTTTAAATACATATATTTTTTCTAAAATGGATTTTTAATTTCCAAGGTATTGATAGGTCATTGATAATAATTTGAGCAATTGGGTTTAAAGGAATAAAGCCATTCAAACAATGTACTCTCTATGTAAGGAAAAATGTTGGCAGGAATTTGAGAATTTGGAAAAAAAAGTTTTGCTATCCAATTACAAGTATTAAAATTTCAAAATTCAAGGAGGAAGCTGATTTTTGTAATTCTCTTGTTCACACTGAACTGTCCCATAGTGATACAAGGATTCTCCAGCTTTCTGGGACAGATTGGCATGGCATGGTGTCTGTATGTATGCATGTGTGCACATCAGTGGTGGGTTGCAGGCGGTACGCCCCGGTACAGGTGTACAGGAGCCTGCCCGGAGCGTCAGGTACCGTTCGGGTACAGTGCTCCAGAGGGCCCACCCGTCTGCCTGAGCTCCTTACCTGCCCTTTAAAGCCTTCCGCGCTTCTGCACATAGCGCGTACAGCACCTGTGCAATACTCTGCCGAGCAGCTGGAGCATCGCTGTGGCTCGTGGAGGCGTCGCTGGCAGGTATGATGCACGCGGCACTGTGCGCGTGTGCCATGTGTGTTCATGTGGAGGATGCCGAGCCCCGTTGCAACCGTGCCGGTTGCAACGGGATCCAGAATCCACCACTGGTGCACATGCATGTGTGCGTGCATGTACACATGTGCATGCATGTGCATGTGTTGACTATAAAATTCCTGGAAATCAACTCTCATTCTGATCAGATGAGTATCTACTGGCCAAAGAGCCTTTTCTTTGCAGAGAGACACCATTAACAGTTTCTGTTTAGTTTATCTTCTCTATTTTTAGCATGTGAATATATATCCAACTTTGAAATCAAAGCCAGTAGTTAAGGAAGGTTATACAGTGACTGCTGTTAAAGGGACATCCAGTCCTATTCCTTTTTGTATAATGTTTGTTTATACCTCTTGTGTTTCTATTTAAAAATTGCTGAAAAGAATTACTGAGATATAATGCGGTCTGTCTAGATATTTTCTTTTCTTTTTTTTAAATACCAAGTTCTGTGCAATAAAGACTTTACAGATGGGGCTCAACTGCCACTCATTCAGCAATTGTTCAAACTTATGACTGGTCTTCATATTTACATTGATCACAGCATCGCCACAGTTATGTGCTCATCATTTGCAACCTTCTTTAATGGCTTCCTATTACCAAATCAATGAGGAAACAAGTGGAAGGTTACAAATGGGAGTCAGTTGGGCCTGCTGATTGCATACTTGGCTCCTCGCTATGCATCAGCGGCCCTGCCAGAGCTCCTCGAGGTGATTGCGGAGGTGGCGGTTGAGACCCCCAGACTATTAGTTATGGGGGACTTCAACCTGCCATCGACGGGTGAATCATCCGAGGTAGCTCAGGAGTTCATGGCTTCCATGACAGCCCTGGACCTGACCCAAATAATTCAGGGCCCCACACACGAGGGAGGCCACACGCTGGACCTTGTTTTTATCTCTGGTCGGTGGAAGAGTGATCTGGAAATAGGGGATTTGGTTATTACTCCCCTGTCATGGTCAGATCACTCGCTTCTCCGTCTCGACTTCCCTTCCGCTACCCCCCATTGCGGGGAGGCGGAACCAGAAGATCTTAGATGGTTCCGCCCCAGGCAACTGATGGAACCTGATAGGTTCCAGACGGAGCTTGGGCCACTGCCTGTAACCCTGACCCGCGCCCGGATGGAGGACCTGGTGGTCGCATGGAATAGTGCGGCGGCCGGGGCCTTGGACCAGGTTGCGCCCTTGCGGCCTCTCCGGTGGCAGCGAACCACCCTGGTCCCTTGGTTTACCGAGGAGCTGAGGGTGATGAAGCGCCACAAGAGACGCCTAGAGAGCAGATGGAGATCCTCTCGCGCCGAATCTGACCGAACACAGGTAAGAGCCCATTTACGGACCTACCTTGCGGCACTAAGGGTGGCTAAACGTCGATACTATGCCACTCTTATTGCGTCCGCAGAAAACCGCCCTGCCGCCCTGTTTCGGGTGACCCGCTCCCTCCTTTCACAGAGGCCGCGGGAAGCCCCTTTGCAGGGTAGGGCAGAGGAATTTGGGGAATATCTGCAGGATAAAATCACTCAGATCCGGAGCGAGTGGGTTTCCTTGAGTGATCTCGGAGAGACACCGGAGGAGAGTCTTGAGGTACCATGCTGGGAGGAGTTTGACTCTGTTGCCGCCGAGGATATGGACAGGTTGCGTGGGCGACTGCGGGCCACCACATGTTTATTGGACCCGTGTCCCTCCTGGCTTGTACTGGCAGCCTGGGAGGTTACACGAGACTGGCTCCTGGGACTAGTGAACGCCTCGCTGAGGGAGGGGTTCCTACCAACCGTCTTGAAAGAGGCGGTGGTGAGGCCCCTACTTAAGAGGCCTTCTCTGGACCCAGTAGAGTTAGCCAATTATCGTCCTGTCTCCAACCTTCCCTTTTTAGCAAAGGTTGTTGAGAGTGTGGTGGCGCAACAGTTCCCTCGACACCTGGAGGAAATTGTTTATCTAGACCCGCGCCAGTCCGGTTTCCGGCCCGGGCACAGCACTGAGATGGCTTTGGTCGCGTTGGTGGATGATCTCTGGAGGGCGAAAGATGGGGGTTGCTCCTCCATCCTAGTCCTATTAGATCTCTCAGCAGCTTTCGATACCATCGACCATGGTATCTTATTGTGTCGGCTGGAGAGGATGGGGTGGGGGGCACCATGTTGCGGTGGTTCTCCTCCTTCCTCTCCGGTCGGACGCAATGTGTGTTGATGGGGGAGCAGAGGTCGACCCTGAGGCCGCTCACGTGTGGGGTGCTGCAGGGGTCGGTCCTCTCACCTCTCCTGTTCAACACATACATGAAACCGCTGGGTGAGATCATTCGAGGTTTCGGGGTTGAGTGCCATCTGTATGCAGATGACACTCAGTTATATATCTCTACCCCGAACCACCCCAACGAAGCCGTCGAGGTGATGTCCCGGTGTCTGGAAGCCGTCTGGGTCTGGATGGGGGACAACAGACTCAAGCTCAACCCTTCCAAGACGGAGTGGCTGTGGCTACCGGCACCCCGCTTTAGCCAGTTTGTTCCATCACTGGCCATCGGGGGGGAACAACTACCCCCGGTGGATAGGGCACGCAATTTGGGCGTCCTCCTAGACTCCCGGCTGTCGCTGGATGATCATGTCACGGCCGTGGCTGGGAGGGCGTTCCACCAGGTGCACCTGGTGCGCCAATTGCGTCCGCTAGACAATGCGGGCGGGCGGTGCCCAGGAGTAGGGCCTTCTCTGTGATGGGCCCAACCCTCTGGAACGAACTCCCCCTTGATATTAGAACTACTGTTGATCTCCGCTCCTTCCGTAAGAAACTCAAGACCCACCTGTTCCGACTAGCCGGCCTGGCCTAATTGTAATCACAAGTACAATCTATTACTGACCTTCCTGGATGGCTTTTTTAGTATTGTAAATTCTGGGGTTTTAAATTGGTTTTAGATCGTTATTAACTAGAAATGAGTTCGGGCATTATACAGACCGTATGTTTATGTTGGTTGTCTAATGTTTTGTTGTTCCTGCTTTGTTGTTTTATATGTACTGTCTGTACACTGACCCGAGTCCCTGCGGGGAGAGGGGGGCGGTATATAAATTTAATAAAACTCAAACTCAAACTCAAACAAATGGTGATCATGTGGCATCCTCACTTAACAACCCACAGTCATTTGCTTAATGATGACAACTGGAAGTGCCAAAGTTTCTGTCGCTACGTGGAACAGTCATTGCTTAGCTATGGAAATTCCCAATTAAATGAGGTCTGTCTTTCTCTTTTGCCTTATAGGGATCCTGCCTGTGTACCACAACATGTTTGCACTAATGAATGAAGTTGACCGATGTTGGTATCCTCCAAATTACACCTTCCAAATAGATGGATCAGCTACTGTCACTGTACTCTACCGAATAAGGTACTGCTAATTGTGGTTTAATTGGAAGTAAATGGAGTGAAATTGCAGTGTTTTGTTCCTGAAAACAAAGCTAATATTTCTGGAGAAGGTTTGAGTCAGAATTTGATTTTACTTATGTATCATCTTAAAGGACTTTTTTCAGTCATATGTAAAGAACGAACTTTAATTAGAGAATCACAGATGTCAGTTAATGGTTTCTTTAATCTGAGTTTCTAATATGTGGGCTTAAATAAGAATTAACAGGAATGCTGAATTATCATCAGTTTATCAAATACTTAAGAGCTGAGGGCTTGGCTGCACAAGAAAACAACAGCCAATTGCTAGCTATCAACACACCAATCAACCTATAGGAAGGCACCATATAAACACGACTCACAGAACAGCCCAAAACATGTATTTCAGTAGAGAGAAATTATGAAGATGGGCTCTAGCACAAGTCCGAAAGCTCGGAAGAATAAATCTCTGGTCCTGGTGATTGACCCAAATTCGATCTCATAAATAAATTTCATATAATGAGCAATAATATTTTTTTAGCCCTTTACTGACAATCTTGAACAACAGAATCACTCAGAGATTTTACGGCAGCATGGCTGATAAAGATTCTGTAAAAACCTGGGAACTTAATTTCATCCACCCTGAAATAGTTTAAGAGTGTCAGGATCAGTGCCCAATGCAAGCCTTTTCCTTAGTTGAAGGAAAAGCACGGATGTCAAACTTGCCACATCACGTTGCTGTCGTATTGCGATGTTTTTGCAGAGCTGGGTTGTGCACGGCTTGCGTGTGATGCATCTAGCCCACAGGCCGCCAGTTTGACACTCCTGAAATAGAGGATTTGCTGTGGTAGCACAGTGGTTAGAATGCAGTACTGCAGGCTAACTCACTGCTCACTCCAGGAGTTCAATTCTGAGTAGCTCTATCTTAGAATAACTTAGAATAACATTATTGTCACTTTAAATGTACACCAATCGGCATACATTAAAATGAAATTTCATTGCATGCAGCTCTCAAAGGGTCTCCACCTCTAATATGCACTACATAAGCATGACAAGATAAATAAATAAATACATACATACAAAATCATGCGTGTACCCACATATATTATATGACACGGAGAAACAACACAGTCTAGTTCGGAAATATACATGTACATGGTGATAGAAACAAATCTTGCAAGTTTACCACATGGATGGCATAGGGAACAAAGCTATTACAGAATCTGCAAGTCCTGCTAGAAATACTTCAAAACTTCCTCCCAGAGGGGAGCAACAGAAACAGACCATGAAATGGGTGTGTGGCATCTCTAACAGTGCTTTGAGCTCTAAGCACATAGTGCTTATAAGCAGTATCCTGAATAACAGGAAGCCAGCTTCTTATAATCTTCTCAGCTGTCCTTATCACTCTCTGAATGGACTTTGAGGCACTGCTGCCACCAAACTAAACAGTGATACAGTTTATTAAAATGCTCTCAATTGTGCTGCTGTAAAAGTGGCCAGGATAGAAGGAGAAAGATGTGCTCTCTTCATCCGATGCAGGAAATGTAGACACTGGTTTGCATGCTTCATTAAGGATGATGTGTGGAGAGACCAGTTCAGATTGTTAGTTATCTGCACCCCCAGATACTTAATATTGTTGACCACCTCTACAGCTGCATCCTTGATACTGAGTGGAGTATGACCATGCAAGCTGTTTCTAAAATCTACAATCTCCTTTGTTTTATTAACATTTAGAACCAGGTTACTTTTATTTCACCAATTCAACAGAACCTTCACCTTCATTTCTGTCCCAAATAAGACCCATCACTTCCATGTCATCTGCATACTTCACAATATGATTTATAGCAGATTTGGCATAGCAGTCATGGGTCATCAAGGTGAATAGTAGCGGACTCAAGACACAGCCCTATGGGGAACCTGTACTCAAGGAGATGGAGATTTTTCTTCCACCTCGCACAAACTGAGGTTATCAATAAGAAAATCCAGGATCCAATTACATAAGGGAGTATTAAAACCTAATAGCTCCAGTTTGTTCACCAAATGCTGAGGAATAATTGTGTTGAATGCCAAACTTAAATCAATAAACAGAATTCACACATGAGTATTCTCCAGGTGTGACCAGCTAAGATGAAGCATAAGAAAGTGCATCATCTATAGAGCGGTACTTCCAATAGGCAAACTGTAATGAGTGAAATGTAGGAGAGGAAAAAAATAACGTATCATGTCTATAACAGTGTTTCTTTAAAAAAAAAAATCCCTCAGCATCCCTTTTAGTTTTTTAAAATTATATTTACTGTAAATTTGCTGTACCACTTTTCGTGATTATTTAATAGGATTTTGATATTGTACTATTTTTCAACATAGACTGCAAAATAATTCTGATTTTGATATCCAGGAGTCCTAGGACCACATTTTAAGAAACTTAGCCTAGAACATTGAATCATGCCACAATGTAATCCAGGCTGTGATAGAAGAAGGATGACATACAGAACGTGAAGAGGCACTTGTTCATTGTCAAAAACGGCAGTTCTTTTAGTATGTTAGAATTTCCATCATTATACTATAGAACGAGCCTCTGAGCAAGCAAAGTGCAGATTGAAGAGTCACACTGCAGATATATTTACTCATTTGTACCCCACCTTTATTATTATTCAGACCTGAAAAATAATTTTGAGGTAATGCAAGTAGTTGCCTCAAACCAGAAGAGTAGTTAATGGACATTCCCACATCATAGTGCCCACATGATGATTGGTCTTTGGTCTCATGCATAAGTGAAATTATTCCGTTCCTTATCAAATAGCTGATATGGAAGCAATCTACTTTTTCTTCACAGCTTTATAATGTAACCCAATAGCAGGAGGAAATTTTATTCTCCAATCCTACAGACTCTAGAATTAAATTGATGTACATCAGCAGTTGTACCATGCTTAATAACTTTCTCTAGAGAACTGCTGGTACTTCTGCCTTCTCTTCTCAAAAGCTATATGCAGTGACCATAGGTCTGTTTCAAAAGTCTGATCTTCAGAGTTGACTACATTTAGCATTATAATTTATATTATAGTTGGTTGCATAGTCTCTCCCTCCCTCCCTCCCTCCCTCCATATATATATATAGATTTCTTTCCTTTAATTATCAGTCCTTATCTTAGTGGCTTGATTGACAGTTATTTGTCAGTTGACAAAGTTACTAGCTAAATGCCAATTTAAGCAAAAATAGTTATTTCAAATTGAAAAGTAATTTGATATATATCAGTATTAAATTACTGCTTGGTTTAGTAAAAAAAATGTTAAAATTGTGGTGTGAATATTGTTCTCGTGAGTTTTGAGGAGCACCCACATTTATGAAGTTTACTTTAAAAAATTTAGAGGTAACAATTTAAAAAAAAATAAAACCATTTTGATTGACTGACAGAATAACATACATACTCAAAACCCAAATTTTATCTCATTTAGAGTTTAGTAACTGTATTCTGCAAAAAAGTAAAAACTTTAATATGTGACAAACTGTTTCCATACAGATTTTATTTCCCACACTGGTATTGTAGCAGCAATATACGAGCATATCGGTATGGCGTTTCTCGAAGTGCAGAGAGTCCGGTCCTTGATGATATTGTCATGTCTTACCTATTTGCTCAGGTAAAAATTGTTAACTTATTAGATCGGTCTGTAGCTATTTACTCCTAGATTGATTGTGCTTATATTGCTTCTCTAAAAACACTTGAAATGTTCTAGCCTTCAGTATAGCAAGATTGGGAGTAGCATCAAAATACTGCTGAATCTTATGAAAGATTTTTCAAGTTACAGTAAAAATAACCCACAATGAAACATTGATCCTGAGTTCTCACTCTTGTTTTTGATTCAGTGGCGAGAAGATTTTGTCCACGGGTGGGTAAAAATGGCTGTGACTCATGAAACACAGGAAGAATGTCTTGGAATGGCTGTCCTGGATATGATGAGAATGGCCAAAGAAAAGGACCAAACTCCATTAGCCATTTACAATTCTGTAAGGTAATTATTTTTTGAAACGGCACATGAATCGCCTACACATCATATGTAAAAGTATATTCTCATTCTCATATATGTTATCTAGATAGATCGGTGCAATTCATATCTAAGTATTGGTATTAGGTGGCAAAGGTTAATGCCTCTGCTATAGATGAGAATAAAGTTAAAGGAGTGAGGACAAAGAGTTGTATCAAGGGGAATTTTTTCTCCTTTCTGTCATGATCTTCTACTTTTTTAAACAAAAAATACGCATATCCATTAGGTTTAGAACAATAACTGCTTCAGAACCCATTAACTGTTTGTCACAACTGGTAGTTGAGGTTTTCAGATCTGTTGGCAGAAGCCCCAAACTGTAATTGTGCAAACAGAAATGACAATTCTTTCTTCCTTTTGTGCGTGCGCGCACACACACACACACCACCCATCCCAGCATTGCATAGTCATCTGTCTTAGAGAGTCCTCAAAAAAATGCAGAAGGAAGGATGGGTGGGAGCTCTATTTTGTTCACACATTGAAAATTAAAATCAACACACACTGCTGTGCTTTTCCCCAAAGCTTTCAGTATGTACAACTCTGAAAGATATGACTGACCTACAGTATGTCATCAGTTTCATCTCCACAGTTCTAAAATCACATATTGTCCATTATGCTACATTGGATTGCAGAAAACAGATATTGACAGATTTGAAGGAGCTAGTGTGCTTCTTTTATTGGAAGGCAATATGCAAATGCAAGCGTCGAAAATTGTTTTTTATCTATATTTTAATACAGTATATTTCTTTTCCCCCCTCCCCGCTTTCTTAAGTACTTAGTTTTGTTGGCTGTAGATAGAATATTTAGTGAAACAATTGCTCAATTGTAAACTCCTTCATTTTTTTCTGTAGAAAAATAACTGTTTTTGAATTGCTCTTAGTGATGTTTGATTGCTCATTTAGTAGTTCTTATATTCACAGCTACAAAATGTTTTTGCCAAAATGCATCAGAGAAAAAATCCAAGATTATCATATTTTAACACGAAAAAGAATAAGGTACAGGTTCCGGAAATTTATTCAGCAATTCAGCCAGTGCAAAGCAACTGGTAGAAATCTGAAACTGAAGTATCTCATTAATTTGGAAATCCTCCAGTCTGCCTTTTACTCAGAAGTGTTTAAAGTGAAGGATCCTGGAAGAGAACCTTCAAATACAGAATCTTTTGCAACCATTATTATAAGTGGAAATGGCGGGATACAATGCTCCAGAGGAAAACAAAACGCCAGTGAGATGCTTGCAGATGAGGTAATATTCGATCATGTTCTTTCATGCTTACTTCAGGAGAAACCTATTAAGATGTACCTGAATGACAGAATGACTTTGCTTTGTCATGAGAATGCATAGTAACTAATTAGAAACAATGCTGTACAGTGATTAAAAATTACGCAGTAGCTAAGTAGATAATTTCCCAGAAGATAATGTGCAGAATGGAAGATTGAAAGCTTTATAAATCTTAGTCGGCATCTGCTTTTCCCCCACAATCTCAGTGATGGAGAAGCTTGGTTAATCTTGTGGAGATCGAGCTATATGTTGCTTCTTAATCTTCATATAGGCCTATGCGCACTATAGGCCTACCCACATTAATGCATATGTAATTCTTCTTAATTTGTGCTGAAAACCAGCAGAATTGTATACTTGGACTACTTAAGATTACCGGTATTGTTACTGGAGAGAAAACTGGTTTAGCAATAGAAATTATTGTAAAACAGAAAATGGCATTTTCAACTTTTCACTGAGAGCATTTTAATAAACTGTATCACTGTTTAGTTTGGTCTGGTTTTTTTGCAGGGCGTACAAACCTACTGTGATTTTCCTGATATTATAGATGTCAGTATTAAGCAAGCAAATCAAGAAGGTTCTGGAGAAAGTAGAATTGTAACCATTCACAAGCAGGACAGCAAGAATCTGGTACTGTAACTAACTTTGGTGACTTTGTGTTATGAGTATTAATTGATCAAATAGATTAGATAATATGCTTTGCATTTTAGCATTACTTTGGTATCTAATGCAGCCATAGAAGGCAATCGTAGAAATGATTTTTTAAAATGATAGTGCGCAATTTTTCGCTCCACCTAAGTTGGATAACTCTTTTGATAAATGAAATGTTTTCTAGGCCTGCGTAAAATTGTTTGCTGATACCCTTGCAATTGTAGGACTTGAATTATGTTTTGTTCTGAAAGTTGGTTTTGACATAATAATCAACGTGTACTCTAGATATTAATTACATGTACAGAACACATATTTTTGTCTATAGATAACTGTTCTGACCCCCTCCTCTTGTATACCAAGACACTCCGACACAAAGTCTCTTCAAAGATGTTTATTGACATACAGGTTCCACCTTGGCAGCAATCCAGCCTGCCAAGGTCAAGATAGCACTCTGGGCAGCAATCCAGCTACAGCGACACCCCTTGGCAGCAATCCAGCTACCAAGCTCCAGATAATCACTTTAGCAGCCAAGGTCCAGGGAACAGATTGACAGTAATCCAGGTAAAACCTTTAGCAGCAATCCAGCCTGCCAAAGTACGACACAGATCTGAGCTTCTCCAACTCCAATGATCAGTTGATTCCTGCAAAGGGTGTGTCCACAAGCAGTCCCTTTATAGTCTGGAGAGGAGTCTAATGATCAGCAGCTGAGAGCCATTATCTCCTATAATTGCTCAATTGCTCCTTACGCCGGGTAGCACGTCAGTAACGAGCATCTAATAGCTCACTGCTGGTGTCTGACTCACTGTCCTGTGACTCCTCCCCACTGCTCCAAGGCATGACATCAGGAGCCCCCTTCCTTTGGCTTTCACCACTGCTCCATGCCTCAGGCGCCCCCTGGTGGCCAACCAGCCTCTCTGCGCCCTGCTCAGCGTTGGAACCCTGTCCAGGGTCCCCCACCTCCTCTTGAGCCGACTCAGAGGACACCTCGCTGTCGGAGTCTGGTGGCAACTCCAATGGCTCCTGCTGGGCCACAACAGATAACTATGGGGAATGACTCATATACTAAAACTTCTTGTATATGTATGAGATCTAATACACACTGATGTGGATTTTAAAATCCTGAACTGCCTGGGCCTAAATCAGGGCCCACAACTATTTTCCACACCTATTATATAGCATGTGTCCTCTGGAGTGATAGATCAAGCACTGTATTTCAAAAAAAGAGGAAGGCGCGAAATCAAAATAAAACTTGATTTCAAGCATATTTAAACAAGTATAGTTAATTTGAATAGTTCCTTGCTATTGAATAATGTCTTATTAGAATCATAAACATCTAATTCAACCTCCTGCTTGGTGAAAGAAGCATGCATTTCCTGTGACCTGGTGATTTAAAGTCAGTCAAAGTAAAAAACCATGTTTGCAGAGTTTATATCCCAACAGATTTATCTTAATCAGGATAATTAAATTTCCCCATCATTACTACTTTGTGGCTCTTTGAAAGGTATACCTTTCAATTTGCTTTTGAAAAGCATAATCTCTATTTTCTTCTTGACTGGCTAGCCCAGTGTTTCTCAAACTTGGCGACTTTAAGTCCTGTGGACTTCAACTCCCAGAATCCCCCAGCCAGCTATGCTGGGAGTTGAAGTCCACAGGACTTAAAGTCGCCAAGTTTGAGAAACACTGGGCTAGACTGTAATAGATGCCAACGATACTTAAAATTAAAATTTCAACTAATTTTATAGCAGCTCAAAGGACACATTCTGTGGTTTTAGATCTGACTCAAGGTATGTATGTACATTCAGTTCGTGTATTCTTGGTAGTGATCATCAGTTTGAACTCTGTGACTTGCTTAAAATCTCTACCACTTAAGAAAGGTAAATACTCCGAAAATATCAGAGGGCCTCAAGTGAGGTTCAAGCAACTGGCAACAGGGAAGAGCATCTTACTATCCCAGTTCATTGAACTCCAGTTTCTGAAATACGCTACAGTACAATATAATTAGCTCACAATAGATGAGACTTGGCCATTTCAAAGAATTCTTGCAACGCTGTTTCACAACTTCCTTACAATTGAAGTTGTGATGGGCATTGATTGGCTGCAAACACATGATCCAAATGCTCACTGCAACTAACTTTTCCCCCATCTCAGAAATGTCTAGAAGCACCACTTGTAAGCTTTCCTCTTTTAACACTTCTCCCTCTCCTTCTTGAATCCTGTTCCTTGCAAGAAGAAAAAAAGAGCATGCAGAGCTTGCTAAGGTTTTCAGGGAGGACGAAAGAACTTCATTGCTTCCTCCTTGCGTGTATGGCCTTACCATTAACTTGAAACCTGTGGTGAAATCAATGGCTGAAAGGAAGGAAGGTCCACTGGGGAGAGTTAAGAGAAATTAACAATCTGGACTTTATAGCTGGGAGGAAGCATATGAACGCAAACTCTTAGGTTTTTATCTGGTTTTCTCACAGGAAAACAGTTAGTTTGTCAAGATTCTTGTGTACAGTGAAGTCAACAATAAAGGCAATAAAGGAACCTCTTGACCCAAATCCTGGAGCCACTTTGATTGTTTGCACCTGATAAAGGCAGAAATTCAAATCCCAGCTAAGATGCAATATACTATGATTACTCAAAAATTTGTTAATTGCCTCTTTGCATAGTATGTAGATGTTGTTTATGTCTATGTGTCTATTGATGGCTAATTTGTCAGAGTGGCAGTCTTCTAGAAATTTCATAGCATTTTTGGACTTGGCTTGGTTTTGGACTTGGCTTGGGAAATGCTCAGTTTCCCAACTGAAACTATGGTTAAGTCTGTCCATATGTTGTGAAATTAGAGTTTTCATCATATCTTCTGACTTCTAGTTGCTGTTCATTGATACATTCTGCCAGTCTTCTGCCTGTTTGTCTTATGTAGTGGCTGTTGCAGTCATTACACTGTATGTTGCAGATGATTTCTGGGTTTTTTTTTCTGGGGCTGCTGGGTTTCCTGGTTTACTTAGGATGTTTCGAAGGGCTTTAGTTGGCTTTTATGCTATGCTAATTCCAGGTAGTTGTAGTAGTCTGTTGGTTTTTTTCTGAGCTGTTCTTGATGTATGGCAGTGTTGTGCTTTTTAGGGCTTGTGTTGGTTGTTGTGCTGTATTGGGTTTGAATGGTCAAACACTTTTTGATAAAGTTGTGTGGATATCCATTTTGTTTGAAATGTTATATAGATGCTCTTTTCTTTTTTCTGTTGTTCAAGGATGCTGCAGTGAGCTACAACCCTGAGTTACAAATATTACCCTTAATTGGTGCTCTTTTAAATCTACATTACATTTATGGTGCATTGTTTCCCACAGTATTCAGGAATGAGCAGCACTCAAATAAAGTGAATAAATACATTAAATAGCATTATTCAAAAACATAATGTTAAGATAGAAAACCTACGCTTATTCATCTCAGCACATAACATTGACCATGCTTTTTTTGTCATTTGCATTTTATTACTTCACATTCTCAACCATATTTTTTTCTCCTTGACTTTTACAGGAAGCTGAATTTCATTCATTAAAAGAAGCTCTTTCTTTTGTATCATTAATCGATGGATATTATAGATTAACAGCGGATGCTCATCATTACCTTTGTAAAGAGGTGGCACCTCCTTCAGTTCTTGAAAATATCCAGAGCAATTGTCATGGGCCAATTTCGTAAGCAATACTTTGTTCTAACATTTATCTTGGGACTGGATAACCTTTTGAACTAGAGGCACATCAGATACTAGTCTAGGCATTTGGGAACACAGTAATCACTGTTTACATTAGCCTCACTTGTACACACAACTCAGGGGTAGGTTCCTGCCAGTTCTAACCTCTTCTATAGAAGAGGTTCCACAAATCTACAGTGCCGTTTAGAACCGGTTCCACAGCTCCCTCCCCCCGCCCGTCCACACATCATCAAGATGAAGAGCGAGAGGAGGAATTCTGGGACTTGAAGTCCACAAGTCTTAAAGCTGTCAAGTTTGAACACCCCTGGGGTTTTTTTTCTAAAGGGTTAGGGGTGCAAGGGTCTGGTAACTTAACTGCTTTAAGACTTGCGTGTTTCAAATGCCAGAGTTTCTGAGCCAACATTTTGGTTGCTAAGCAAGAGTGTTGTTAAGTGAATTTCACCACATTTTACAAATTGGCCACGCCCACCCAGTCACACGGCTGGCAAGCCACTCCCACCCAGTCACATGGCCGGCAAGCCACTCCACAAAGCAGGCCACACCTACAGAAGAGGTTCTAAAAAAATTTGAAACCCACCACTGACACAACTTACCTCCATGGTTATAGATGCAACTTGGATGCATCTATATTATATTATAGATGCAACCATATTGAGGAAGAAACTTCTTTCTACCCAAGAAAGCAGACTAAAATAGCTTTGTTCTTGTTCTTGTTGTTACTGCTAGCAGTAGAGGAAGTTCAAAAGCAAAAGACAGTTTCCTGCAGCTGCCAATCAGCAAATGTCTGGGACGAGTGTAGTTAGCAGGGAGTCATGTAGATGGGAATTGGAATACTAGGGATCCTGAGTGCTGCAGATAAGAAGGAAGGGAGATAGATGTTCATTTGTATCAACTAACTAACCCTTGTTTGTGCCTATGAACAAAGTATTAGTAACAGTTATTTGGATCCATTTTAACTTGTTTGAATTGATACATATCTCCATCCAGACTCAGATTTTATAAGTTTTTATCTTTGAACACCCACAGTAGTTATTTGAATGATTGTTGTGGAATATGGAAAATTGCTAACAAAATAAATTACTCTTGGTACAGACTACATCTTATTGTTCCTTTCATAAAGACGAGGAAAAGAATATATCAGAGTAGATATGTATGTGATTCTGTATAACATGTCCCGGTTCTGAGCAATTTAATATAGTAGCATATTACAGTTAAGGTAATGATGAATTATAAAATCAAGTGAGTATTGCATAGGAAAAAGTTCACCATAACAATGTTACTCAGTGAAAGTCAGATATTAGTCTCCATCTTTAGGAAGTCGCATTCTCTTGATGGAAGACAGAATTTCTTTTTTGTCTAACTGTAGGAGGAATAATTCTCTGATTTGTGTCCTAATTTATAGCCTGACAAATTTCTTCAAACATCTTCTGAAGCTCCATTTTATTTTAAAATATGTTTAATTATTTTAGTATCTGTTGCGTCCATCCCATTTTGCCCTATTCAATTAAAGATAGCCCTCAAAGGACAACCATTTGTTCAGCAATGGTTCAAGGTTGTGTCACGGTCCCCAAAACAATTGCCACTGTAGCACCCCCACAATAACGTGATCAGAATTTGGGCAGTTGGCAGCCTGCCCGTACTTAAAACCGTAGGGGTGCTTAATTCCCTTGAACTGCCTACTCTACCTCCCATCCCTGCCGTTTTAGCCAGCCTGTTGGTCTTGCCACTCTGTACTTGCTGGCCCTGTCACCCTTACTGTATTGTGCTTGCCATCCTGGTCGTGCTGCATTCACTGGCCCTGCCGACTGTGCAGCCTACAGCTTCACCACCTCCTTCTTCCTGCAACTGCTTCTGAGACACTCCTGGTCTGGCCATTTTTGAGGCAGCTGATAGCTATGCTAAACCATCTTCCCAAGGCTGTACCTGCCCTTTGTCCAGTTCATTTGTAAACTTCTTGAGATGTTTTGGAGCTTCACATGGGTCCAGCAAGGCCAGGGGAACACAGCTGGATTGGTGTTGTTAAGCAATGAGTTAATGTGACATTACACTACAACCACATTGCTTAGTGGTGGATATTCCGGTCCCAATTGCCATTGTAGCTAATTGTAAATTTTATTTGGTGGCATTCTGCTGGTAAAAGAACAGATCAAGGAAATGGAAAATGATTTTAGCAATTTTTTATTTACTAAAATAAAAGTAATGTGGAAAGAGTAGTCTTAGATCAATTAAGAGAAAAGAGGAATTGCCATTTCACTGACAGATCCTTTTTGTGAAAAATTGCTATATCCCAATATGTTCTGTAATTCAGAAGTGTTGGCTTTTTTAAATACTTTGTTTTTCTTCCTCTTTTTTTTTAAACAGCATGGACTTTGCAATCAGCAAACTAAAAAAAGCTGGAAATCAGACTGGCTATTATGTTCTTCGTTGCAGTCCAAAAGAGTTTAATAAGTACTTTCTTACTTTTGCTGTGCAGGTTAGTATTAAGGAACCAGATTTCTAACTGCTTTGCTTATGCTTAAGACAAGATTTTAGTTTCTTTTATTTTGTGTGTGTGTGTGTGTGTCTACACACACTCACATATATGCATATACACACACACACACGTGTGCTAACATCAGTACTTATGGTTTGAGAATAGCATATGTAGTTATGAAAATTGGCAGCAAATTGGACCAATATTTTATTATTTTTTCCCATTCACTCTCACTGTTAATTCAAGCACCAAATAATATTTAAATTTTCAGAGTTTGGTTGTGATTTATATCCATTTGTGAATTTGCCAATAGAACAGTAGTTTAGAAAGAGATACAGGAAGTCTCAGGAACTTCTTAGAGGAACTTCTGAAATGGTTTATAAAGATTATTAGCCTCAAAAGACAGAGCACAATATTTATTATTCAAGAATAACCTATCAAGAAGTGATAGGCTTCTTCATTTGTTAAAAAAGTATATTATTCATAAGTATCTGCAATTTACTTTAAAAGTTATAAAGGTTGAAGGACCTGCTGCTGGTGTTTTCATATATTTAGCCTCTTAAATTGCCAATTTTTGTATATTGCTATTGTAATATTTCTAAGCAGAGTGCAAAGCAATTAAAATGATTCAGGTTCAGAGCTTGCTTTATAAAAATCAAAACGTTTGCTATACAAACTTTTTTTTAAATATGCTAAAGCAACTCTTAGCAGTACGGTTCAGTTCCTTTGTATTAAACAAGGCTGAATGTTGAGCTGTGTCAATCCTTTGTTCCAGCAAGCTTTGTTGTAGATTAAAAGAAAATTAGGCTTGCATTAGATGGCATTTATAGAGCAAGTAAAATCGACCAGATTTTACACTTTGCATCTATAAATATTAATGTCATGGTAGCTGGATATTCAGAGTAAAAATAAAACATAATTTTGTTCCCCCCACTAACATATTCCATTGTTTGTAATGGAGTTTGTATGATGAGTGAAAGTTAAAAAAGCTGCAAAGGGACTGGTAATGAACTAGCATGAGTCATGTCCTACCCAGCCATTCCTTTGCCATAAAATCTTTTCTTTTCTATTCTCTTTATTTTTTTATTTCACTTACCCATCCAATATGGCTGCAAGATATATTCCTAGTCCTGATTGCCAAAGTAGAATTATGCATGACATTCGATTAAATTTACAAAGTTACAAATAAAAGCGTTGAATTGAAGTATCATTTTAAAACTTTCTTTAAATTTTGCAGCAAGACAGCATAATTGATTATAAACATTGCTTGATAACAAAAAACGAAAATGGAGAATATAATCTCACTGGAACTAGAAAATGTTTTACCAACCTTGTGGATTTGTTGAATTGTTACCGTACAGAAACTGTCCGATCGGATAGTATGATTTTCCAGTTTACCAGATGCTGTCCTCCAAAGCCAAAAGGTAAGCAATTTGAATATTGTTTGTTGAGGATGATAGTATTGTGTGGCTAACTGAACTAGAGAAATAGCTGTCATTTGAGAAAAATACAGCGACCTACATTAAACAATAAAAGAGCAGACGTTTTCACAACACGGTTCTCATATATTCCGAATACAACAAGACCAGCATCTATAAATATTAACATCATGAAAAATCTACGAAAACATAGATAGAAAACATATATATAAATGTAATGTTTGTTTGTTCAAAATCTCAAATCTCCAAAAGTTCTTCACCGATTGCTTTGAAATTTTGACACAACGTTGCATTTGAATACGCGCATGTTTTTATATATGTATATTATATAGATGTCACACCTGTGACAGGTAAAAGCATGCTTTTCTCCCCTCTCCTCCCGCCGGACCTTTGCTGTCTGAGGCGGGGTGGCGCCTGCGCCATCACTCAGCCGCTTCCCCCGCCCTTAAGCCAGCCTCCCCCCACCCAGCCCAGCGGAGCTCCAGAGGAGGCAATGGCAGAGCATCTCCTCAGCCCGGCCGGCCGCATGCGCTCTCCACCATCCTCTCACAGCGAGCCAGCTATGGGGGCGGTGGTGTCAGCCTGAGGCGCAGTGGTGCTGGGGTGCCCACTGGGTGCCCCGTGAGGCGGCAGCTGCAGCGGCGGCTGCATCTCTGGATGGGGCCGCAGCTGGTGGGGGCTGCCTCGCGTCCTTCCTCCTCCTGCTCCTCAGGGGACGCCAGCAGCCTCCTCTCACCGCCACCGCTGAGGGAAGCTGGGTCGGGGCGGCGGCCACCTTCTCCTCTTCTCCTCTTCAGCCCTGCTGGGCCAGCACCTGAGGGAGGTGTCGTCATCATCGGTGGTGGCGTCAGGCCTTCCACCAGCCCCAATGCAGCAGCCACAGCAGCCTGACTCAGCGGCGGAGGTGCAGGAGAGGAAAAAGACGGCGCAGCCTGCGATGCTGACCGGGCTGGCTGGCAGCAGCAGTAGCACCAGCACCAGCTTGTAGGACTTCCCGCCCGACCTGCTGGCCCAGCCAACGCCGCCTCCCCCAACCTCTGATGCCATGTCCATCTCGGTCTCCTCCTGCCCTCCTGGGGCATCTTCGCCGCAGAGCCTGGTGCTCCTCTCGCAGGGAGGAGGAGGCATCGGGTGTCCGGCAGGCGCCCAGTTGAAGAAGAAGAGCGGCTTCCAGATCACCAGCGTGACCCCAGAGCAGATCTCGGCCAGCCTCAGCTCCAACAACAGCATCGCTGAAGACTCGGAGAGCTACGATGACCTGGACAAGTCGCACACGAAGGACTTCTCCTTCTCCAAGATCCTGGATGTCTCGCTCTCCGGGGCCACCGACTTGGGGAAGCCCGAGCGCAGCTCCTCTGAGGAGACGCTCAACAACTTCCAATTGGCCGACAGCCCCGACACCGTCTCCCCCAACCAGCCTCGCCCGGCCCAGCAGCCCCAAGGCCTGACCAACAGCAGCACCCACCCACCGCCCCACTATGCCCATGGGAGACACCCCCAGCCTCCCTCCCACGCTGGAGTCTGGAGGGGCCCCATCCGGCCCGTTGTTCCGGAGGCTTGGAGGGCGCCAGGCTAGGGCCTGCAGGAGCATCCTCCGTGGCGGCTCTTGCAGTGGTCACCGTGGCTCACTTCCATGCCTCTGCCGGGGGACCCGTGGCCGGTGCAGCGAGTGGCAGGGCCCGCCAGTTGGGCAAGACCCTCACGAACCTTGCCGCTGCTGGTAATGGCATGGCCCTGCCCGGAGGGAACCACGCTGGGAATGTTTGTTTCTTCGCATGCTTTTGGTAAATGTGCCCGGTCCAACGTCTTTCCAGCAATTGAAAATTGTTTCTCACATGGACAATTATATGTTGCATGTTCTAGAGTCGGCAAACCAGACAATCTCTATATCTGCACAGACAATGGAACAACAAAAAATATTGTATACCCACAAGCATTGTGAAATTAAACATATTAGAAACGTGCGCTTTCTCTTTTCTTTCTTTTCCATTGAACCAGACTGGGCCACAGCAACGCGTGGCCGGGTACAGCTAGTATGTATATGTGTATGTATGTGTGTATGTGTGTGTATGTATATGTGTATATGTATATATGTATATGTGTGTATACACACACACACACACACACACACTCATACATACACATACGTATTCATAAGCACACTCTCCAAAATAGATAGATAGATAGATAGATGATAGATAGATAGATAGATAGATAGATAGATAGATAGATAGATGATAGATAGATGATAGATAGATAGATGCAGACAGACAGACAGAAAGAAAGACAGACAGACAGACAGAAAGAAAGAGAAAGATAAAAAAAGAAAGGGAGAGAGAGACATGCCCACAATAGAATTAATAGACAAGATTAGATAGATGAGATGAGATGAGATAAGATAAGATTGGGATAAAGAGGAAAGGAAGGGTGAGGAGCAGTTGCTGTCTTCCTCCTTCACTGCAGAAAATATTTTGCCATGCAGAAGGATGCTACTTTTAATACAATACAAAATACTGAAGCTCCATTTTGCAACCCCCACTCTCCACTGACTGATATAATTAGATCCTTTGGCGTTTGGGAGTCCAGATTAAGTTCCACGTTCCTGCAATAAAAGTTATATGTGCCACTCAGCGTCCAGAATGCATGGCACAAGTGATATTTGTGTACACATATTTGTGTATTTGTGATACATTGGAATTAGGATAAGGAAGAAAGTAATAAAAGAACAGGGATGCGATACCTCAATGGCTAAGACGCTTTGCTTGTAGATCAGAAAGGTCGGCAGTTCAGCTGTTTGAATCCCTAGCGCCACATAATGGAATGAGCTCCCATTACTTGTCCCAGCTTCTGCCAACCTAGCAGTTCAAAATCATGTAAAATGCAAGTAGAAAATTAGGGACCACCTTTGGTGGGAAGGGAACAGCGTTCGGTGCACCTTTGGCATTTAGTCATGCCGGCCACATGACCACGGAAGCATCTTTGGACAGTGCTGGCTGTTTGGTTTTGAAATGGCAATGAGCACCACCCCCTAGGGTCGGGAATGACTAGCACATATGGGCGATGGGAACTTTTACCTTTACCTTAGTAAAAAAAGAATGTAAGTTGCTAACCCTAAAATATAGGAAATGTTAAAATCTGTTTGGATTCCGTGCACTGTTATACAAGCTTAGCTTTGGAGCTCCTGTGCTCTGGGCACTTTTAAAATGTTTCTTGGATGAGAAGTGGAACATCTTCAAAGAAAGGCCAATTGCCTCTGGAAAAAAAGCACCTTTAGGAGATACGTAACTGTATTTTTATTCTATGGCTGCTTTTTTCCCCATTTTTGTTAGGTCGGAAGTTTTGTTAGGTTGGAGGGGAAGTTAGGTTGAGAGTTGCAATGAGGACCCCACAGTTACCCAGTTTTATTAATCAAAATTTAAATAGGAAGCTATGTAAATTTTCATAGACATTTACATAGGCTGAGTGCAGAATATTGTATGTAGTAATTATCAGCTTTTGCTTTGGTTAAAAGTGAAACAAAGTAATATATTGTGTAACATTTTTGTTACAAAAATGTAACTAAAATGCAAGGGTTTGTATTTGCATGTTGTTTTTCATTTTTTATTTGTAAATAAGCCATCTCCCATAGACCCTTCTTAACATTCTCTATCAACGGAAACCATTTATATATTGGGCTAGAAGACAAGCGAGTAAAATATGGTTGTGTGAACTTAACACCCGACTGACTTCTTCTTGCAGATAAATCAAACCTTCTTGTCTTCAGGAGCAATGGAGATTCTGATATGCCAACATCACCTACTTTGCAAAGGCATAATAATGTCAATCAGATGGTTTTTCACAAAATTCGGAATGAAGATCTTATCTTTGTAAGATTAATATATTAGTATTCTTGTTTTATCAGCACCTTAGAATTAAGTTCAATTAATTTAAATATCCTTGGGCTTTTCTTCAGTGGTATATACTGCTGGAAATAATTTATAGACTATTGCATTTACCAAAAGCTGGATGTTTATTATGATAAAAGCATATAAATGTAAGATGAAAATTGAATTTCATTTACTATGTAAGTACATTCCTTAAGATAGGATGTCTTATCATTTCCTTTTTAAGATAGATGTGTGCTTTTATTAAGCTAAAGATGAGTTCTTGAGCTGTTGTTATTACAGCCTTCTCACTCTCAGTTTATAGTTCTTTGGTGTTAAAAAACGAGGCTATTTAATTTGGTGTCTAAAAATATTTCTCTGCTCCAAAGCAGAGTTTCCCAACCTTTCCAACTTTGCGGACTAGTGGGGATGGGGCAGGGGATGGTTCCAGAAGTGGTGGGTGAGTGCGCTTATGCATGCATCCCCACTTGCATGAGCGGGCGTGAGCAGAGGGGGAGCAAACACTCCATTTGCATGAGTAGCAGGCACATGCGCCAGCCACTCATGCAAATAGATTGCACACATGCTCACCCACTTCCGCAGCCTGATTCCAAACAGCTCAAGGCCCAGTAGTGGCTTGCTCCAAAGCAACCTTCTTGTATTATATTAGTTTTTTTTTTAATTTTTACATGTTTGATTGTTTTTCACCTGGGCTGAAATGCTTGACTAATCTTTTCCTTTAATCTCAAATTTTGGCTTTTTTGTTTCTGTTTTTTTCTGGGTAGAATGAAAGCCTTGGACAGGGCACCTTCACTAAAATTTTCAAAGGAGTAAGAAAAGAAGTAGGAGACTATGGTAAATTGTATCAGACTGAAGTCTTGCTGAAAGTTCTGGATAAAACACACAGACATTACTCCGAGGTTTGTATATTAATTTAAAAAGTCCTACTATCATAATTAATATTAATTAAAAATGCTACTTTTTAAGAACTGGCTATGATAATGGTTTGACATGATATACAGTGAAACAATAAAAGCATTAAAAAGTATCACAACTGAAAAGAACAACCAAGATGCAAGTCAAATTTATTTGTTGATAGCCATTCTTAGTTGAATAAACCTGATGAATTTTCCTTTGTTGAGAAGTATGCAAAGTTACTCACATTTTAGATATACAGTAGGATTTTGAATATCCAAGAGACAAAAATAGATCTGAGTAGCAGCTTTTCTTCTTTCTTCTTCTCCCATGAGTGGTTTAAATGAAATAATGTATACAAAATATACACTTCCATTTCCTGAAGTTGCAGAATTTCAGCTTTTCAGTACTGAATTGGGGTTGGATTACTAAAATATTACACCTACTCTAAATAAAGGTAAAGGTTCCCCTCACACAGATGTGCTAGTCGTTTCCAGCTAGGAATTCTGATAAATCCTAATGTTATGAAGTTGATTATTCCATGAAAATGTTTAAGAGATACCGATTCAATGTCTATACCAAATAGGAATTAAGATGATTCTGCACCATCAACAGTTAGGAGGTAAACTGTCTGTGTCAGCTTTTTCCATGCCTTCTGAAAGCAAATGTGTTGAATTTGATATTACGACACAGCTGATAAAAGTTATCTGTGAAATTTTGTCTCTGACTATAAGAAAATTCTGTGCCTTGGAATTCAAAAGCAATTTCCTAATGACTGATGTGTTAATTGTTCCCATCTTTGTTTTGTTGAATCTTATTTCTATATAACAGTAAGCCATCTACAGTATGATGACCCAATATGAAGAGCATTCAGATGCTCATCACAAATTTACCTCATTACAAATTTACCAGGGAATGGCACTGTTGTCAGTCCCTGTTGATAAATCCAGACAGGAAATACAAGAAGATGAACTGATTCTATTTTAATTAACAGAATTTTGCAAGTCTGAAAGTACAAAGTTTCCACTGCCACTTGAACGGGTGGATACATGGGTGAGATTCAGCCATTTTCGATGGGTTTGGGCAAACCAGTAGCTCCGGCCATCAGCTGAGAGCGAACCGGTTTGCTCCAATACTCAGCGAACCGGTTGTTACACTGGTTGAATCCCACCACTGGATGGGTCCTTTCTTTCCCTAACTATTAAGCCCTTTGAGATTTCTACCTCTCTTATCTGGTAATCTCGTGGATAGCATCTTATCCTTTCATTTCCCAAGCCCATTGACACATTCCACTACATCTATTATTAAAGTACTTGTTCATGGTGGCAAATGAAGTCCTGAAACAAAAATTCTGAGACCAGTCCTACAGAATTAATTGTGCAACAAGTAGAAGTAGCAGAAGATGGGGAATGAAGTGGTGTGGCAATATAATTGAATTAATTCCAACTAGTTCTTACTTTGACTCACTTTCTAATTGTTATCTTTTTCTTGTAGTCTTTCTTTGAAGCAGCAAGCATGATGAGTCAGCTTTCTTACAAACATTTGGTATTAAATTATGGAGTTTGTGTCTGTGGAGAAGAAAGTGAGTAAATCCAATTAATGGTTTGTGCTCTAATTAGAGTTCTTTCTATAGTAGAGATACAATATTTGAATAATGAATAAGGGCAAAAACATGAAATAGTGAAGGTTTTACACTAACCACATTTGTATAAAACAATTATGCCTTGTCTTGAAAACGGAAAAATGCTGTTAAGTCCTTGGTGCTCTCAGAGTTTGATTGCTTTCTTGCAGATGTTCCCATACCAAAGTGGGCAACATCTCAATGCTAGCATTGATTATGTTATCTAATTTAGTAATGAAACCTCTGCAAGAAAATAATCAGGCTGAGCTGCAAATGTTCTATTGGTACATAGGAATCCTGCTGGATCAGACCAACCATTCTCTTACTTTAGTAACAGAACCAAATAAAATCTTTCAAGACAATCACAAGTATAAGTTGGTAACAGCCCTTCTCTATAGCAGTTGGGTTTCAAAGAATATAACCTGTGATCGGTAGTCATTGATAGATTCGCTCTTTAGTTGCCCAATCTCCTTTTAAAACTTCTAAAATTAGTGGTCCTCATTATAACAAATAACAATGAATTCTAATATAATGACTATTGTATGTTTTGAAAGTGTGCATATGTGCATGTAAGCTATTTTTGATTAAGTGCTTTCTTAATGCCTTTCTGCTTCGTGTTGGTGTTCATTTTTGCTTCATTAAAAAATTGAACAGTCTAAGACAGTGATGTCTAACCTTTTTCTTATGGCGTGCCAAAATTGTGTGCATGCGTGCTATCACGTGCCCACACCAATTCAATCCTCCCTGTGCCCCATGCATGTGCGTGTGACTCCCCCCCTCCATGCATGCACACACAAACCCTCCCCCCAGGTCTGGAGGATTTCCTGAAGCCTGGGGAGGGCAAAAACAACCCTGCCGGCCCCCTGGAGGCCCTGTGGAAGCCCCCAAGCTTTAAGAAAGACTCTGGAGGCTAGGGAGGACGAAAAACAGCCCCAATGGGCCAACCAGAATTTCGGAAATGATCCGTTTGGTTTCTGGGGGGCCTTCAGGGGAGGCCATTTTTGCCCTCCCCAGGCTTCAGGAAAGCCTCTGGAGGCTTGGGGAGGGTGAAAAACAATTCCAACAGGCCAACCAGAAGTTTGTGCCCTCCGGAAGGCCGAAAGTCAACTGATGCCTGGCGTGCCAGCAGATATGGCTCCAGGTGCCACCTGTGGCACACGTGCCATAGGTTCGCCATCACGGGTAAGATAATAACTTCGCATCATATCCCCACATAGCGCATTACTAAAATCTCTTAACCATCTTCTTATCCATCAAAACAACTTTGAAAAGTAAGACTTTATGGCTTGTATTATACCTGTATGAAAATCACAGCAGATCTGGATATTCTGATTATTTTGTTCCTTACACTGAAATCTTGAAACAGACTGCTCCTGAGACTTACCAGAAGATAATAAGACTGATTTTTAAGGGTTTTTAAAGATTTTTTAAGGGCAGGCTGTCAGTTATATGAAGAATCACCTGCCTTCAAGGCGAGAGGGTATTGGATAAAAAGTTCATTAAATTGTAGGAAGGGTAGAAAGAAGCACCAAAAACTGACCCAAAATGAACATTAAGAGGAAATTACAAATTCATGTGGGCAGAGCTCATACACCTGTTGTGGTTGTTTCTGCTGAGTATGGAATAAAGAGTCTTGTGTAGCCTATATGTTGGAGAACCTTGAGCTAACACCAGCTTAGTGAAACCATGCCAAGTCAAGATTTGGGAAAATCTGGTGAGTTCTTGTCAGTTAACACATTCGTTTATCATGTCAAGATGTGATAAGCAAGTAGAAGCTTGTGGCTAAATTGGTCTGAAGTTGTAATTCACCTTTGCTTATCTAGGATGCTTGATTAAACACTTTTTGGATCATCTACTTTGTATTTGGAATTGTGGGAAAAAAATTCTGCTTCACTCTGAGTCAGCAAAAGGAAATTCACATCTTCCAGTAATGTGTAATAACTAGAGGGAGATGAGGTCATTTTGCTATAATTCAGGTGGTTTAGCTGGCAAAGTACTAGAAAAGATTTGATTACCACTCTAAACCACTAAAAATGTAATTGGTGCTTACCTGAATTTAATCTTGCACACATTTGGCATCAGCTTGTGGTGTTATTAATACTGTCCCCAACTTTTTAGAGTCAAGATAGAGTTTGAGAAATTAATGAAAGACTGTGCTTTATGTATTCTATAACATACAGTCATATTAAGTGCAGCAGTTTTCAACTTACAACTATTAATTTAGCAGCCGTTCAAAGTTACAACTGCATTGAAATAAGTGGCTTATATCTGGTCCACACGTTTATGACCATTGCAGCATTCCCACATTCATGTGATCACCATTAGGGTGCTTGGCAACCGACAAGCATTTATGTCATGTGATCACCATTTGTGACCTTCCCAGCCAGCTTCCAACAAAGTTGTTCACTTAACAACTGCCTGGTGTATTTTAACAAATGCAGTGATTTGCTTAACAATGGTGCATAAAGCTTATAAAATTGGGCATGATTCACTTAAGAACCGCCTTACTTAGCAATGGAAATTCTGACCCCAATTGTGGTTTCAAGTTGAGGATTACCTGTACTTGTATTTGAGAATGCTCCTGAGTGCAGTTGCTTTGTCTGGCTACCTAGAAGAAGTTGTGTACCATATTTTGGCATTTTTATGGAAAGAATATGAAAACAGCTTTATAATCTGTTCTGCTTCCAAGAATCATTTAGCATTAATTATTCTAGGACTGAGAGCTTCAATTTAAGTAATTTTCAGTGTATACTGCAGTACAAAAAAAGATTAATTAGTGTGGTAATTAAAAGTTACTATTTGAATTCCATTGTGTTATTATATATTTCTTATCAGATATTCTGGTTCAGGAGTATGTAAAATTTGGATCATTGGATACTTACTTGAAGAAAAATAAAACTTCTATAAATATTTTGTGGAAATTAGAAGTTGCAAAACAGCTGGCAATGGCAATGCATTTTTTGGTAAGTTTTCATTTTTATTGGTATTGGCAAAAATTATTTTAAGTTTATTCACAATATTTCAGGCTTTTGGTTATAATTATTCAGTTTCACAAACTTCTCATTGTTAAAATATTTAGTTATTTGGAATTTGAGGTTGTTGCTTTTTCATAACTTGGTTATTGCTGATAAATATAGGAAACTGCTTTTTCTAGGATGAGAAATCATGAGTTATGCAGGCATACCAGCTATTGAATAATGGTGTTAATTTCTCTTTTGGAAACTATGCATTAGTTTGTTTTAGGGCAAATTGTATATTGGGCCAACTTCACCAAGCTCTGACTTTTAGGGTCATGTTTTCTGTCCCCCTCTTTTCTAACCTTTATACACCACTGAATGTTTCTACCATATCTAGGTGAAGGATTTTCACGTCAGCGCACTACATAAATGCACTATATAAAGCTTGGATTGAAATCTTTCTTTTAGCCAGAGGCTAAAAGAAGAGGCCAACTGAGATTTGGAAATAAATCACAGCTTTTTTAGATATAGTGCATATTAATCAGGCAGTGCAACACAAAGTGCAGCCAGTTTGTCAGAGTTTGCAGCAGCAACCATATCCAGAAAGCATACACAGGTAACTGATTCATCGGGATTCATTATATATAATATAACACATTAAGTAAATATACAATACCATAAGCAGGTTTTCCAACGTGGTAGTAAATACAAGCAAACACAGGCAGAGGAGAAAACAGTTTCAGTTCAGAGCAGCAGAATAGTTTATAGCTTAGCACAGACTCAGAGCTTTAGTACAGAACAGTTGAACTAAACCACATCCAGGCTCCTTGCTGTCTCCTTGTTGCTCACACAGCAAATACTGTTTCAGTTTCCAACAGCCCTCATTGGCTGACTTAGTTGCTATGCCTATTCATTGGCTGACCTTGTTACCATGTCTTCCAAGTCATGAACTCTCATGCACTGACACAGTTGTCTCCTAAACACAACTCCCAGTACTCCCAACACAAACCAGTTGTCTCCTAAATACCTTCCATGCTTCCTGCTAAATTAGATGGTGCCGTTCCCATTTTGGCAAGGTTTAGGAACCACTTACAGAATGTCTTGTTCTCTGGTTTCTGTATTGATATAATCATTGGAAAAAGTCTGTTCTAAAATCACCGAGTTCCTATAGTGCAGAGCTCTCCAAATATATCCAGCTGAGGAATTCTGAGAATTGAAGTGTTGGGAGCTGTCTGGATTGAATCCAGAGGTTTGACACTCTCAGAATAGGAGCATTGCAGTTTCTGGGGCATTAATATATTAAACGAGGATAGATAAATTGAAGAAGTTAGAAAAAGTTTTAACCTCCCTTTCCTTTTTATCCCACCTATCTCAAGATCCTAAATATTGTGTAGTGGCATATGTGACCAGCAAGCATAACACAGTGGTGTATCTCTGAATTAGAATTAGAGAAGAACTGTACACTGTATTATAGTTTTTAAATCTTATGATTAATATTTTAAAATAGTATTTTGAAGTAAACACAGTTTGACTCTGAAAAGTTAGCGAAATGCAGACCACTACATCATGATTTAGTAGAATAATTAAATCTTCACCTTTATCTTTTTTAGGAGGATAAAAACCTCATGCATGGAAATGTATGTGCAAAAAATATCTTGCTTATCAGAGAGGAAGATAGGAAGTCTGGGAACCTTCCGTTTATCAAACTTAGTGATCCTGGTATCAGCATTACAGTTTTGCCAAAAGACAGTAAGTCTCTGACTCCCCAATTTGAACGCCCTAAGGAAATGTCATGTGCACGGCTCTCTTTCTCCAATTTCACTGATTATTTTGTTCCAGCGAATTCCTGTTTTCCTTTGTATTTTCAGGATGAACTTTCTACAATTGTGGGACATATTTTGATCATCACACTGCTAACAAATTGTGCTGTTTAAAATTGCTTGCATTTGTAAAAATGTCTTTCTTATGAGATGATTTTGCATACCACAATATGATGCTGAAAAAAGTATAAAAATATCATAGCATGTAAGCTCAAAGTATTTATTTGCAGTATACTGCAGTTACTTTCTGCAGGGTCAAAATGCTCATAATCTGTTGGTAAATTACACAGCTGTTCTTGCTTTGTAACTAGTAGTGTCTAATATATAGAAGCAAGTATATTTTATAGCAAAGAATTCAGTGCATAAACAACATATATACAACAATCATGTCATTCTTACCCAAAGGCATTTGCTTTCTTAACAAAATTAATTATCTACTAAACTAATCTTTAGTTTGCTTTGTTATTTTTTTTTCTTCCTTTCAGTCTAATTCTCATAGATCACTAGGACAAGTCCCTGCAGTTTTGGCAAAGCTTTTCAGAAGTGGTTTGCCATTGTCTCCTTCCTAGGGCTAAGAGAAAGTGACTGGCTCAAGCTCACTCAGACAGCTTCATGTCCATGGCGGGACTAGAACTCTTTACTAACTTATTAACTTCCCTTCAAGAGCTTATAAAATTGGAAAGCAATTAAAATATCCCAGGAATCTTTAGTCTAAAGTTTTTATAATCCCTTCTCAGTAAAAGCTCACTCTTTTTTCTTTGTCATGGTCAGTTCTTCTGGAGAGGATTCCATGGGTGGCCCCAGAATGCATTGAAAGTCCCAAGCAGTTGAGCCAGGCAGCAGACAAGTGGAGTTTTGGGACAACTCTGTGGGAAATCTGCAGTGGAGGAGACAAACCCCTCAATGCACTGGATTCTCAAAGGGTAAGACGCATTGAGCAATCTCTGTCCCTCTACAATGAAACTTGTTCGATGTACACCGGTTGTTGTCATATTTAAGTGCAGTTTCTTCCCGCGGCTCCCTCTTACCTTAATGTCTAGAAAATAGTTTTGATATATTGGCAGGTATGATTTCCATGCCTGCCTTTCTGGTCTATCAGACAGAACCTTTATCCCCATAGCAGGGGTGAAATCAATAACCTTCGCTACTCGTTCCTAAATGTGAGGGCCCATGCATGTGCAGGACCTTCCGCGCATGCACAGAGCATCAAAAATGGGACATGATAACGTCTGAGCAGGTGGGTGGAGCCTCCCACCACTACCACTGTTATTTTTTTTATAGAGGAGGGTTAGATTGCATTAAGTAGGAAAAGTATTAAGGACGTTGTCCTTTGTTTTAAGTAAACTCCCTTGGATTAAATTCTGTTACTTGCACCTTTAGTGTTTTCTTGGTAACAGTTTGGAAGTGGTTTGCTTTCCATCTGAGCTTTTCTTAAATTTCAGTCCGGTCTTCAGTCCATGGATTTCCTGTGGCTCTCCATTCAAGTATGAATTAAGTTGAACTTGTCTTAGCTTTTTTGCTATTGGTTAAGGTTTAAAATAATATTAATAAGAAAATTCAGTGTGACTTATTAAATAATTTTGAGGTGATTTTCTGTTCAGAAGAAGAAAAGGGGGTGCTCCTAGGTCTTGTCTGGAATCAAAAGGCTTAAACAGTTTATTTATGATATCACTGATTCGGGGAAAACATCCCAACTCTGCCAATAAATGCTCTATGAAGCATCTTTTAATTTGTTAATTTATGATGATTCACCCATTATTCAGATTTGTTTTTATTGATTTATTTGAAATGATTGGCTTTTTGGGGGGAGAAAGGATTTGGAGGGAAATGTGTAACAGAAAATGGGGAGTAAATACTTCTGTTTTACAATCTTGTAGAAAGAAGTTTAAATAGACGTAATTAGTATGAAATTAACAACAACAAAATCCTACTCTCCTTTTAAATTGAGCGTTGAATGTAAAATCCAAGATACAATGAGTGTAAGATCCAGGATACAACTTTTGTGTTGTACTTGTGTTGCATGCTAAGAAACGTAAATGATTGTCTCTCTTGCTGAAGAAAGCATTTTAAAATCAATCTAAAATTATATGAATAATCCATATAATGTCTCAATGTCTAGAAGCTACAATTTTATGAAGACAGGCATCAGCTTCCTGCTCCCAATTGGACAGAATTGGCAAATTTGATAAACAATTGTATGGAATATGAAGCAGATTTCCGGCCCTCTTTCAGAGCAGTTATACGGGATCTGAACAGCTTATTTACGCCAGGTAGGTAAAATGGAGGAAAGAGCCCTCCATTTTCTCCCGTTTTCTTAGAATGTTTTCCTGTCTCTGGAACTTGGATATAGTAACTGGATAGAGCAGTGATGGTGAACGTTTTTCTGCTCAGGTGCCAAAAGAGTTACCCACACCCATAATGCAATGCCCTCCCCTCCTGTGCATGCACGCACAACCCCCCCCCTGTTCCCCCTTGTGCATACGCGTAGGTATCACTGAAGCCTCCGGACTTCCGGTAGAGCTGTTGGGCCATTTTTTGCCCTTCCCAGGCTTCAGGAAAGCCTCCGGAGCCTGTGGATGGTGAATAACAGGCCCAATGGAAGTAAACAAACTTCCCCAGACTCCGGAGGCTTTACTGAAGCCTGGGGAGGGTGAAAACAGCCCCCCCGCCTCCGGAAGGCCGAAAATCAGCTGGCCAGTGCACGCATGCGTGCTGAAGCTGACATAGGGCAATGCCTCACGTGCCCTGAGATATGGCTCCATGCACATGTACCATAGGCTTACCATCACAAGGATAGAGTGTTTGTTGTAAGTATTATATATAAAGGTAATATATGTAAAACCTGTATTACCTATTTAAATAATTGGGATTTTTTTTCCTTTTCCAAGATTATGAATTATTGACAGAAAATGATATGTTACCAAATATGAGAATTGGTGTTCTTGGACTTTCTGAAGCTTTTGAAGGACGGGACCCAACTTATTTTGAAGAGAGACACCTCAAATTCTTGCAGCAACTTGGCAAGGTAAGAAGCTGGGATAGCTTATGGCAAAGATATGCCTTTTTTTTCAGACTTATGCACTACTGCATATGAATTGGAACATGTTAAAAGGTAAAGTTTCCCCTCTCACACACATATATGCTAGTCGTTCCGGTGCCCATCTCCGTTTCAAAGCCAAAAAGACAGCGCTGTCTCGGTGGTCATGTGGGCAACATGACTAAACGCCAAAGGCACACACAACTCCGTTACCTTCCCACCAAAGGTGGTTCGAAAGCATTTTTGCCTGCTTTTGAACTGCTAGGTTGGCAGAAGCTGGGACAAGTAACGGGAACTCACTCCATTACGCGGCGCTAGGGATTCGAACTGCCAACCTTTCTGATTGACAAGCTCAGCGTCTTAGCCACTGAGCCACCGCGTCCCTGGAACATGTTAGGAGTCCATAAATCAGTATAATTCATATTGCATATGCATTTTCATGAACCTGGGGGGCGCAATGGCTCAGCAGTTAAAGACTCAGAGCTTTTAGCTGGAAAACTGGCAGCCCGTATTCAAGATCCAGGTTGTTGAGACTTTGTTGGGAAGGTAACAATGTTCTGTGTGCTTCAGCCTATAGTTATGCTGTCACATGAACACAGAAATGTCTTCAGACAAGGCTGGCTCCCTCCACTAAGAAATAGAGATGAGCACTGTCCCTAGAGTCAGAGTCAACTGGACAGGAGAAACTTTTATTTTACCTTTCATGAAAAGATTTTTTTTAAATGAATAGATTTCTATACCACTGGTATTTTATGGCCTCCAGGCCACATTCAGTCTTTTGGCTATCCAGCCCACATGGATTGCTTTTATTTTGAAGGTGGTTGCTATTTTTTTTTACCAATTTATGTATCTGCATGCATACACACCTCTACAGCCCTATTGGTTCTGTTGTGGCTTGCAAAGCGGAGCTGGCAGCAGATTCGGACAGGCTGGGGAGGAACATGGGCCAGTCCTGGAGTCTGGGGAAGGCTCTGATGAGGGTTCTGTGTCGGAGGCAGAGAGGGGGCCAGAGCCGTATGCCAGTTATCAGCTGCCTTCAGAATCAGACATCAGTGAGGCAGACGAACAGCTGGAGCCTGTTCCCAGTGTGTGCATGCACAGAGTTGCCAGACAAAGGGAACAGCTAAAGAATAGGGGTCTTGGGAGTAAGGCCACAGGTGGACGATGAATGCCCCCTCCCAGAGGAAATAAAAAAGGAGCGAAAGGGGAGTGGAGTTTGCAGGAGACAATTAATTCGTTTAATTAGTTCATGACTCTGCGAGACTCCTTGCCAAGTTTTTTAGATATCAGCCCAGCAGCTTTCCAAGCCAGATAAGGTCTGTGACTGTAAATCCTCCCTTGCTGGATGTGAATGAGCAGAATTCACAGTAAATTAATAAAAGGGCTTTTTGTCAGGACAAGGAGTCTGCTTCATGCTCTTGGGAAGCCTAATCCAGAACAGGTTCGGCCCTCCATGAAAGTCTCAGTTTCTCATGTAGCCCCTTGAGAAAATAATTGCCCATCCCCGGGAGTGTATTTATCTTGGCCATAACCTATTATTTTCTTCTTTGGTTTATGTAATTTGGTTTTCCTTCATTTGAATACCCTGTGAATTAATGCAAACTAGGACAGGTATTTGTATTGAATTGTTGATAGATGCAGTTAATGGCTGGGGTATTGCACATCACATCATGTATCAGCCTCAATCCTTGCATGAGGCTGAAAGAACAATTTGTAGTACAGGTATTACTCAACCTTTGACCATAATTGAGCCCAGAATTATGGCTGTAAGTTGTGATGGTTGTCAGGCACCACGTGACCATTCCTGATTTTATAACCTTTTTTGCAATGGTGGTTACACGAACACCACAATCATTAAGTGAATCTGTTGTTCTTCAATGGTTCGGTGTTTTTTTTTTTTGGCCAGAAACAGGAAGTAAACAGTGGGAACTGGCAAAAAATGCCAAAAATTATGGTCATGTAATTGTGAGACACTGCAAATGGCCATAAATGAGAGCCAGTTGCCAAGTGCCCAAAATGCAATCACATGACCATGGGAGATTGTGCAGCTATTGGTATTTGGAAACTAGGTCATAAGTAGCCTTGGGTGTGTGTGTCTGTTGTAATGGTCACTAAGTGAGGACTACCTGTTTTTCTGGCTGCTCTCTCCACACACACGGACACTTTTTCAAAATGCTTCTATTTCTTTATTTTCCAGGGTAATTTTGGAAGTGTGGAAATGTGTCGATATGATCCACTGCAGGATAATACAGGGGAGGTGGTAGCTGTGAAGAAACTGCAGCACAGCACAGAAGAATACTTACGAGATTTCGAAAGAGAAATCGAAATTCTCAAATCTCTGCAACATGACAACATTGTCAAGTACAAAGGAGTGTGCTATAGTGCAGGTACCTGCATGCTTAATCACATTATTCACTACTTACTTGAGCAACATGCTGGTCACCTGGGATAATATTTGCTGTTAATGAAGCATTTTGTTTTGTCTTAATATTTCTGATTAGTTTCTGCTGCACATAAAATTTGAAAGCTTGTTTTTTTCCACAATGAGGAATTTTTTGTTGGCTTTTATTTTTGTTGATGTGGCATGAAATAGACTATGTTTAGTGGTGGCTTTTAAATGATTGCAAAATTATTTCTTTGCAACTTCTAAAGATTATCTCTTTTACATATTCATACTCTCAGACCTAAAACTTGTTTTGATGTACTTTTAAATCTGCTGATTGATGCTAGAAGCAAAGTAATGGTATTTCAAAACCAAACTAGATAATACTGGCCTCTCTGTCATATCTTAATCACAAATCTACCTAATAGTCACAGGGGCTGCTATGTATCAAACTGGTGAGCTTGAGCCCATTCCCATGTCACTGGAAAACACTATTGCTCATATTAGTCAGGCTGCCTGAGGCCATTATAGTTCAACAATGTGTAGGTCCTACGTGTTCCTCTATATTCACTGCCTGAGAAAGGTGTAATTTCATTTAAGATTCTTGTTTCATTGTGTGATGCTCACAATGCAATCTTTTCTTGTTCATTGGCCAGGGAACAGCAGAAGTTGTAGCTTTTATTTTCTCAGATTTGTGTCCTGCTGCCAGTTCAGGAGAAAAAGTTATATTCCCTCCTGCTGTGTATAAGCAGTTCTCCCACCGCACCCCTTCTGTCACGCTAATGGCCACTGTAAAAAGAGTGGCAGGTCCAGCAACACGCAACACAGCAGCAGCCATGAGGTGACCAAGTTTGCGACCTCCTGCACCTCAAAAATAATAAGACCTCCCCGGAAATAAGGCCAAGCACTTATTTCGGGGGGTCAAAAGGGTAGCATCTTCGGGGAAACACGGTAGCATCTTGGATTGTTAACAATACCAATCTTGACAGACTCCCTTGGCTGGCTCAGAGTTGGAAGAAATATTTGGAATGATAAGCACACATATAATATAATGCCTTTAGTTATTGAATCAGGGTTCATTTAATTGCTGTTTTCTATTTTGTTAGCATAGAGCAATTGTATAGAGTTAAGAGTTTTAAGCATAATGTCCTGAAGCTTTAATATATATTAAAGATCATTCAGCATTGGTGTTTTAAATTACAACAAGCCTCTATCTAAAGGAAGAAAATGATTGTGATTCTTCCCTTCTTTGTTTAGAAACATGTTTGCTGGCCATAATGTCAGAAGTAGCTTTATGCAAGAGAATTTCACTACTATATACGGAGAAATCACTTTAAACTATAGTTCTAAATATTTATGTTTGTTTGAAAAGGTCGGAGAAATCTGAAGTTGATAATGGAATATTTACCCTATGGCAGTTTACGGGATTATCTCCAGAAACACAAGGACAGGATGGATCATAAGAAACTCCTACAGTATGCTTCTCAGATATGTAAGGTAATACATTAACTAATCCTACTAAACCTACTACGGGATTAAACTGAATTACGGTCTTCATTGTCCCAGAGGTGCTTTTTCATGAGGCAACTGGATTTTTTGGTTTTTCTTTGAAGGCATTTCGCTTCTCGTCCAAGAAACTTAGATGAGAAGCGAAACATCTTCAAAGGAAAACAAGTAAGTCCAGTTGCCTCTTGAAAAAGCCCCTTTGGGACAACCATGACCTGGATGACTGAGAATCTCCATAGACCAGGGGTGTTCAAACTTGGCAACTTTAAGACTTGTGGACTTCAACTCCCAGAATTCCCCAGGAGCTGAAGTCCACAAGTCTTAAAGTTGCCAAGTTTGAACACCCCTGCCATAGACAGTCTTCATTGTTTTCCATAAATTCTAGTCATGAAATATTCTTGTGGGGAAATGGTTTTTTCGCTCCTCATCAATGACACAAAATCAATCCATTCCCTTTCTATAATCAATCTTTTTTTCATAACACAGTCGTGATTCTTCTTGCTTGCTTTTTTAAAAAATTTTCTTTACATCTTGTTTCTTAACTCACACTAGTTTCTAACATTGAAAAGCAGTTGAATGCACTAATCTCCTCTTCATTTGACTGATTGGGTGGGTGGGGGGAGCGGGGAGACGGAAGGCATTTATGTAGCTGCCAGAGAATGTTCTATAATGTAATAATGGCGAAAGCTGTTTTTAATCTGATTATAGTAGGATTGTCCTAGGCATCAACCAATTTTTTTCTGCCCTTGATACTTTTACTTCATTTGTTCCTGAAGTAGCCTTTTAATGCAGGTAGTCCTTGACTTATGACCACAATGGAGGCCAAAAATTTCCATTGCTAAGCAAGTTGTTAAGTGAGTTATGCCCCATTTTATGACCTTGCCAAATTTGAATTGCTTCAGTTTTAAGTGAATCATGCAATCATTAAGCAAATCTAGCTCCCCCGTTCACTTTACTTTTCAGAAGCCAGCTGGAGAAGGCACAAATTGTGATCACATGACCCCAAGACACTAAAACTTTCAGTATATGCCAGTTGCCAAGTGCCCTAATTTGGCTCACACAACTACAAGGATGCAGCACTGGTTAGAAGTTGCTGCAAAAACAGCCATAAATCACTTTTTTTCAGTGCCGTCCTAACTTAACAGTCACTAACAGAACGGTTGTAAGTCACTTACTTTGGTTGGGAGCCCCCCACAGTTGGTTGAAAGATGGGCAGCTATATCTTACACAAATACACACAGACACAGAGGTTTTTTCCCCCCCAGGAACCATAAAGCCCATACTCATTTAATTTTAGCAGTAGTGCAGTCACAATTACATACAGGATCCAAACTCTTACTTGGATTGTTTCCACCTAATGATATCCTGCAATAGAAACACCATATTTTTCGGAGTGTAAGATGCACTGGAGTATAAGATGCACCAAGATTTTGAAGGGGCAAATTTTTTAAAAAAGGTTTTGCACCCTGCAGACCTCCCCAAAACAGCCCATTTTTTGCAAAGGCCATGCATAGCCTTTAGGAGGCTTGTGGACTGCTCCTGGGGACTAGAGGGGGTCAAATAGGAGTGGAAAATGAACTGTTTTTTGTGAAAAAGGGCCCGTTTTTTGTCAAAAAAAGGACATGCGTAGTTGTCTTTTAGAGTGCTCCTGAGGGCTGGGGGGAGTGGGGGAAACAAGCCCTTCCCAGCCCCCAGGAGCACTTTACAAGCCTCCTAAAGGCTATGCAGGGCCATTTTTGCAAAGGAGGCGGGGCTTCAGGAGGCCAAAAATGCTGTATTCAGTGTATAAGACACATCCAGATTTTCACCCTCTTTTTTGAGGGAAAAAAGGTGCGTCTTATACTCTGAAAAATATGGTAATTCTTTCTGCTCTTATCTGAATCACATAAATAACTCTTACCAATATTTAACATCAGCTTCCTAGTTGGCTAAAAACAGTCATAGAAACTAAAAGAAAGAAAAACAAGTTTGGGTTAGAGATCCCCCTAAGTCTCACTCTGCCATGGAAGGTAAAGAATAGTAAAAGTCAGCTGTAACTCATACATGTGAAGGCATGATGAAACAATTCAAGGAACTAAACAGTTTATCATTTCATTCTTCTGGCCTAACAAGACAAAGGTGACATCTACTGGAAATTAACAGAAAATGATGAGTTATAATCAGTTTCAGAAAACTTCCTGTTCAACATGTCTTGTAAAAAAAAATTGTTTTCTCCTGAGGGTGCAAGATTATTTTTGATGTTTTATAATGGGATGTTATTGCAAACAATGTGCAATGTGCAGAAATAAGTTACATGACTCATAAAGTCTTCCACCAAGACTTTGGCACTCACTAAACCAATTAATTTTGATTTCATCATTTCATCTATATATAGGGCATGGAGTACCTGGGTTCAAAAAGATATGTACATAGAGATCTGGCATCACGAAATATCTTGGTGGAGAATGAAAACAGAGTGAAAATTGGAGACTTCGGCTTGACAAAAGTTTTGCCACAGGATAAGGAATATTACAAAGTAAAGGAACCAGGAGAGAGTCCGATATTTTGGTATGTTTCCGATTGGTGATAAGATTCTAAACTAGAAGGATACAATAGATTATTTCATAAGACTTCTGGCTTTTAACCCCCATGAATTTCTCAACAAAAAAGTCACTTAACCTGGTTATGCTCAAAGTAATATTTGCATTTGCAGATTTCTGAGTCCTCTCATTTTATCCTGCAGGTGTTCTTATTTATTTATTTATTAAATTTATATGCCAGGTATGCTCTGGAATCCTTGACAGACAACAGGTTTTCTGTGGCCTCAGATATGTGGAGCTTTGGTGTGGTCTTGTATGAACTCTTCACTTATATAGACAAGAATAAAAGCCCTCCGGCGGTAAGTAATGTGTATATATGCCTATATGTGTGCTTAAGTGTGTTGTGGTTATCTTCTTGGCTTTAAAGATTAGATTGATAGCATGCTCTATTGTTGAGGTGGTGCAGTGGTTAGAGTGCAGTACTGCAGGCTATTTCAGATGACTGCTAGCTGCAGTTCAGCAGTTCAAATCTCAGCGGCTCAAGGTTGTCTCAGCCTTCCATCCTTCCGTGGTGGGTAAAATGAGGACCCAGATTGTTGGGGACAATATGCTGACTCTGTAAACCGCTTAGGGAGGGCTGTAAAAGCACTGTGAAGCAGTATATAAGTCTTAAGTGCTCTTGCTAGTATATGTTTCTGCCACACCACCAAAAGTTGCCTGAATCAAATATAGTAATAACAGGAGACTCACTGAAGGATCACACCTGCAGCACATAGTGAAAAAATACTATTTATTTATTTGACACACTTTTCCCTCAATCTTCGGTTGAAAAAAAAATCTCGAAAACAGCTTGCCAGAAATGTGTTTTAGCTTGTGTTCCAAGACAAGATTGCAAGAAAAAAAGAGAATAAGAGAGAAGAGAAAGGCAAGGGTTGTAAAACACAAACACTTACAATTACAACATGTATAAAATCACCAATGGAAAAAAATTTCAAACTGTGGGAAGAACCAAATGGAGTTTATTTCTCAGTGTAAGCAGTGTAACGATTCTGCTTTCTTTATCGGACACATTAGTGGCTGCTAGATGCAATTATAGGTAGAACCATTTGTTTGGCAACCGTTCAAAGTTACAATGTCACTGAAAAAAGTGACATGCGGCCAATCCTCACACTTAAAACTGTTGTAGCATCTCCATAGCCGTGTGATTGAAATTTGAGCACTTGGCAATCAGTATGTATTTATGATGGTTGCCGCATCTTTAGATGATGTGATTGCAACTGTCACCAACCCGAAGTTTATTGTTGCTTTGTCTGTGTTTATTACTTGCCCTGATAATCCAAATTTGATTTTTTTTTTTTAAAAAAAAGATACCGTAAATAATCCTAGAACCCTATCATTATTGTTGCAACAATTCAGTTTCGGATTTTTATTTCAGGAGTTCATGCGCATGATTGGAAACGATAAGCAAAACCAGATGATCGTGTTCCATTTGATAGAGCTTTTGAAGAATAGCGCGAGGCTGCCAAGACCCGATGGATGCCCTGATGAGGTATTGCGTTGTAACTTGCATGTAATGAGAAGGCCTGGATTGTTTCTGCAGTTAATAGAGATGGTGCCATCAGAGAAAGAGTGCTTGCATTTACTTGTCATCGGACTACAGGTAGTCCTCAGGTTACAACGGCAGTTGTGACTGGGCTTTCCCTTATTAAATGATGCAGTCATGAAGTGCATTGTCACATGACCGCATCACTTAGTGACTGCCATCCAGGCAACCTTGCTGTTTGTTAAGCTAGGACTGCATAAGTCATTAGGCAAGGGACCTTACATGACTGCAACATGGCAAGAAGTAGGAATCCAGAAACATTTCCTAACACCACTGAAACCACATCCTAGCAAAGCAGCCCACTGGGCAAGAGCTATGGGCAGTGAGCACTACAGCATTACAGAGTCTAAGATCATCCTGCCAACCCTCCCAGAGTCTCCTTGGGAGAAAAAGCAGTGGGAGCCAGCTTGCAAACTCCTGCCAAGCTTCCCCATTGGCTTTGCTTGTGAGAAGTCAACAGGGGAGGGTTGCAAATGATGATTGTGTGATTGCGGGAAGCTGCAACAATTGTAATTGCGAGCTGGTTGCCAGGCACCTGAATCGTAGACACTTGACCTGTAAGGATGCTGCAACAACAGCTTCAAGGAATAGTCAAAAGTCCTCCTTTTTCGGTGCTGTTGTAACTTCAAACAGCCACTGAATGAGTGGTTGCTAAGCAAAGATTACCTGATGTTTTGTGATCAGCATCTACCTCTCAGTAGGTGTGTTACAAAATCAAAAGTAATTTAATTCCTAATTAACAGTTTCAGTTAGAAATAAAGCAGCAGCCTAAAAATGTAATAATTGTTGGTGAAATCAATGATCCCCTCCAGAATTGAGGCTGTTTTCAGTTTCCTGACTGTTAGAAGTCCTCCTATATTTTGTTTAAAATCTAATATCACCAGCTACATTGAACAAGAGTCATTCCTAAAATGAATCCAGTGGATTTTGAATTCAATGGACATTTATTATGGTCATAAATGTTTTCTTATTGTACCATAATAACAAAGCAGGCAAATCATGGGTTTTTTTCTACTTGACTTTAATAAGATTGTTTTCACTTCCCAATGTAAAATACCATAAAGGTATTCTAAAATGAGAATATAGATATTCCTTTTGAAAATAGGAAATGATCTTCAGTGTATAAGACAGCATCCCTGAATTTACTTGAGGGATACAACCTCATGGTTAAATGGAATGAGGATTTTTTTCTCAGTACTTTAGAATTATGATTATTAGCCTCATTGGCAATAGAAGAAATTTAATAGGCAAGATGGAGATGAAGATTTAGGGGGAAATTGTGGAAAGTAATCTATTTCTGCTTTCCCCACAGAACAGTTTAAATTTTATTCTCTTTCTGTAAAATTATATATTATGTAGACCAGAGCTGTCGAACTCAGTTTCATTGAGGGCCACATCAGGATTGTGTTTGATCTTGGGGGCCTGAGGTAGGCGTGGCCAGGGTGGGAGTGGCCAGCTTGACATAATTCATATCGGGGGTGCCTGTGGTGGCCTGAGCACTCTGCGAAAACAGACTCCCAGACTCTGTTTTCGGCCACGACGGCCTCCTGCATCCCTCTGCCAGTGAAAATGGAGCTTGGGTGTTTTTTGCTGGCAGAGGGCTGCAGGAGGCCATCGCAGCAAAAAATGGAGTCTGGGAGAGCCGTATGCAACCCTCTCGAGCTTCTTTTTGCTGGCAGAGGCACCATGAGCCGGTCCTTCCCTGTTTCCAAGGTGACCCCGTGGCCCAGATCTAAGCACCCCACAGGCCGGATCCAGTCCACAGGCCTTGAGTTTGACACTCCTGATGTAGACTAAACTAGTTCCTCAGTGTTGTTCTTGCCTAATATAGGAATTGTATGCCTACAAATTAGATGCATTTAGTATAGTATACCAAAGTGTTCAGTGTCTTTGGTTCCAATGTTATTAATAATAAGTAGATAAAATAAGTAGCCCCTTGTGATTCTGAATGGATTGTTATTATTGATGTCATTGCTATTATTATTGTTATCTCATACTGATGTTTTTATCTTATCAAGGTTTATACCATCATGTCAGAGTGCTGGAATAATAATACAAGTCAGCGGCCATCTTTTAGGGACCTTGCTTTAAGAGTGGATGTCATAAGGGAAGGCCTGGGTGGATGAAAAATCCTGGACTTGATTCAAGGGGACATGAAAACATGAAGAGTAAATGTACTTTGCTCCTTAAGCAATTGCAGACTATCAGCCTTCCCATGCATCTTCTTCCCATCCTTGAAGTTGAAGACTTTGGGGGGACATCCCATCAGAATGTACAAATGGTGAAGATCTCTGCTTTAGCTTCTTCATCAGGAATGCTACCACAATGCACCAATGGAAAGCACTTTGATAGAAAAAGGGAGTTCCTTTTTTAAAAGAATAAAACAGTAGATAGTATCGCCTGTAAACGGATTTACAGATCAAAATGTCAAGAAGCAAAATCATGGAAAGGTGGAGAGTTGGTCTACAAAATTTTTCTTTTCTCAGCTGAAGAAAATTTAGGCCGCAATCTTATATCGTCTATTCCATGGGGTATACCCTATTAATTTCTTGAGACTATTCTAAGAAAACAGATAGAATTGTGCTCTTAAACAGTAGATTACCTGCAGAAAGCATACTGTTTGGCTTAAGCACAACTGTTAAAAGAAAAGCACATTCCTAAAGGCATCACTTTGAAGAGGAACAAATGTTTGAATTGAAGCTTAGCAATGCCTACGGACTTTAGATTCACACTATGGTCTCGATCACTTGTACTGATTAGAAAAAATGATTTCTACACTTTTTTATTTAGTCTCCATTTGTCCGTTGTGTTTCCTATAAGTAGATGAGAGTAATCTGTTCATTTGCCCATTGCATATTTCTTATATATGATTATGCAGTTCTTTTGAGAATATGCATTCAATGTAAAAAGACATGGTAGAGAAGCAAAGAGCTCTCAAGATAAGAGGAGAAAATAGCATAACTGATTCTTGGAGTTGCCTTTATATCGTGGAAGATCCCCAGACTTTCAGTGTGGCATCCAAAAAAGGAAACTTGCAGAATGTGGAAGACCTCTCTATCCTGCCAGAATTCGTAAAGCAATTCTGAGGGCCTGTGGATTACATTCCAAAAAGCACCTCGAGAATTCCTATTTCCCTTTTCTATAGGAAACAAAATGGTTTCGCATGCTTTTTCATAGCTTACACAAGGGCTTGCATTTTTTTTAATGCTAGTTTAGCTAGTTTTTACCATGTCAAGGTGTTATGGCTCCAGTGAAAAGAACAAATCATAGGTTTAGTACTTGATTGAGCAACTATATGCCTATCTGAGCCAGTGGCAGGTCGGTAAAAGAAACAGATATGCCTGTTGAGGCAGTATAATGCACTGTATATATATATATTTGGGAGGGGGAAGGAACAGATAAGTGTTTTTTTTTAAAAGAAAACTTGTTAAAATTACCTTTTTAAATAAGCAAATAGTTGTCTATTTTCCTACCTTTGTGTTTGTGGACTTGTAATGCTTGTCTCCTTAAAGGTGCAAAGATTGAAACCCTATTGTAGCAGCTTAATCCTTGTTAGTCTTGTTGTTTCCTTAACTTTTATAGGATGATTCACTCACCTGAAAAGAGAAGTATGTCTGTGATGTTACCAGGATAATTGAGGCCCATCTTTTCTTGGGTTATTGGATCATTTGGCTGTATGTGACTTCAGTCATGTAATAGGAATTGGTTGCGATTACACTGCCTACATTGTGAAATAAGGGTTAGTCCCTGCAGATGTATGCTTGGCAGTATCAGTGGCACAACTTCATGTTTGCAAAATAGTACGCTGTTTCTGGCACTCTTGTGCTAATTCAAACTCTGTATTAAGTTAAGCATTGGCCATAAAAATTCAGAGGAAAGCAAGTGAATTGAATTCCTTTTTCCACAGTTTGACCGCCAAGTCTTGCTTTCGAAATGTGAAGTTTCTTTTAAGCAAATTTGAACTCAGTTGAATTCCCAATATCGGATGAGTAAGTTTGGTCAAAGAAGCAGTGGCTCTTTGCTACAGAAGCCAAATTAAAACTTGAAATGCATTTATAGCAAAATGTAGGGTAGGTGGCCATGTTCTATAAGCTTCTATAGTCAGTTTATTTACCTACCTACCTCAAGCATAGAAGAAGGTACAGCAATGTGAATCTTGTATGGGATTAAATAAGTACCTCAAAATGCAGATGTCTAGGCTGTGAGTGCCAGTTTAAAATAGTTTGTGCCACTATGAGCACTGGCATATATATCAAAGTGGACTAACTAGGCCTGGCATAGCTCCCCTTCCAAACATGCCAGCTTCCTCAGTCTGGCTCACTGGTAAGGGAACAAGACCCGTCTATTTTGGAGAATCCATGCACCAACCATAGTTCTATTGGTGGGAGGTGATAGGAAGTCCGTTTATGAGAGGAGCCATCCCAATATCTAATTTGCTCAGGTAAAACCTTAATTTTATTTTAAAGAGTAGGAAATTATGTTAAGCAACAAAGGGGGGCAGGGAGGTTGTAATTGTAGTTACATTTTGTCTGTTGTCCTGTTATTGATGGCTGGATTTTTTTCCAATAGCATTTTAAGAGACAGTTTTATTGTATATTTTTAATGGCTTTGGATGATACATTGCACATTTGTACATTGATATAAAATTTATTGTACAGAAACTGCATTTTGATTTTGTAGAATTTGTGGTATATGCTTGGTGGTGGCATTCTCCCCCGTTAACCAAATGATCGTAGCATCAGGTTGAAAGCAACACGAGGCATCAGGTTCGACATCAGTCTTGTTTTTGAACTGTCTTCGTCTGATCGAGGATTTCATATTCCATGTAAAGGAAGAAAACTCAGGGAATTTTGTGCAATGCAAAGAAAAGTTCTTCCAAAATTATTTTTTTCAAGTGACTTTTTTTTATCTAATAAAATTGGGATAATCTATTTTCCTGATATAAGAAATTTAAAATATTTAACAAAAATATTGAAGTGCTTTGTTTGAAACCTCCTCCATTTAGAATTTCCATTGTTGCAGCCATATAAATGCTTGCACAAAGTAAAACTTCTTGAGCTTAGATCTATTTCTAAGTGAGCATGATAGGATTGCGCTGTCAAAAGCAAAGCATTGTCCAGATTTCCTTTTCATTCTATTCATTTCACTTTGGCTCTGTTTCAGTGGAAATTCAAGCAGCTTCTGTTTTTTGGCACAAATATTTCCACATATTCAAGGAAGTTTCTCGATACAGTCTTTCAGGCTGGATTGAAGACTACTTTAAAAGTGTTCCGGTTCAAGATTTTAAAAGACACAAGAGACTTTCAAGAGAGGAGGGTCCTCAAAAAATTATGTTTATGCACGAGGTCTTGATTTCATTTGTGCTTTCAGAATAATATTGGTCGCTCACACAACTCAAAAGCTATAATAATCAAATTTAAAAAAATATGTAATTCTGTGATAACAGTTTTGTACATATCATTTAAACATCACACTATTGTACCATTTGCATATCAATAGTGTTCTCAGTTACTTTCCTATTCCACTATAGGAAGAAAACTGTGTTAGTCTATGATAGTCAAAAATCAGGAGGAATCTAGTAGCACCTTTCAGATTACCAGATTTTTATTAAAACATTTAGCTTTTTTGAGCTACAGCTCACTCCATGCTTCTGATGAAGTGAGCCGTAGCCTACAAAAGCAAATGTGTTTTAATAAAGTGTGTTAATATAAAAGGGTACTCTACAAATTATCTGTTTTTCTCCCTTTCCAAGAGCGCTATTCACTTTATCATAATGGTTTACCATGATACCAATAATTGCTGTGACTTGCTTTAGGAAAAAAATGCTGCACAGATAAAAGACTGCTCCATTGAGTAAAGTGTTAATACAACTACTGCTTTTTTAAAAATCTGCTGCACAGATAAAAGACTGCTCCATTGAGTAAAGTGTTAATACAACTACTGCTTTTTAAAAAATCTATGCCATTTTATATAAATAGATTGTATTTTGTAAAACATTTATGTATTTTTATTTGCTAATTGGTCTGCGGTCCAGTCAATAGAATCCAGAATAATTTGCTTTAAATGTATACTAAGATAGAGTATTAAATATTTTTTTAAACTGTACATTTTCTCTTTTTCTTTTCCACATAATTTTGACTCACTCCTTCCTTGCAAAACTAAAGCTATTTCACTGCTGAAATGAAGGATGATATTTGCTATGAAAGAGTGTAGTCCTATCCAGGGATTTTTATAGAAGAGTCAACCAATCATAAAAGCATCTCCAAATGGACGTTCTTTGAACTGCAAGAAAAAAGAAAGACTTGAGGAAATGACAGATTTTGACAATGTATATCCTGCTTCCCGTTTGCAGAATCTAGCCTCCCATGGCTTGTTGGACTGAAGATTTTGACCTGTTCTTTGGGCATGATTTCAAGGGTCAAAATACTGGTAATCCTAGACTTACAACTAGTCATTTAACACCTGTTTGAAATTACGATGTCCTCAGAAAAGATAATTTATGTCCCATAAGCCACTTCCGGTTCTTGTAAAGCATTTCCCCACCCTCCAAGTCACATGATTGCAAACTGGGTCATCGGCAACCTGTTCACATTTAAGGGCAGGTTGCCACCAAACCGCATGGTCATGTGATCATCATTTACAATCTCTGCCGGCTTCCCCAGAAAGTCAGTGGCAAAGCCAGCACAAAAGGTCCCAAGCTACTGCCACCTCCTAAGAATATTCTGTCTCATCTCCAAAAACTGCTAACCATGTGGAGTTGAGATTCCTGGCCAGCAGGACAGCTCTCTTGTGAGTGAAAGGGCTTCCTACCAGCTCTGTGTGGTTTCTGACATTTCCAGCCCCAGGGAGTGTTTCCCCTCCATCCTTTGGGGTAGGGGGTGGGGTTTAAATCCTTCATTGGGTATCAGGAACATTAAAATCCATTCTTGCAACAGGACAAAGGATTTCCTATCAGTGGATGGACTGGTGGGCTGCAGGAACAGAGCTAGTCCTGAAGATCTTGGCTCCATTTCTGCAGCCCAATTATGTATTCCACCCTCCCCCTGTAGAAACTTCCCAGGGCTTCCAGATGCACCTTGCATTTCTTATCTGGAACTCCTGTTAGCGTCCCTGGAGATTACTTAACAACTACAACTGGGGATGGAAAGATTGTATTTAGTGAATAAGTCCCTTAATAATCACTTGGCTCAATGACAGATTTTAGTCTTCACTGTGGTCGAAAGTTGAGAACTACCTGTAAACTTATGATTTGCAGAGATTTAAGCACCCGTATGACCAATTAATCCCTACCCTATTTAATGTAAAATTTACGTAAGTGCAGGATTCACATGTCAAGGATTTATTAAGGGAAAGGTCGAACACTGCATGAAAACAGTTTGTGCTACAAAAGCTTTGCGGCTAGAGTACTAACAATACCAGATTTAGCAAATAAATAGAACGTATCTAATTCCAGTGCCTGAGCAATAGAACTAAAGAGCCCAAGCAAAGCACACAGACCATCCAGCAAAACTTTGGTCAAACATTCTGCTAAATTTTGAGTTGATAGATGCCTTTTCACAGGTGCTTAAGTTTTTCTGACACTTTTTGACGCAAACACGCTGCGCAAGTGCTGTAGTGTTTCTCAACCTTGGCAGTTTTAAGAAGAACCTCTCAATTTGTCAAGATTGAGAAACGCCACCGTAGGTGGTTTCAGAGAGGCAGAAAAGGAAAGCAATTCAGAGGGAGCAGGTGAGTCAGTTGACAGCTTATCTTATAACTGGATGTTGGGCCTAGCCAAAGAAAAATCTGGGATGAATATCCCAGGTATTTCAAAGACACTGGCTTAATTAATCTATATATAAAATGGCTGTTTGTGTGTGTGTGTGTGTTCTAGCATAACTCTGGAATGCCTCGAACAATTTCGACCAAACTTGGTATACAGATGACTTACTCTCTGGAGAAAAATACTGTGGGAGTAAGACACCACTATCACCCCTCGGGGTGTTGTTGTTGTTGTTGTTGTTAAGATACAGCCTGTTGTGCCTTAAATGGTTTCTACTGTACTGCTGTAAAATGGCTTCTACTGTACAGCACAGTGGAGTTGCCATGGTAACGGCTTCACAGTACTTCACAAGGGAGCTCCCTCTGGTAAGGGGGAAAATCCAACATTAGAAATTACATTTGGTCCGGACATTTTCCTCCTATAAATAAATACCTGGGCAACGATGGGTTATCAACTAGTTCTGTATAAATTAAGACTTCAAAATTCTTATTTCAGTTTCCAAGATTCTATCTTGATTCCATAGGAACAGTAAAAATATCTTCCTGAACTTTATGCTTGCTTCCTTGATCTCTCCCAGCTATATTGGGGTTGACAGATCCTGTCACTGACCTCTTGTCCCAGCTGCCTGGCTCAAAATAAGAACACTGCAATCCTGTAGTGATTCCAAATGGTAAACTTCAGATAATAATACTTAATTTATTCAATCCCAAGAGCTTTAATTTACAGGGAATCATAATGTTCTTTTCCTTAATGTTACTCAAGATGTAACCTTATCAGCAGTGATTTCATCTGCTCACTTTGCCTACGTCTTTGATCACCACTAAATTGGATTACTGTGCTTGAGATGTGATTACCTCTGAATCCGAACACTGCACTGAGGGCTTGATGTTCCTTTTCTAGATGCTTGTAGAGTCACAATATCTGAACACAGGCATTCAGATTCCACCCCCACCCCCAATTGTTTATGAGTGTTTCCGAATACAATTCAAATGTCATTCTTACAGTTTTCATTTCTTCAGAACCGGATTATACGGGGATGGCTGCTGTCCGTGTGCTGAAATCTATTTTAAGGAGTCATTCTTGAATAGCCATTGTTAACCTTTCCCTGTGTTTTTGGAACACCTGTCAAACATCTACACTTTGTGCCTTCTGTGGGATCCTTGGCAGTCTCTGAGCTTGGTTTACAGTAACTCATGACCATTTTTCACACTTACAATCATTGCAGCATTCCCATGGTCATATAATCAAAATTCAGATGTTTGGCAATTCTTATTTATGACAGTTACAGTGTCCCAGGATCACCTTTTGCTACCTCTTGCTACCTTCTAATGAAGTCAATGCGGAAGCCAGACTCACTTAACAACTCTGCTACTAACTGCAGTGATTCAATTAACAACTCTGGCAAGAAAGATTACAAAATGGGCAAAACTCATGTGTCACTTAGTGAGTGAAATTTGGGGCTCAATTGTGGTCATTAGTTGACAACAACAGTACATAGCTGTACTGTTGTTACTTGCAAACTCATGTCCAACCCATCACAACCCCATGGACAACGCTCCTCCAGGCCTTCCTGTCCTCTACCATCCTCTGGAGTCCATCTAAGCTCATGCCTACTGCTTTGGTGACTCCATCCAGCCACCTGTATGCACTCAGAATTCATAGAAACTTTGATTATTTCATCTGGATAGCTAATGTGTATTAATGGTTTACTACAACCCAGCGAATGCTGCATGATGGATCAGTTATGGAAAATAAATAATCCAAATAATTGTATGGTTTATAAGAAATCCAATATACGAGGACATTTCTATTTGAATATTGTACCCAGAAAGAAAATGAATATATTGTCACTAACCATGGGAAATTTAATTATTCAGGTCCTATCCAAATATTAGGTAGATATAAATGAAAACCATTGCACCATTATAAAAAATTATTGTTGACTCCTAAAGCTTCAGACAGGTACATATGATGTCCTCAGGATCAAATAAGGTACAACACACTTGGAGAAAAACTGTGAAAAATAGGTTACTGTCCCCTAATAGCCAGGCCTGCTGCTGCTGCTGACTGTGCAAATAGCACACCTGTTCCTAGCAGCCACCTGTATCAGTGACTCCTGGTGACCTACCACAAACAAAACTGGAAAACTAGTTGTTACCTGTGGAAGCACCGACATCCCAGATAATCTCCCAGTCTATTACTGCAAGTACAAGCAGTCCCTGGGAGACATGATAGCAGTGTTCCAATATCTCAGGGGTTGCCACAAAGAAGAGGGAATCAAACTGTTCTCCAAGGCACCTGAGTGCAGAACAAGAAGCAATGGGTGGAAACTAATCAAGGAGAGAAGCAACTTAGAACTGAGGAGAAACTTCCTGACAGTTAGAACAATTAATCAGTGGGAGAGCTTGCCTCCAGAAGTTGTGAATGCCCCAACACTGGAAGTCTTTAAGAAGATGTTGGATAGCCATTTGTCTGAAATGGTATAGGGTTTTCTGCCTAGGCAGGGGGTTGGACTAGAAGACCTCCAGGTTCCTCCCAACTCTGCTATTGTATTATTGATGTGTGACCACTTGCTGAGCAACCATTTTAAGTTACAATGGACTTTTAAAAAGTCCATTTACAACCCATTCTCAAAGTTACAAGTGTCTCTCTCTCTCACACACACACACACAGTGACTGCATGCTCATGAACCAAAATGCCTAACAGTTCAATTAATTGTTTTTGAAGTTCTTTTTTTAAAGAGAACAATGTGCTGATGAAAAAGAATTTTCAGATCAAAAGGTGGTGTTTTTTTTTTTTCCAACTGAAAATATGTTCCAAATCAACTCATAAGGTCAACAGAATGGCTCTCAGACAACTCTGTTCTTATTCTGAATTATTGTTTGTCCTGTGCCTTGGAAAAGCGTGTAAGGAAAACTTAAACATCAGTTTAGAAAGCAGCTGCACCCTTGTACGAAAGCACTACAAGGTGATTTGACTGTAAACGCAGGGTTCACGCAGGTTGCCAGCAGGATTTCTTTCTAATAACAGTATCTTTATTCTGTTCATTCTCTGCCATTACTATGTATTTTAGGATCTATTATGATGGATACCCACGAAGGGGGTTGAGGTCAGTCTGCGCAAAAGGATGAGATAATAAAATGAATTAAAAAAATAAAATAGTTTAAAAATAATTAAAAAAATAATAGAATTCATATTGTATTACATGGTTTTATTTAATAAAAGGAGGTGATATACAGACAATGCTATTTTAAAAGTTTCACTTTATTTGGTCAGCTTATACAATTTGATCATCAAGAGAAACTGTCTGTTCCTGCTCCTAATTAAAATTGTTAAAAATATGCCTCTCTCTGTTTGGGACGGAGAACGAAGATCTGGTTTTAGCACCCTTATATTCCTTTTCTGATGGAGAAATTGATGAACTTTTCAAGTTTCAGAAAAGGCCCCACATACCATGCTTGCATCAGTGTTTAAGCAGCGTTTAATCAGCAATGTGATTAGAAACATACCTATTTTATTTCTCAATAAAAAATTTGCTTTGTGCTCTTCTGGCTTTTTCAAGATCATCAAAAGTGATAGGTCCTTTTGGCATTTCTAGCACAGCATAGTCTGTGTCAATTATGTTCTCGGCTTCGCCTGAAGAAAACGATTAATATATTGCATCAATTTTATAACACCAGAGATAATCACTGATAGTAACTTTCTGTATACAGTACTTACCTTTCATTCTTTGTAGTAAAGTCCCATACCCCATATCATACTGATAGGCAAGTATAAAGCTCAGAGGTATAACTGGAATAAAGAGTTGAGGTTTCTTATTTTTTATTGCTCTGTATTGGAAAAAAAATACTAGATAAATAGGCAATAAAAAGTAATATAATCAATATCTAGATAAAATGCTTTAAATGCAAAATATTAAGTTTGCATAATGCTGAAATTAAACATGTTTTGTGGCAATAAATAAAGCTGTGCAGCTTTTAGTTTATATTTTCATTTGGTATAATTATGCAAATAATATGGATGTTATCTCAAACATATTCAGTTCTTTTAATGTGCTATTAATGTAGTTTTGCTAACAATTATGCTAACAGTTATATTTTGTTGTGCTAACTGTAAATCCCACATTTGCTTAATTGATTATTGTAAGGGCTTTTTCAGTTCACCAGATATAGCAGAACAATCTCCCATTGTTTTACTCATTTATTGTAAATTTGTTTGTGGCCATATTAACTGAAGATAATTATGATAAATATTTGTTCTAATATTATGTTTTCCACATTGAAATGCAAGGCACTTCTTGATAAGAAAATTCTCTCCTCCCATTCCAGTGGTTTACTCTAAGCAAGCAATTATTAGCCCGTATTGCTTGATATACCAGAGTGATATATAGGTTAAGATGTTAGCCTAGGAATGCTGATAGTCAGCTTCAAGTCCACCCTTAGCTGTAGCAGCTGACTAGGTGAATTTGCACCAGACACTTAGACTAAACTATCTCAACCACTTTATAATGCCTTGGTAAGGCCACACTTGGAATACAGCATTCAGTTCTGGTCGCCACGATGTAAAAAAGATGTGGAGACTCTAGAAAGAGTGCAGAGAAGAGCAACAAAGATGATTAGGGGACTGGAGACTAAAACATGTGAAGAACGGTTGCAGGAACTGGGTATGTTTAGCTTAAGAGAAAGAAGGACTAGGGGAGAAATGATAGCATTGTTCCAATATCTCAGGGGTTGCCACAAAGAAGAGGGAGTCAAACTATTTTCCAAGGCACCTGAGGGTAGAACAAGAAGCAATGGGTGGAAACTAATCAAGGAGAGAAGCAACTTAGAACTGAGGATAAATTTCCTGACAGTTAGAACAATTAATCAGTGGAACAGCTTGCCTCCAGATGTTGTGAATGCCCCAACACTGGAAGTCTTTAAGAAGATGTTGGATAGTCATTTGTCTGAAACTGTATAGGGTTTCCTGCCTAGGCAGGGGGTTGGACTAGAAGACCTCCAAGGTCCCTTCCAACTCTACTATTGTATTGTATTATAAAGGGCAAAGATGGAGGCTAGCTCAGAGATTTTGGCAAGTTTCTGTCTCTCAGTCCAAGGAAGAAGACAATGGCAAACCATGTCCAAAATCCTGCAGGAGCCAGTTGTCAGAAGTCAACCAAGAAATTGCAAATCAGGAGCCTTTGTTTATCCCTCTCTTTGTAGACTAATATTGCTAAACTAAGAATAGGACCAGGTTGGCTCCAATTGAAATCACAACTGGAGATAGAAACCAGAAATTTCAATTCAGATGTAATAATAAGCCAACTCAGGTTGCTTAGTTTCTTTTGCTATCAGGAGGAACCAAACTGGAGTGACAGGCTGCATGCATATTCTACCATAATACATTATAAATCAGTATTGTGAGGAACACTTCCCTGTGTGATGCAATGTTTGAAAGGAACAGAAAAAGGAGATAATCACTAATAGCAATAGCACTTAGCTTTGTATACCGCTTCACAGTGCTTTACAGCCCTCTCTAAGTGGTTTACAGAGTCAGCCTCTTGCCCCCAACAATCTGGGTCCTCATTTTACCCACCTCGGAAGGATGGAAGGCTGAGTCAACCTTGAGCCTGGTGAGATTTGAACTGTCAAATTGCAGGCAGCCGGCAGGCAGCAGAAGTAGCCTGCAATACTGCACTCTAACCACTGCGGTAATGTGATTGTAATCCTTAATACAGCATGAATAGCTGGTCGGTGCCTGGACCAAAGCACCTTTTTTTATTTCACGTACACCTCTAGACTGGAATATACAATCAGTTATATTTATTTATTAAATGATTTATTTTAAATGTATCCTTTAAAAACTGAAAGAATGAGAGTAAAACCAATAAAATCTGTCTCTCATTTGCTATTTAAGGGGAGAGGGGGAATAACTGCCTACCCCATTGTTAGACCCAGAGTTGTAAGGCCATAAAATGATCCAAAATACTTGAGAAACTCCCTTGAGCCCGCAATCTGCATGGCCATCTGTCTCTCACGCATTTGATTTTGCATCAGAAGTTGCCTTTCTAGCTGAATGTAAAAGAGAAAAAAAAATTACTTACACATTTCAGTAATACAGAATAACAATGTTTTCAGCCTTTATATATTTGGTGCCTATTTTCATAATTTCAGGATAAAGAATTGTTATCTTAAACTACTTGTTGCAAGGTAAAATATCATGCATTTGTTCAAAATACTGCATAAATATTCGTGCAAGGTCTCAATATTATGACAACTTCTATTTGTCAGAATGCAACATTTTTATTTAAAAATATTTACAGAACCCTCTGCAAATTGGCTAATGCTTGGTCTAGTGAAAGGTATGTTTAGTATAGCCCTTAAAACCAGACACAATTCATTATATAGCCATGGATTCCCCCCGTGTAATTGGTTATCTCTTAATATATGAATCAGTAAAGAAAAGTGAAAAGTTATCATGCAATCAAATTTCTTCCAATGTTGTAATTTTTTAACAGTTAATCAGCTCCAAGATGCTATGAACAGAAAATCTAATATTGTTATTTCCTCAGGAAATGATTAAGTGCCACATTCATAATTCTCAATCATTCAAAATTACCATGGTGACCTTCTGAGGTCAAATAAGGTTAACAGCTAGGTGTCAAGTCACCGCTATAAGGTTCAGATACTCCATACAGGAGACTTAAGTACAGGTACTCTTTGACTTATAACCAATCCCTTGGCAACTGTTTAAAGTTACAGTGGATCTTGAAAAAGTAATCTACAACTCAGATTCAAAGTTCCAATGGCTTCTCCATCCCCATGGTCATGTGACTGCATTTTGGGCATTCTCATCCCATGATCCCATGATCAAAATTTGCAATCTTTTTGCTAGAAGACTGCATTTATTCCTGGTTTCCAGCAAAAAAACAACAACACCCAGAGTAAACAATGGCTTCTTTGAATGATCACAGTAATTGCTTAACAACCCCTGCAAAGAAAGTCACAAAACTGGGTGTGGTCATGTGATGACCTGCTTAATAATCATGATTTACAACTGTAATTATGCATTCATTCAATTATGGCTGCAAAATCAAGGACTAGCTTTATTTCTATTATGTTATCAACATGTTTTATGTCTTGCATCATAATCCAAATTACGGTCATATATCACCATACTGGATATCAAAATAGTTTCAAATCAGTGCGTTAGCATGCAAAGATAGTTACAATGCTGCACCCTGCTGTTACAATTCAGTTTATTAGACACAGGTAAGTCCTCAGCTTACAACAGTGCATTTAGTGAACAGTTCAAAGTTACAATGGCACTAAAAATGGATTTATGACCATTTTTCACACGACCATTAGCATTTAATAGAAAGAAGGACTGTTTAATAGAAAGAAGGACTAGGGGAGATGATAGCAGTGTTCCAATATCTCAGGGGTTGCCACAAAGAAGAGGGAGTTAAACTATTCTCCAAGGCACCTGAGGGTAGAACAAGAAGCAATGGGTGGAAACTAATCAAGGAGAGAAGCAACAGGAGAAACTTCCTGACAGTTAGAACAATTAATCAGTAGAACAGCTTGCCTCCAGAAGTTGTGAATGCCCCAACACTGGAAGTCTTTAAGATGATGTTGGATAGCCATTTGTCTGAAACGGTATAGGGTTTCCTGCCTAGGCAGGGGGTTGGACTAGAAGACCTCCAGGGTCCCTTCCAACTCTGCTATTGTATTGTATTGTATTGTATTGTATTGTATTGCATCCCTCTGGTCATACGATCAAAATTCAGATGCTTGGCAACTGGTTCATATTTATGACCATTGCTGTGTCCTGGGGTCATGTGATCCTCCTTTTGTGACCTTTTGTGACAAGCAAAGTCAATGGGGAAACCAGATTCACTTAACAACCGGGTTACTAACTTATCAACTTCAGTGAGTCACTTAACAACTGTGGTTAGGAAAGGTCGTAAAATGGGGCAAAGCTCACTTAACAAATATCTCACTTAAGGACAGAAATTTTGGCTTCGTTTTGGTCGTACGTCGGGGACTATTTGTATATATGAACTCTCTGGAACTCTCCTACTACAAACTTCTAAAGCAACAAACTCTAGATCAGAGGTCTTCAAACTTGTCAACTTTAAGACTTGTGGACTTCAACTCCCAGAATTCTTAAAGTCGACCCAGTTTGGGGATGCCTGTTCTAGATACACAATAAAGTGCTACATGGCCCTGAAAAGTCTCAGTCCCTCTCTATCTGTCTTTTTTTTCTTTTCCTCACCCCACTATGGAGTTAAAGTTTCTATGTATTTGTCCGTGAAACCTGGCAGAACAACAAAATTGGAATACATTTGTTGATCCTGTTGTCAGTGCCCATCCTGACTCTGTTGGGTCTGTCTTATGTTCTGATAAGTATTATGAGCAGGGCAACTGGCTTCTCGGGCTTTTTACAGCCAACTTTTATCAATTTTTTGTACAGTCTTCTTGTACAGTCTATCTCCCCCTCTAATGTATTTTAAATGTATTTTATTGTTATGTCTGTATTTTATGCACTGACTGTACACCGCCCCGAGTCCCTTTTTGGGAGAGGGGGCGGTTTAAAAATCTAAGAAATAAATAAATAAATAAATAAATAAATTTTAAATTTCTAAGGATAGATTTTTTTAGGTTGTTTTAATTTTTAACTATACTGTACAGCCTATCATTTAATTTGTTTTAATGGGTATAATTATCTAAGTTTTGTATATTGTTTTATTTGTGGTCTGTACACTGCCCCGAGTCCCTTTGGGGAGAGGGGGCAGTCTATAAATTTAATAAAATAAAATAAAATTAAATATTGTCAGCCAGCGCAGAAAAAAATCAAATTTTAAGCAGATATGGAAGGTCTGACTTCAGAACTCACTTGTCTGTCTTCCTCCCCACAATGAGACATCACAATAATAATAGGTATCAGGACAGCCTATAATGAGACACCTGAATGCTGTCCTGGTGGACAGTAGTAGATCTAGTGAAGACATAAACAAATATTGCCATGCTGTGCAACCATTTAACTCCTCCAAAGTCTAATAAGGCAGAAGCACCTCTCTGTCATCGGGATGGAGGTGATTGAAAGTGGCAAAAAGAGAGAAGTTGGCAAAGAAGCCACGAAGCCCAGTTCAATATGCCTAATTATTATTCAGGAAAACCACAACGAGGGAAAGCTGTGCCTTTATATAAAGATATAAGTGGAGAAGTCCATAAAAATAAATCATCAGAACCCCCACTCTCTTTCTCTTCTGCCAATAAAAAATGTGCAATTTTGCTCTGCCTTTGGGGAAGCCTGAATAGAGGCTGCTATTGAAAACAATGAGGAGATAGGTAAAGAGGGTGAAAGGAATGCAAGAAAACGAAGTGCAAGTGGAAAAATGGAAATAGCGTGAGAAAAATGGGCTCAGCGGAAGATGGCTAATGGCCAGAGCAAAGGGGCACATCCATGCCTACCAACCCTTCTGAACACAAGTAGTCCTCGACTTACAACAGTTCATTCAGTGACCGTTCAAAGTTGCAACTGCATTGAGAAAAGTGACTTATGGCTGTTTTTCACACTTATGACCACTGCAGCATTGCAGGTCACATGATCTAAATTCAAATGCTTGGCAACTGACCCATATTTTTGACTTGGCTGCAGTGTCCTGGGGGTCATGTGATCACCTTTTGTGACTTTCTGACAAGCAAAGTCATCGGGGAAGCCAGATTCACTTAACCACCGTGTTACTAATTTAACAACTGCAGAGATTCACTTAACCGTGTTTCTATACAATACAATAGCAGAATTGGAAGGGACCTTGGAGGTCTTCTAGTCCAACCCCCTGCCAAGGCAGGAAACCCTATACCGTTCCAGACAAATGGCTATCCAACATCTTGTTAAAGACTTCCAGTGTTGGGGCATTCACAACTTCTGGAGGCAAGCTCTCCCACTGATTAATTGTTCTAACTATCAGGAAGTTTCTCCTCAGTTCTAAGTTGCTTCTCTCCTTGATTAGTTCCCACCCATTGCTGCTTCTTCTACCCTCAGATGCCTTGGAGAATAGTTTGACTCCCTCTTCTTTGTGGCAACCCCTGAAATATTGGAACACTGCTATCATCTCTCCCCTAGGCCTTCTTTCTATTAAACTAGACATACCCAGTTCCTGCAACCGTTCTTCATATGTTTTAGTCTCCAGTCCCCTAATCATCTTTGTTGCTCTTCTCTGCACTCTTTCTAGAGTCTCCACATCATTTCTACATCGTGGTGACCAAAACTGAATGCAGTATTCCAAGTGTGGCCTTACCAAGGCATTATAAAGTGGTATTAACACTTCACGTGATCTTGATTCTATCCCTCTGTTGATGCAGCCTAGAACTGTGCTGGCTTTTTTTGGCAGCTGCTGCACACTGCTGGCTCATATTTAAGGTCCCTCTCACAGTTAGTACCAATTTAACAACTTCAGAGATTCACTTAACAACTGTTGCAAGAGAGGTCATAAAACAGAGAAACTCACTTAACAACTGTCTCACTTAGCAACATAAATTTCGTGGTCATAAGTCAAAGATTTATCTCTGATCACGCTCACTATTGGTCACCCGAGTCCACCTTTTTGGTAGCAAGTAAGGAAGCATAGATTTTTGCACACTTAAAGAGGCAAGACTGAGGTTGGTGTCAGAAGATGAGGCAACCACAACTCTACTTCCGACCATGATCACTGATGATCAATTAAGCCTACACCTCAGTCACACCTCCCTTGTACTTAGGAAGCAGACAACTGAGGTTTAGAATCTCTTTGTTGACAGAGAAATGTATGGTTTATATTGTGGGTGGCAAGCTGCACAAAATCATGTCCTCATGTAAAATTGTTACACGTAGGTAACAAATGTTAGAATACAGTATCTACTTACCTGGGCACAGTTACATTGAAATCAATAACTGATTTCTAAATAGAACAATATATTATGAATCTGCAGTGCATAAAAAATAAATTGCACTCATTGAAAAGTACTTATGAATAGACAGATTCGGTTATTAAAGGCCTCCCACTGTGAGGGAGATGGGGAGTTCTTGAATATGATAAAATAAATAAAAATACGTTATAGTAGCTGTCAATTGGATATAGTCTTATTACCAAATGAAATATATCAACTATCCCCCCCTTAGACATGGACAAAGTGAATTGACAAGGGCACCTTATTTTATCTTTTATTTTTCTAGATAAAAGAACAGTTTTTCCCTGAACGCCATCACTCTCCTAAACAAATAATTCCCTCACCACTATCAAACTATACACCAAGACTGCATTACTATTACTATTAGTCTTCTCATCGTTCCTATCACCCATCTCCTCCTGCTTATGACTACATGACTGTAACTTTGTTGCTTGTATCCTTACAATTTATATTGATATTGATTGTTTCCTGATTGTTTATTTGTACCCTATGACTATCATTAAGTGATAGTCACAGGGTACAAATATGATTTGTGACGAATGTATTGTAGGAAGTTAGCACCCACCTCTCTCCTAGAAAAATGAAATATCCTTGCAAATATTGAAAAGGCAAAATATTATATTTCCCTGGATAAGAAACATATTTTTAGGCAGGAAACAGACTCACTCTTAATAGCTCCCAACTCTTTCTCAATGGGCCATTAGGCGCCCTAAACTAGTCTACTCTACATAACAAAGATAGGATTAGCCTTCTACAGAAACTCACCACATAGCATATAGGAAGAAGCAATGCTCAACCAAACTTGGACTCAAAACACAGCCTAGAGAGTTGCCTCTGCATGGCCCCATGGGAATTTGACAACCAATCAGAATACAAGATCAAGATAAAAGGCCAGAGAGGGCATAAAACCAGGAACTTTCAGCTTCTTCTTTTTCTTCTTCACTCAACATCTTGAAGCATGTGATCACCTTTTCCCCCAGGACCTCAAACCATGGGATCCTGTCCACCATTAAAAGCACCTTTCCAAGCCGTCTCCATGTTTCCAGAGTCTTTCCCCCATTTGTAACTGAACCTAGAAGGACATTTCTTCTAACAGTTCTTGTCTTTTTATATACACTGAGAGCTTCTGCACCAAAGACAAATTTCTTGTGTGTCCAATCACACTTGTCCAATAAAGAATTTATTCTATTACTGTATTTGGAAGACTTGGCCTAACTTAAAGAATTTTTTTTAATGGAAGAGAGGATCATACAGTATTTCTAAAAACCTTCACATTGTTATCAAGTTCTATAATGCAAAAGAGAAAAAAAACACCCACCTGAAGTCGAGAATTCATCAGCATGAATTCCTTCTGACTGTTTAGGCTTTCATTGATAGACTTTGAAAAGATGAATCCCATTTTGATCTAAAAAGGAGAGAAAAATGCATTGCAACCTTAGTTCACAACCTCCCAAGCATTTTGCCCCCGATAATGCTATCATGTGTCTGGAAGAAACCAGAACGTGAGCGGATAGTTTTGCTGTGCCTTTAACTATGGCTGCCAATAGGCCGAATTTGCTATAAAGATCCGGAGTGCAAAAATCCCACGTCAAAGGATACAAAGGAATCATAAAAATCTACCGAAAACGATACATTTGGTTCTTGCTATCTTAGTGGCCAGTGGAAGCATCTGCAGCCCAGCTATGGTAGTACTCCTACTTCCTGCATACTCAAAATGACAAATCGTCGTTTACCAACCACAAGTGCCGAGAGGGGTGAATAGGGGGTCCTTTGCCGAGAGGCTCAGCGGTTCGCAAGTCAAGACAACTCACGCGGGAGACTCACGTGCGCCGCCCACGCGTGCAGAGGATCCCAGCCTTCTTGAGGGCCGGCCGGGAGAATGATGGGAGTTGTAGTCCCAGAGTCTACCGATGCCCAGTCCGTGCCAACAACCGCGGCTCCGCCAAGCCCCGATCGTGCACAAGCAGAAAAGAGAGACCATACTTCCTCCCTTCTTAGTCCAGGGGAGTTAGTCCTTGACAACTTTGAAGACCTGTAGACTTCAGTTCCCAAGGGAGTTTCTGGGAGTTGAAGTCCACAGGTCTTAAAAGTTGCCAAGGTTGGATACCTTGCCTTAAGTCTAACCTTTCCCGCATTTTACCTTTCAAGGTGATCTTCGCTCGCTCACAACCTCTACTTGGCCTAGGTCGCAAAACACTTCCGGGCACAATTCGCCCACAGCGCGGCCGACGAGCAGATTGCCCGGAGTTTTGTTCTGGGTGTTCAAAAGAGCGAAGGCATTAGAAGCCTTTGTGGAAATGGCCAGCGAGGCAAGGAGGGCGGCGTGTGTGTGTGTGTGTGTGTGAGAGAGTGGGTGGGGAGATCCAGCTCAGAGAAGGATCCCCTGCTCTTACGTTATGCACTTTGCAATAACAGCTAACGAGTTGCAACTAACAACCCGGGGGGGGGGGGAATCACCCGTGTCGGGTTGATATAGGTCGGAGTCAATTGGGTCAATTGGGGTAAAGAATCTCGGATCGGGGTTGCAAAATGCTACCTTAGCGGGGGAGCCAACCGAGAGCTTCGTGGCTCAGAAATGCAAACCGAAGCCAAAGTTGCAAGCTTAACACATGCGCAAACATCTGCGCTCGGGTATATTGTTGCCTTCAGTTGTTTATAAAAAACAATAAAGGCGGGGCGTAAATAAATGAAGTTTTAAAGAGACTCTTCCCTTCACGGAGACTCACAGAGAAGGGTTAACAACAAAATTAAGACGCGGCGACGCCCTTGCGATGGAAGCCCTCTTTTAATGGGCTGGAAGAGGAACCGGCTTCTATAGCCAAAGCATGTGAGAAAATGTCGAGGGCATCTCCGGCCACGGCCAGGCTTGTAGCAAGAGGTGGAAGCAGCTCCCCAGAAAAACAATATGTGAAAGACTTTTCTGTCTCCTCACTTGGCCCCAGAATTTTCTTTACTCTGCTATAGTAAGGGGTGACCAAAGTCTAACAGAGTTGGAAGGGGTCTTGGAGGTCTTCTAGTCCAGTCCCCTGCTCAAGCAGGAGACCCTGTATCATTCTGGACAAGTGACTGTCCTGTGTCTTCTTGGAAGTCTTCAGTGATGGAGCACCTACAACTTCTAAAGGCAAGCTGTTCCACTGGTTAATTGTATCCACTGTTACGATTTTTTTCATCAGCTCTAGGTTGTATCTCTCCTTGATTAGTTTCCATCTGTTGTTTCTTATCTCGTCTTCTGGTGCTTTGGAAAATAGGTTGATCTCCTCTTTGTGGCAGCCCCTCAAATATTGGAATACTGTTGCTATTTTACTCCTAGTTCTTCTTTTCACTAGACAAGACATACCCAATTCCTGCAACCTTCTTCATATGTTTTAGCCTCTGGCTAAAAACATCTTCACTGCCCCCTTTCCAGAGTCTGAACATCATTTTTATAATATGGTGACCAAAACTGGATGCAATTGTTGGAAGTTATCACCCAGCCCTCGCCCAGAAAAATGAAATATCCTAGGAAATATTGAAAAGGCAGAATATTTCCCTGGATGTGAAAAAAGGGAGAAACACATTTTAAACACAAAGTAAATTCCTGCAGCTTCCTGCCCATCCCCACTTTGTCAATGGGCCATTAAGAAGACCAAGCTAGTCCACTTTACATAATAAAGAGTTCTCCTCTTCAGCTCCAGAGTGATGGGATTAAGGCAGGATAGTATTGCCTTTTACTCAACTGACCACATGGCATCTGAGAACTCAACCAAACCTGGATTCAAAACTCAGCCTAGAGGGTTGCCCTTGCACGGGCCCATGGGAGTCTGGCAACCAATCAGAATACATTTCTTACACAGGAACAGGAAACAGATAGGTGGGGCAGAACAGATTATAAAAAGCCCTGCAAGCACTTCTTCTTTCTCTTCTCTTTCCTTCTCTTCTTCTCCCCAACATTGAAGCATGTGATCACCTTTTCTGTTCAGGACTCAAGCCATGCGGTCCTGTCCACCATTAAAACCATCTTTCCAAGCAGCCTCCATGTCTCCAGTGTCTTTTTCCCCACTTGGAGCCGAACCCAGAAGGACATTTCTTCCAAGACAGTATTCTAAGTGTGGTCTTACTAAAGCTTTATAAAGCGGAACTAATACTTCACATGATCTTGATTTTATCCCTCTGTTAAGGCAATCTAGGATTGGACTGGCTTTTTTGGCTGCTGCCACATACTGCTGACTCAAATTTAAATGATTGTCCACTAGGACTCTATGATCCCTCTCAGAGATACTGCTATTGAGCCACGTTTATACCTAATCTGTACCTGTTCATTTGTTTTTTTTTTATTGTCTAAGTGTAAAACCTTTTTTTTCTGCATTTCATTTCATTTTGTTATATAGAGCCCAGTGTTCAAGTCTGTAGAGATCCATCTGGATCCTGAGTAGGGTCTTGCTTCCAGGGTGTTGCTATTCCTGTCAGCTTAGTGTCATCTACAAATTTGATGGGTTTCCAAAGGTGGGGGAGAGGTTTCAGACCCCCAAGAAAGATGGTAGAGCCAAGTTGTTAACCATTTGCAACAGCTGGGAGAGTGGGTGTGGGTGTGCTGGTGGTAAGATAGGGACGTGCATAAGTGCACCAGGGTGCCTAGCGTCCCTGTCCTACTGTCCCCATTTATTTGTACCAATTTCCTGTGCTCTTATTCATGTTTATTCTTATTCCTCTTATCTTGTACATGAATGACTAAATGAATGAATGAATGAATGAATGAATGAATGGATGAATGAATGAATGTTCTTCAGGGTGGGGGCAATGGCAGAGAAGGCTCTCTCCCTGCCACTCAGAATTATTTGGCTGATGGTGTCCACAGCATACTTTCCCTGCCTGGGGTGGGCCAGTATAATGGGATGAAGATAGTTCCTTAGATAGCCTAGCCCAGCGATGGCGAACCTTTTTTGGCTCGTGTGCCATAAGGGGGGGAACGCAGGGGGGTCGTGCCTGGGTGTGCCGCACCCATAATGCAATGCGCAACACCCCCCCCCAGTGTGCATGCACGCATGAGAGGTGCGACCCCCCAGTCATTTCTGGTTTGCTCGTAGAGTCGGCTTAAGCCCTCCAGAGGCTTCAAGGACCTTCAGGAGGCTTCAGTGACTTCCAGTTTGCTCGTAGGGTCCTTTTTAGTCCCCCAGAGGCTTCAGGGAAGCCTCCTGAAGGTCCCTGAAGCCTCCAGAGGGCTTAAACCGACCGTAAGAGCAAACCGGAAGTCCGTTCCCGAACTTCCAGTTTGCCCATAGGGCCGTTTTTTGTGCTACGGAGACTTCAGGGAAGCTTCTGAAGCCTCCGGAGGGCCTCTGGGGAGGTGGCAGGGGAGGCTCTTTTTGCCCTCTCCAAGCTCCTATAAACCCTCTGGAGCCTGGGGAGGGTTGAAAATGACTTTAAAAAAGGTTGGACTCAAGTGGCCAAAGCGTGCATGTGCGCTGGCCAGCTGACAGGGCAATGCATGCTACCTGTGGCACGTGTGCCATAGGTTCGCCATCCCAAGCCTAGCCCATATAATGTCAGGTTTTAAAGGTCATAGCCAACATCTTGAATTGGATCCAGATGCAAATTGGCACCCAATGAATTCATACAGTAGAGGTGTTACATGCATTATCCTTGGGTCGCCCAAGATTGCTAGCATGGCTGCATTCTGTATCAGCTGAAGCTTCCAGATACTTTTCAAGGATAGTCCTATGTAGACCACATTGCAGTAGTCTAGACAGAAAATGACCAGGATCTGAGTGACCAAGCAAAGGGCTTCTCTGTCCAGTTGTCTGGCTGGCTGTGTTTTAGAATTGACTGGCTCTATTTTTGCCAATTTAAATTGCAGGCCCCCAAAAAGAGCCTTGTCCCCCACAACAGTTTTCTGATTGAAAGAGCAGACGATTCAAGAAAGACCCATATTGTCTCTATTATAACATATTAAAAACTGAGATCTGATTCTCACACTTTTGGATAACCCGGCCAACATTGATATCTAAGTAAAAATCTCATTGACCCACATTAATTTGGCCTACATTCAAAATTTATCCATATATCTAATTTCATTTAAGTTTGGGCCCGAGGGTATAACAATGAGTTCAAAGGTGTGCATAGACTGCAATGTTTCCCTGTACAAATTAGGATATGAATTGTGACATTATGTCAAAGCAGAAAGCCCAAGGAAACTATCGTTGGTAAGGAGGAAGGCAGGGCGAGGGAAAAGCAGCTCCACCCATCATTTGCCCTGTCTCTATTGATTAGCAGCCCCTCACAGATTATTATTTGAGGGTAGGACTAAAAGACCTCCAAGTATCCTTTTAATCCTATGATTATATGTAAATACGATCTGTGCAAGACAACTTTGATTGGCCTTTGTGAGATGCTTTATATCTATTGCACACCAGGAGGCGCTATTGCTTTTCTATAGTCACAGCACCCTGTAACTATTAGGGCAACTGAAGTTTGCATATAGTTGTGGTTATACCTGCACTGTTTGTTAATCCAGCAATTACTGGCATGCCTCAGCTAAATATCCTGCATTTGCTCCTATATTCATATTTCTTCTCTTAGTCATAATACTAAAGCACCGGGTAGCGCCACCAACATTGTGTGAAACTCTCAAATGGATCGGTGCTTTGTGAAAATTATCCATCTGGGACCAACTTTTGTGGACCAGCAATTTAGGTAAGCAGCAAACATCCTAATTGGATTCAAGACCTGTTTAATGAAAAATAAAGTATGACTGCTTCTTGTTTAAAAACAATTAAGATTAATGGTGGCACAGTGCTTAGAGTGTGGTATTGCAGGTTTACTCTGCCCACAGCCTGGAGTTTGATCCTGACAGGCTCGTGGTTGACTCATCCTTCCAAGTTAGTAAAATGATAACCCAGATTGATGGGGCAATACATCGACATTGTAAACTGTCCAGAGAGAGCTGTAAAGCACCAGGGGCAATATGTAAGTCTTAGTACTATTGCTATTGCTATATACCTGTATAAACTAGAACAAAACTACTGTAACTGAATTGGAAAACCTAGATAGCTGCTAGTTTGTAAGAAAGAGATATATTTAATACAGTGTTTTTTAAAATCAAAAATCTTTGTAGCATCAATATACCATCATTCTCATTTAACTATATTTGTTTAAACGTGCTTTTGTCTGTATAATTCAATATGAATGAAATATAAAGAATGATTGTAGTAACGCACGAAATTTAATTGTAACCAATCGACATGCTTTCTGGAAGATGTAATGAAGAATGTTTTTGTGTGTGTTTTTTGTTTAATTAAAACAATGAAAAAAAACAAAAAAATACAGTGTTTTTTTTTCAAATTTGTCAACCTTAAGATGTTTGGACATCAGCTCCCAGAATTCGCCACCCGGTTGTGTCTACACATCATTAAGTTGCTGTTCAATAAACACTGTTTAGTGAAAGGGTGTCAAACTCAAGGCCCCCAGGCCACATCCGACCCATGAAATGGTTAGATCTGGCCAATGGGGCTGCCCTGGAAAAAGTGAAGGACTGGCCTGCAGCGCCTCAGTCTGCTCCAGGCCAACCGGGCGCCGATCCAGAACCTGGTGGTGGCCATCTGGGTCGGAACGTGGCCACCCTTAGATTCACAGTGCCACTCTGGAGCTGGGGGGGGGCGCCCTTGACCTGCCCCCTGGGCGCACTCACAGGAGACAGCCAGTGCGTGCGGGGCTTCATGTCTCCATCTTGCCCCACAGGCTGACTGCATTCTGAGTGCTTCTCTTTCACCCAGGATGCCAGCACTTGCATGCTTGCTGCTTCCTGCACAGGAGGTGGGGTCAAGGTGGCAGGGCGGTGTCTCTCACTGACCTCCAGGATGGGTTATATCTAAGGCCAGGGTGCAGGAACCAATGCCGTTTGTGGCCCAGGTGGGCTGCTGCTCGCTCATGTGTGTCGGCCTTACTGCATGAGGGCAGGAACAAAGCCTTCAACTGAGCAAAGCCCTCGCATCCAGCCTGCCAGAGCTCACCGCGTTGGGAGAGAAATGAGACCCGTTGTCCCGTGGAGCTATTGCTTGAGTAGGAAGGAGGAGAGCGATCTCCTGTCAGACCAATAACCCCTCAGAAGGTCGTCTGCTGCTTACAACTCAAGAAGAAATATCTTGATCGCTCCGGAACTAAGACAACAGCAGTATTGATGGAAATGCAGCGGGCATAGACTATTCATCAACAATACCATCACCATTGGTCCAGCACCAGCCAATTCCATGGAACTGAACACTGAGTTGGTAGCTGCCCTTCCTTCCATCAAGGCAACTGGCTTGGTCTCTGGAAGATGATGAGGCTCAACAATGGCATGTAGACCATTCAGTCTGGAATGGTCACAGGGGCCTTTGGCCATCCTCTCACCCAATCATAGTCCTATTCTAGAAGAAGGCAAGCTTTGGGCCTAAGTGTTTCCAAGAAGGATTACTGTTATAGATGGGGCTACTTTTAAGGTAGTTCTGAAGTGCAGATGATTCAGAATTTTTACTTGCCAATCTGCACTGACTACCAATTTGCTTCCTAATTCAGTTCAAGTTACTAACCTCGACCCTACATCGGTGCTCCTCAACCTTGGCAATTTTAAGATGTGCAGACTTGACACACAGTAATTGGCTGGGGAATTCTGGAAGTTGAAATCCACACATCTTAAAAGTTGCCAAGGTTGGCAAACTCTGCTCTAAACATTCAGGCTATCAGAAAAGTGCCAGCTGCTCATTTTAACACCTTTAATTTTAATTCTTGTGTATGAAACTTTCTTTCTCCATTCCCCATCAGAGCAAGTGACTTTGTGACTACATAAGACTATGGAACAAAGAGAGATCCCTACTGGATCAGAGATGGTATTCAGCAGGTTCTGACCAGTTCTGGAGAACCGGCAGCGGAAACTTCGAGTAGTTTGAAGAACCGGTAAATACCACCTCTGACTGGCACTGTCCCCATCTATTCTTTGCCTTCTGAGTCCCAGCTGATCAGGAAGAAATGGAAATTTTGCAGTAACCTTCCCCTGGAATGGGGAGGGAATGGAGATTTTACAGTATCCTTTCCAGTGGTGGGTTCCTACCAGTTCAGACCAATTCGGATGAACCGGTAGTGGGCTAGTGGCCTGGGTCGCTGGAACTGGCAGCAACCCAGGCCTGCCACACCCCCAAACCAGTTCCCGGGTCACTCACCCAGTCCCTCACCTCCCAGGCGGCTTGCCTGCCTAAGCTGCCTTGCCTGCCTAAGCTGCCACATGGTGCCTGCCCTGCACCCTAACTGAGCTGCCTCCTCCTGCCTACAGGTAAGTCTTGGTAGCCCCTGCCCAAGCTTGCTGCACCCCCCCCCACTGTCCCCACCGGGCTTGCAACCTTACCTTCCTCCACCCCTTCCAGGAGTCCCCACAAGCCCCATTATGGCTCTCAGGGGGCTTCAGGAAGGCTTGCTAGGCCCAAAATAGAGCATGTGTGGCGTCCCCAAGCCCATTTTTGCTTCCAAGGGTCTTCAGGGAGGCCTGCTAGGCCCAAAATAGGGTGCAGGGGACGACTAGCAAACCTCCCTGCAGCCCCCTAGGAGCAAAAATTGGCTGCAGGGCAGGGGGCTTCAAGGGAAAAAGAAATAAAGAAATCCTCATTGTTTGGGGATCCTCAAGTGCATGGAGCAGAGGTCTTCAAACTTGGCAACTTTAAAACTTATGGACTTCAACTCCCAGAAGCCCACAAGTCTTAAAAGTTGCCAAGTTTGAAGACCTCTGGCATGGAAAGAGCTTATTGAGAGCTTATTCAAAGTGCTGCTAGCTATTTCTTGCTCATGCTAAGCTAATCAATAGTGGAGGTCTAAGAATGCCAGATGATCAATTGGCATGTTCTCAGTTTCAAAATGTCTGACTTTTCTTTCTCCTACCAAAGACCTTCTGGGGTTCTTCACAGGAAGGGAGAAAGGAAGGGAGGGAGGGACGGAGGAAGGAGGGAGGGACGGAGGAAGAAAGAAAGGGAGGGAGGGAAGCAAGAAAGAGGGAAGGGAAGGGAAACTAAATGAGATATGGATGGAAAGAGGGAAGGAGGGAGAGAGAGAAAAAGGAGAGAAAGCAAGGACCACAAACTTGGCACTAGAAGCAGCTTCAGAGGATGCTTTGAAACAGCACAGCTACAGAAGGAGACCTTATAGCAGCGATGGCGAACCTTTTTTGGCTCACGTACCACAAGTGGGGGGAGCGCAGGGGGGTCGTGTGCGGGTGTGCCATTCCCATAATGCAATGCGTGACATACCCCCAGTGCGCATGCGCGCACTACAGGCACTCCCCCCATTTTTACATGCTTTTTTCGCCCTCCCCAGGCTCCAGAAGCTTTATAGGAGCCTGGAGAGGGTGAAAAGAGCCTCCCCCGCCCCCCCTGGAGGCTTCAAGGACCGTCCGGAGGCTTCCCTGACGCCTTTGGAGCGCTCAAAACGATCCTCCGAGCAAACCGGAAGTCACTTCCGGTTTGCTCGGAGGGTCGTTTTAAGCATTCTGAAGGCTTCGGGGAAGCCTCCGGATGGTCCCTGAAGCATTCGGAGCGCCCAAAACGACCCTCCGAGCAAACTGGAAGTCACTCGCGTGCCCTGACAAATGGCTCTGCATGCCAGCTGTGGCATGCGTGCCATAGGTTCGCCATCACTGCCTTATAGCATTTTGGTTATTTTGGTGTCTCTAACACAATTCTTGAACCCCACCACTGGATCACGATAACTATAGCATTATTTTGATAAGCTTCTGAAAATGCCTTGGTGTGTTTCTTTTTTTTTTTTACTGTTGCATATTTTATTTTCAGTGGCGCTTTTATTCAATGTTGTCTTATTTTACTTTTTTGTAAATTCCCTTGAATAGATTATGCTTTATAGTAAAAGAGGGTAATTAATAAGTGGCACACAAGGGTCAGATAGGCTGAACTTCACTTTGTCACGTTGTATATTAAGTAACCTTTTGACTCCTGAGTTAAGTACTAATTTGCAGTTATTTTGGGAGAAGTGTAATATTGCACTGTCATGATTTTGCTTTCTCCTTTTGGGTTAGTATTGCAAAGAAGTTATTTATTATGCAAGGGATAATTTTCCTCAAAAATGGGACTTTTACTTCTTGAGAAATAAGAGTACAACTTCTTACTAAGAATTGTAATTTCTTAGGAATACATGAAAATCATAAGATCAGTTGAAAAAGAGGCACGTCTAAGGCTGCCACTCTGTGCATCCATTTGTATGACCTTTCCCCCCCAATTAAAGTACTTATCTCCAGGCAAGGTTTTTTTTTAAACTTGATTCACAAAATGAGGTGTGGTAACCTGATTACTGTGTAGGTTCATATTGCCAATTTTTACACGTGCTCCTTCCCTACAGAATATCTCCCACAGGTTTCTGATCTCAAAATGCTGAAAACATCATAAGGATTCATCCACAAGTTCTTGGTTCAACATCGCCATTTATTGGTTTGCTGCTAAAAGTCAATGGAGCTTTGGGAACCAGAACCGGCATTAGGAATCAGGCTTAATGGACAGCTGTCAAGCATGCACTTCTACCAGGGTCACTGTTCAGAAGTCCAAGGTTTTCGGTTCTGAACTGTCTTTTTCATTATGTTACAAGAATAATTGGGGGTTTCCAATTATTGATGCCAGAATTGATGCAAATCAAAGATGAATCCAGACATACTGTGAAAAAGGAGATTCATTTTATTGCCAAGAACAAAGAGGAACTGGGGTCCAGAAACTTGGTTCTACCGGGGGTGGGGGGAGGCTGGTCCAGTGGTGGGATTCAAATTTTTTTACTATTGGTTCTGTGGACGTGGCATGGCTCTGAGGGTGAGGCATGGCTTTGTGGAGGTGGCTTGGTGGCCGTGTCACGTAGTGCCGGTTATCACGTAGTTTGTTAGATAGAGATAAGAGTTTTGCCCCAAACAAACTGAATCTCTTTTTGTATGCAATGTGAACGCCGGAACGTGACAGAAAAGTCAGTTCTGGTTATCCCTCCTTGGCTCTGAGGGTGAGGCATGGCTTTGTGGAGGTGGCTTGGTGGGCGTGGCAGGGGAAGGGTACTGCAAAATCTCCATTTCCTCCAGAGCAGCTGGGACTTGGGAGGCAGAGAATAGATGCGGGGAGTCAGAAGTGGTATTTACCGGTTCTCTGAACTACTCAAAATTTCCACTTCCAGTTCTCCAGAACTAGTAAGAACCTGCTGAGTACCACTTCTGGGCTGGTCCTTGGTGTGAGCTCAGGGATGTGGTTTGTGAACATGCTGGTTTTAACGTGGGTCCTTCCTGTGCAGATGTGCAGTTCAGGATGCTTCTGATTTGAGCTTTGATACTGAGGTGCATGTGAAATCCAGAAAGGAAGATCAACTATATAGATTCCAACTCAGGTGTCTCCCTTTATTCTGGGGGGAGGGGATTCCATTCTTTTTTTAAAATATCTTTTTATTGTTTTTGCATTTAAAATAGTGCAGTGCAGCGAAGGCGTTGTGGCCATACAATCACAGTATATGCGCATAATCTCATCCATTCGCTGTCAGTCTACTTAGTACATTTTCTATCCTTCTATACAATCACATTATTTACAGTTTGTTCCAGTCTTGTCACCTTGTCTTATACCAATAATCAAATCTGTTCATAATATTTAGACTCCCCTTTATTTTTTAATTCCTGGGGTAAATCTATCTGCTTCCGCATAGACCAAGATTTTTCTAATTATGTCTAACTCTGATGGGATACTTTCTTTTTTTCCAATACTGCACGTAGGTTATTCGCACCGCTGTCAATACATGGATAACTAAATAAAGCACATCCTTCTTTATACCCCTCTGGTATTACAGCTAGGAGGAAAATTTCTGGTTTGAACAGAATTTGAGGGGGATTCTGTTCTTTGATGGAGTCAGCGAGATACTGAACTAAGCATTAGGATTGCATGTTTATTCTGAGGCTGATTGGAAGGTCAGGGAGCTGTTAAAGTAAGGGGGCAGATCAGAGACCTTTTAATCAATTTTTCCCAAAATTTCTGATTGGCCATATAGTATAAACTCAGAATGGGTGCTCTCTTGGATACCTTTAGCCTAGTTTCTATTGCTGATCATAAGTCTATGGTACGGCATCTGTGTTAAAGATCTTGGACACATCTGCTTTAGTAACTGCTGTATTGGAACATTGGGTGACAGACAACATAGAGGAGGTTTAAAATGGTTTTTCACATGACCGAAGGCTTTTCCCCCAGTGTCTCTTGCCCAAACTGCTAGGCATTTCATTCTTACAGAATTGATGGCAACCATGTGATTTGAATGTGGTTAACAATTTCTGATTCAACCAGTAAATTCCTGCAAATGACTAGCAGCGTTTCTTGCTTCAGAAAACTGGAATGTGACGGGGTTTACTTCGTTTCTAATAATTCAGATATAGGTATGTTAGGAAATCAATGTGCATTTTTTTAATCGCACCGTTTGTAAATTGTTACTGTATCAGGCAGGAACTGCCAACCTTTTGATTTCCTGTTGAGATAAAGTTGTTGAAAACCTTTTCCTGTTGAGATAAACTAAAATGTTTGTGTACTGCCCTGAAATGACTGAATATGAACGGTATGGGAAACATTTGTCCTTTACAACCAAAGGCCTCATGTATGGAAAAATAGGGGAATTCCTTCTAGAGGCCTGATTAACTATTGATTTGTGCTATAGTAGTGTGGAGCCTATGGTGGATGAAGATAAGATGAATAAAGCTTCATAGGCCAATGTCTCTCCTGTAGAAGAGAAACATCAAATACATAAAATTCCTATGGTGTAACAGTTATGTCTTCCATGAATATAAAGGGGGCAATCCTTTGTACAGTTACCTGAGGAGTGGGTTGCATTGAATAGAACAGAGTTTATACACACAAGCACAGACGTATGTGAATGGAGTTCATACACTCACAATCTCTTTCACTCATCTCTTCTCTCATCTATATCTCTCTCATCTAGCTGCATTGTACTCAAGCAAGCAAATGGGTATGTATGTGTTGAAAAAACGAACTCATACATTTTATTTCTTTGTTTATTTTTCACATTTTTGAACCACCCACCTCCCTTAAAGAGAAGCTCTGGGTGGTATACAATGAAAAATCAGAATATAAATCAGTACATAAAATTAAAATGTTAAAGTTAAACATTAAAAATATTTAAATCATTCAGAATCAGATGTTCCTTTGCTTCACTGAGACCTTTGAATAGGCACTCTCTCATAACTTTGTCTCCTGAGAAAGTGGACTATTTGGATCTATTTGGAAGAAACGTCCATTTTCTTATTTGGACTTAATGCCAAGTAAACACACTGAGGATTCATTTTTAATGCAGGAAACCCTAATTTCTGCAGCCAGATCTGGAATATTGAGAAGCTCTTTTTGGATACTTGCACAAAATGGTGGCATAGTGGGAATCTGGAACCTCAAGAGACCAATTTAGGGGAACACCAACTCTGGCAATTGCTCTCTCTGGCATACCTGTATCCTCCTGGCATTTATACCCAAGCCTCTAAAGGGTGCAGTTTGCCTTTAAGGACTTGCGAAAGAACAAGGTGGAACAACAACTCCTTTGACTGGTCCACAATAGAAAACGTCCTCACTTATTGAATTACAATATGGTATGCTGGCTTGACAACCGTGGATAGAAAGACATTACAGAGGGTGATGAGCAGGGCACAAAACATCATGGGCTGTCCCCTGACATCACTAGATGAAATTGCTATGACTCGCTGCCTTAGAAAAGTGAGGAAAATCCTCAGGGACGACTTACACCCTGGTCAGCACTTCTTTACTCTCCAGTCATCGGGTAGGAGACATAGAAGCATAGCCAGTCGTACCAACAGGCTGAAGAACAACTTCTATCCGTGGGCTGTCAGACTCCAGAATGCAACATAACATCATGATAGACTTGCCGGGCCGGTGCAACATGTTCATCTTGGTGGAATATAAATTATAATGTAATATGACAGACATATATGTATAGAGAATTGCATGTTGTTAGTATGATTTACTGGGTTAGGGATTCTCATTCTTTCACTGAGTTGTTGATATGTATTTATGTTGGGTGGAGGGTGCACAAAGGGAGGCTCAGCCAATCTCATTGTACACATGTTGTGCCTTGACAATAAAGGTTGAATTGAATTGTGACATTACGACACATTTTGACGGAATCTTGGCTTGTTACAGATGCTCTTGCGGGAAATGCACTTATTCTTAATGACACACTTTGCAGCAGACTATCTCCCCATAGTTATAATTCCTTTACGGTATCCGCTTATATTTCATACCAGTTAGTATTACTTGTAACTCCCCAAGTTATAATGTCTAATTCAGTTGCTAGATTGTTATCCATTTTCTACTTGCAGAGGAAGCCAAGTGGATTTTGTGACACCTAAGTTTTAAATATGTTGAGACCCCAATCAAACATTCATTCATTCACCAGCCGCTCCATACCAGCTCCATCAACCTCCTGGCCCCAGAGCCAGCTTTTTACTAGTTTCTTGAAAGCTAGCAGGGTTGGGATCATCTGCATCTCCATACAGAGGTTGTTCCCTAGGGCTGGCTTCCAAAATCTTAGTAGGTGATTTTGTCTTTGAACTGGGTCAGGGTTAGATCGGGTGAATGGATGAGACAGGACTCAGGCTTCAGTGACAGCTCTTTATTAGACAACTATTTACAAATCTAGCACTGGCCTGCCTGACAGCTAGCCCTTTTATAGGGAACTGTCAGACGGTTCAGCCAATTGGCTTTGAGTATTCTCCAGATGGAATGGAGGACCTTGGTGGAGCCTATTGCTCCAGACTCGATATATAACAGTCATCAGATAGTGATCCATAGATGCAGTTGGTACAGAGAAGAATGGATCCAATGGAACAATGACCTCTTAACAGTGCTTGGTTGTATCCACTTCTAGTTTTCCAGCACTACTTCTAGGGGCATTCTCAGTTGAAGAAGGCAGGGGCTGACTCTTGGCCTTAATCCTAACGTACTTCTCATATGTTTTCCTTAATGGCTTTTATTTCCTCAAAAGCACCTGGCATGTCTAGTGAGATGAGGAAATTAAGGGAATTTTTAAAGGTCCTGTCCAATGAGAACAAAGTACAGTTCATAGAAATTGTTTAGAGGAAGCTGGGACAATTTTTCTCTGTAATATCCAGAGCAGCAGATCACTGACTTCGTGAGAAAAAAATTCATTGTAGATAAATTCTGTCCGTATCAGATTTTACATTTTGGCTGAAAACCAACAGTCAAATAGAGTGAATCAAATGGCTATTAAAAAGATCAGAATAAAGCTGCATAAATGAAATGTTATAACATTTAAAAGCTAATGCATATTTCTAGTTTACTCCCTGTAGTGCAGAGATGCGTGTCAACCTCGATTTGGGGGCCACATCAGGGTTGTGTTTGATCTTGCAGGGACCCTGCCTTGGGTGGGCATGGCCAGCTCGCTGTTCTGCAGCCCACACATGGCGTTCTCTATTATATTTTGCATAGACTACAGGTAGTCCTTGATTTACAATCACAATTGAGCCTAAATCAGCAATGATGAACCTTTTTTGGCTCACGTGCCATAAGTGGGGGAGTGCAGGGGGGGGGCGTATGCAGGCGTGCCAAACCCATAATGCAATGTGCGACCCCTCAATGCGCATGCGTGCACTACAGGTGCTCCCCCCCATTTTTTGCATGCTCTTTTCGCCCTCCCCAGGCTCCAGAGGCTTTATAGGAGCCTGGGGAGGGCGAAAAGAGCCTCCCCTGCCCCTCAGAGGCTTCAGGGACCTTCAGGAGGCTTCCCTGAAGCCTCCGGAGCAGTCAAAACGACCCTCCAAGCAAACCGGAAGTCACTTCCAGTTTGCTCAGAGGGTCGTTTTAAGCTCTCCGAAGGCTTCAGGGACCTTCAGGAGGCTTCCCTGAAGCCTCCGGAGCGCTCAAAACAACCCTTTGAGCAAACCGGAAGTCGGTTCCCGAACTTCCGTTTGCCCATAGGGCCGTTTTTTTTGTGCTTCGGAGGCTTCAGGAAAGCTCATGAAGCCTCCGAAGAATGGCTGGGCAGGCTCTTTTCACCCTCCCCAGGCTCCTATAAAGCCTCTAGAACCTGGGGAGGGCGAAAAATGGCTTTAAAAAAGGGTGAACTCAGCTGGCCAGCACATGTATGCGAGCTGGCCAGCTGACAGGGCAGCACCTCGCATGCCCTGACAAATGTCTCTGCATGCCACAGATTCGCTATCCCGGGCCTAAATCATCCCAAAGGTGCTTTTTCAGGAAGCAATTGGACTTTCTTGTTTTTTCTTGGAAGACTAATAATAATTGAGTCTAAAATTTTGGTTGCTAAGCAAGACAGTTGTTAAGTTGGTTTTACCCTACTTCTTTGCCACAATTGCTAAGTGAATCACTACAGTTGTTACATTAGTAACACTGAAATGAATTGTTAAGCTAATCTGGTTTCTCCATTGATTTTGCTTGTCAAAAAGTTGCAAATTGATCCTGGGATGGTGGAACCGTCATGCGTACATGCCAGTTGCCAAGTGTCAGAATTTTGATCTTGGAGATGCTTCAATGGTCATGTGAAAAGTGGTCATAAGTAACTTTTTTCAGTTATAACTTCAAACATTCACTAAAGGAATGGTTGTAAACTGAGGACTACCTGTACTGGCACATAAAGGTTAATCTAGTATTCCCCATTAGATTTTCTCCAGATATGTTGAGATTGTAATTCCCACTATTCCAAGCCAGCCCAGTTACAGGTAGTCCTCGATTTATGTTGCTAATTGAAACATTTGTTAAGTGAGTCTTTTTGCGAACTTTCTTGCCATAGTTGTTGAGTGAATCATTGCAGTTGTAAACTTGTTAAATTGAGTCTTGGTTTCCCCTTGACTTTGCTTGTCACAAGGCCACAAAAGCTGATCACCTGACATGACGACAGTCATAAATATGAGTCAATTGCCCAGCATCCGAATTTTGATCATGTGATCACGGGGATGCTGTAAGTGTGGAAACGGTCATAAATCACTCTTTTCAAGGCCATTGTAACTTTGAGCAGCCACTAAATGAATTGTTGTAAGACGAGGACTGCCTGTGTTCAAGACTAACCATCTTGGGAGAAGAGATGTCGAGAATGAGAAACATCTGCTGCTCCTAGCAGGCATGGCATGGCCTCCTCCTTCTCCTCCTCCTCCTACTCCCAGAGACCATCGAGACCAGCTATCCTGTGAAGAAAGGCAACAGGAGAAATGAGGAGGAGGCTTCATCTCGGTCTCACTGGTAGTTGATTTCAACCATAGCTGGCCATCATAGAAACCCTGAGTCAATAATGCCTTTTTTGGGTGGTTTGACTTAGTCCTAAAGGATCACTATCACTAAGTTTGGATTCAGTATGTGTAATAGAATAGAATATAGAATAACAGAGTTGGAAGGGACCTTAGAGGTCTTCTAGTCCAACCCCATGCCTAGGCAGGAAACCCTACACCACTTCAGACAAATGGTTATCCAACATCTTCTTAAAAACTTCCAGCGTTGGAACATTCACAACTTCTGGAGGCAAGTTGTTCTACTGCTTAATTGTTCTAACTGTCAGGAAATAATAGTTATTCCTCAATTTTGATAGGCCTACAACTGAGGCATCTCTAGTATCTTTCTTCCTTTACCTGAAATTATTTCTTTATAACAGTGGGTCTCAACCTTCCTAATGCAGCGACCCTTTAATACAGTTCCTCATGTTGTGGTGACCCCCAACCATAAAATTATGTTTTCCGTATTTTTTTAAAAAATATATGTTTTCCGATGGTCTTAGGCGACCCCTGTGAAAGGGTCGTTCGACCCCCAAAGGGATCCCGACTCACAGGTTGAGAACCACTGCCTTATAAGGTGCTGTATCTTCAGATGAAAGCATGTTTGGGTAGCTATATAAATATTTTAAATAAAGTTAATGTCATCATGCTTCTTCCTTCCCGAGAAGCAATTACTCACTGTCCTTTAGAATGCTGGGAATTTTTTCCCCTCCATCCTACAAATTACTCCACATATTGTACAAGTCCTTACTACAGCATTTCCCTTCTCCCTTCCAATTCTCCCAAGGGCTTTCCTTGTCTCTTTTCTACCCTTTCTTCCCATACATTTCCGGCTTTTTTTCAATCGTGTTTTCTTGGGAAGGGAACTTGAATAGCTGAATCACCTCCTCTCTCCACTCGCTGTGACTGTTTAGGACTACCATATTTTTCGGACTATAAGATGCACCAGTGTATAAGACGTGCCAAGATTTCAAAAAGGTAAGTAAGAAAAAAATGTGTTTGTCCTCCCCGGCCCCCAGGAGCACTCTGCAGGCTTCAGCAGGGCTGGGGGAAGGCAAAAAAATTTCCCTTCCCCCAGCCCTGCTGAAGCCTGCAGAGTGCTTCCGGGGGCGGGGAGTCAAAAGACCCTGATTTTTGCAAAAAACAGGTGGTCCTTTTTTATCAACCACAATTGGGACTGGCAATTCAGTCACTAAACAAAAAGTAATTGTGATTGAATTTATAGTTTTACTTCAGCTTTCTTTTGCTTTCACAGACCTGCAAAGTTGTAAATGAGGGGACTGGCCACAAAGTTACTTTTTCATCATTGTCATAATTGTGAATAGTTGGAAAATGAGGTAGTCACTAAATGAGGACTATCTGCACCATTTTAAAGTAGACTACCCCATTGCCAACTTAATTCCTCTACGAGGAGGACTGAGGAAGCGGGAGCAGGGTCCACCACAGGGGCTGGCAAAGGGCAGCGACTGAGGGCATCCTCATGCCCCAAATTCTTTCCTGGCCTATAGACAAGTTGATAATTGTATGCTGCCAGGAAAACTGTCCATCTGAACATTCTAGGTGACAAAATCTGAGGGGTTTGGTGGTCCCCCGCCAAGAGACCCAAGAGGGGTTTGTGGTCAGTGACCAGTTGGAAGAAATGACCATATACGTAGTCGTGAAAATGCTTGACCCCTGCTACAGCAGCTAGAGCTTCTTTGTCTAGCTGGCTGTAGTTTCTTTCCGCAGCTGAGAGTTTGCGGGAATAATAGGCAATTGGGGCTTCTGAGCCATTAGGAAGGACGTGGCTCAGAACAGCCCCAATGCCATAGGGCGATGCATCACACGCCAAAACCAAAGGGAGGCGGTCACTGTATTGGACCAGCAGTGACTGGGATGTGAGAACGTCCTTAACCATCCGAAAAGCATGAGCTTCCTTGGGACCCCAATGCCAGGGCGTCTTAGAGCCCAGGAGCCTGTGCAGAGGCTCTGCCAACGAAGCCTTATGGGGCAAAAATATGGCATAAAAATTAAGTAGCCATAGAAAAGCCTGAAGCTCCATCTTAGATGAGGCCGTGGGCACTTTTTTGATGGCTTCTATCTTTGATGAGGTAGGGTGGATGCCTTTGGCGTCCATGAGGTACCCTAAAAATTCCACACTGGGGACCCCAATCCTGCATTTTCCTTGCTTAAGTTTTAGCCCAGCCTGGTGAAAACAGCTCAGGACTGCCCTTAACTTCTCAATGAGTTCGGCTTGATCCCTGGCAGATACAAGCACATCATCAAAATAGGATACTACCCCTGGCAGCCCCTGGAGCCATCGCTCCATCAGGCTCTGAAAAATGCCTGGGGCTACGCTAACCCCAAACTGCAACCTCTTGCACTTAAAGGCTCCCTAGTGGGTCACGATGGTCTGGGCCATGGCAGTGGCCTCGTCCACCGGGAGCTGTTGGTAGGCTTGTGCCAAGTCTAACTTGGCAAATACATTTCTCCACCCCAGGGAGTAGAGCAGGTGCTGCACCATTGGTACAGGGTAAGGGTTGGCTTGCAACCCCTTATTGATGGTGCATTTAAAATCTCAGCAGATTCTAATACTCCCATCCTGTTTGATGGGATCACTATGGGCGTCTCCCAGGGAGAGTGGTCCACTGCTTCTAATATCCCTTGTGCGATTAACTTGTCCAATTCAAGGTCTACTTTGGGCCCTAGGGCAAATGGCACTCTCCTAGGCTTAAGGTGGATTGGTACCACCTGAGGGTCCAAATTAAACGAAATGGGTGTCCCCGTATATTTACCGAGCTGGTCGTCAAAAATGTCTGCGAACTCGCTGACCAGCGTGCGAAACAGTCTGGAATCACGGAGTGGATGCTGGAAATGTTGAGCCCCAACATGGAGAACCAGTCCAGCCCTAGGAGGCTGGGCAGCTGGCTGTTGACGATAATGAGGGGAAGAGGCCCCTGGAAATTGTGGCGGGCGACCTGGAATGTGCCACAACCCACAATAGGAATCTGTTGCCCTTGATAGTCTCTGAGGCGAATCGGGCACTGCTTAAGGGTAGCCTTAGTAAGCCTGGGCACTATCCACTTGATAGTGGCCCAAGAGATGAGGGATTTGGAAGAGCCAGTGTCCACTTCCATTTTACAGGGCTCTCCCTCAATTTGGATAGTCAAATAGATCTTGTGGGCTGGCTTTGATAGAAATGCATGGCTGACGGCCCATTCAGAGTGCTGCTGGTCACCTGCGATGGTGAAACAGTCCTCGCGGTGCCTAGGAGCCTGTCTTGTGGACTGCCATGGCAAGGCGTGTTCAGGAGGCCAATCAGCAACTGCCATGGCCGCCCTGCACACCTTGGCCAAATGTCCCTTCCTGTCACACCGCTGGCAGATGGCGGCTTTGAACTTGCAAACTGACCTTGCATGGTTCCCGCCAAAACTGAGGCAACCCGACTGAGGCAAAAAGTCTTTCTGAGTTTGTTTTTTTCAGGTTGTCAGGTTGAGGCGGCTGATTTCTTCCTCGACGTCTGAGAAATCGTCTGCATCCACTTCATTGTGGTGGACAGCGTGGCCCCTGCTGGCATGGATGGCCAGTGGCTGAAATTTTTGAATCTCCACAGTAGACTTATCAGACATTTCATATGCAAACGTCGCTGAAGTCTGAGGTCTCTAATACCACAGACCAGCTGTTCCAGCAGGGCATCGTCCAGCACAGGGAAGTTACAATGTAGAGCCGCTTTCCTGAGGGAAGCCATGTAGTCCGTCACGGATTCCCCTTCTCTCTAGATCCTCTTTCTAAACGCATAGTGTCTCGCCATATGTGAGGGAGTTGAAGAATAATGGTTTTTTAACTTCTCCAAAAGCGTCTCCCAGGGCATTGAGTGCACTGACTGAGGGGCTGCTAAAGCCCTGGTTGTGCTGAATATCTCGTGGCCGCAGGCGCTGAGGAAATAGCCTCTTTTACGGCCACTAGACAAACTGGTGAAGTCATTTGCCTCCAGGAAGCACTCAAACCGTTCGAGGTAAGCATCCCATGTTTCAGTGGCTGGGCTGAATGCCGTGAATGCTGGTAGGGTAGCCATCCTGAGAAGGACAGGCGGAAAGAATCAGCTTGGAGCGACATCTCGTCGCCTGGTGACTTGAGGCAGCTCTAACAGTGACTTTGTTTTTTGTCCTTTACCTCAGACCTGATCCCACCTTCATCACCAGTGTTCTGTAGGGAGAACGAGGCAGACAGGGACTGAGGCAAGGCAGGTTGAAGCTAACACAACCTTTATTAACAGTGACCAAACAGCTCAAATGTAAGGCAAACAGCGAACAAATGACAGCTGACAGCTCTTTTATGCTGGAGCTGTCAGACACTTAGCCAATCAGGTAGCTAGAATCTCCCGTCAGCAGGCTGCTCGCATCTTAGCCAATCAGGACCCAGCAATGCAAGTCAATGGCAGGGAACCTCAGTACTTAACCCCCACTGTCTCTTTTTATCTTCTGATTAATTAGAGTGGAGCCTTTCTAAGCTTCTTTCGCCACCTGTTACTCACTTGTGGCCTCCTTCCCCTTTTATCTCATCATTCCCTATGCAGCATCTCTCTCTCCCATGCTTTTCATTATATCTCTGTTTTGATTCCTTGCCACATCTGTCCTAATTTTGCGTGAACAGAGCAGGGTGAGCAAAGCGATTGGTTAATTCTTCAAGCTATGCCGCCCTCCCTTTTTGCAGGCTACCAGCCAGTGAGAAAGACACCTGCCAATCAAGATAGGTTCGTCTTTAGATTCCTTCTATGTCCTTCTCCTTCTCTGTCCTTCACACCCCATTCTAATTCAAAAAAAGTTAAAAAGAAAAAAAAAACTATTGGAAACAAACACACTACTACTTTGCAATTCTCTATTATTTTCTCATTTTTTTAAAAATAGAGGCAACAAGTGCCAGTTTCCAGATTCCTCTGTGTTTTTGTGTGTGAGGCAATAGAACGGATTTGTCCTTCCATCTATTCTACTATAACCCCATTTCTCAATTTTAGGATTTGGCACATTTCTTACAGGCATTGTCCAATGATTGTGTGTGTGTGTGTGTGTGTGTGTAGTGTAGTGTAAACATTTGACTGGACAGCTTCAAGTGCCCAACAGGCACCAGGTAGATCATGGGTGCACTTGACTGGGCTTCTATCACCCCCTCCCCATAAACATCACAAAAGGCTGTTGCTGTGAAAAAAGGAGAAACACTTTAACTCTGATTCACCTCTGGAAGACCTAAGACTGTCTTACTCATAGACCATCGATGAGATGAAATCACATTGCAGGGGGGGAAATGCCATCAACATTTCTAATATAAGATGCAAGCCAGGAAACTCCCACTGATGGGCCAAACAAATGGGAATAGTGATTATTGTTGAAAATGAAAGCAAATTCAATTCTGCTTCCTAGAAGAAGAAAAAACCCATTGATTCTGCTGCTGCTTTTTTTTTTTAAACAACCAGCTGACTGCAAAGGAAGCAGAATCTTTGCTTTCTTGTGGTATTGAGACATTTAGCTCAAGCCAGTGCAGAGGGAAGTCTGCTTGAGAGAAGGCAAGGGAAATCATCTGACACGCTCCGGAGGTGAGTAGAATCCTGATAAACAACAGTGGTATCTCTTGAGAGCACTAGAACAAGTTTCTCTAATGTGTTAAATCTTTTGCACTCAAAACGAAGAGAATTCAGAAGAGGTCGAGTGCATGATGGAAAAAACTCTTACTAGCTACCTGATGGCACAGTGACATCCATGGCATAGGCAATGTCTTTGTGGCTTCCATCCACCAGGAGGCATTTTTAGCCGTGGGCTCAACTGCATGTGGTTCCCAACCAAAGCCGCCTCCTTGCTGTGTTTGCAGGCAGCTCTCTCAGCACAATCTTTCCATGTGCAAATCCAGGTTTTCTATGAGGCTTAATCCATCCTGGTTAAGGAAAACCTCTGTTCAGGGGCCCCACGGAGAAAGGGAAGCATGCCTAATATTTATCTCGTGTTTCTTTTGAACCAGGCTAAGTCTTGTCTTCTTTCAGGTGTGTTTTGGTTATTATTTTTTTCATTTTATTTTAAGGGTTTGTTATTACATTGAGACAGAGAAATGGATGAGAGAGGGGAAGAGAGGGAGGGAGGGAGGGAGGGAGGGAGAGAAAGAACATAATAAAAATTAGGTTTACGTATATTGCTTCCATAATTTTTATTTTGTATAATTATTTTCAATCACCTATGTTACATCCAGAGAACTCCAGGTATTGGGTGGATTGTAACAGGTAACAGGGAATATTAGAGTCATGAAAGGCTTCCCAAGCCTGTCACTCCCCATATGTGTTGGAGGTTGAATTTGACAGAATTCCCAGCCGCTAAATTTTAGTCAATGTTTTAAAAACATCCTCAGAAGAATGTGACAAATAATGGCAAAAGAGCAGAGATTTTGAAATCCTCTAAGGGAATGGCATTTCATTTCCCTCTGGCTTTGCTGTTTGGTATAATTTAAAGAGAAATATATATTTAAATCTCTGTGCATATGCAGAGGAGGGTCATATTTCAGGTAACTTATTAGCACAATCTTCAAAAGCAAGTTTCTAGTTCAGATATAAAAGATATAGGTGTCTCCAAGGGTTTGGGGGTAGGTAAAACAGTCATGGGGGTTCACAGGAATGGGCAGGGGGGAGGACATGACTGCAGTTTGCTATAGTCACCACTGGAACCCATGCGCCAATCCACGTGCCAACGAGTCAGTAGAAGCTGAAAGAGCAACCGATAATCAACTGACTTCATCTCCATATGCTTCGAAAAATATTACAGATTTGGGGGCCCAGACAGCCCTAACATTTATCAAAACCAGAACGCAGGGATTCTCTGGAGAAGGAAAACATTCAATGGAAAACATCTGGTTTTGCTTTAGGAATACTATGCACAGGACAAGACTAAGTAAGACTAAGACTAAGTGGCTATCGTGTCAGACCCCGTTCTCTAATGACATCTAAGCCAAGGAAAGCGGGTGCAAAAAAGAGGTAGGCATCTCAATTACAGCCAAAGGATGCTGGCCAGCTTGGCTTCTCCCCTCCCTCGGCGTCCCTTGTCTCTTTCCAAGTCTCTTCTGGGAAGCTGTGTGTAGATGCGATTGTTAGGTTCCTGCCACTGTTTCCATTCTGCATTTCACCTCTGTTGGCTTTGAGTGTTCTTTTGTTCTCACAATAAAGGAAAAGGTAAAGTGGAATTCCCATTTATGCCTCGATCCTGTTCCATCCTGTTCTTCCCTCTAACCGTGACCAGCTCCTTGAGTCATTAGAAATATATGTTGACCCTATGGTCTGAAACATCACACAAACGACGGGTGTTCTCAGTTCTGCTTTCTGTCATCCCAGAGGGCAGGATATAGAACAAGGGATTTGAAGTACAGGCAGCCAAGCTCTGGTAGGAAGTGAGGGTGAAAAACGTCTTATTATAAGATGATGGAACCAATCCAAAGGCTTGCCTTCACTGGCTACAATCCTGCAATTGTGCAGGAGCAGACAGCTATCTACCTACAATAGTTTAATTTGGAGCAGGGGGTTAGGCTCAGTAACTTGATAACTAGCTCATTAATGTTATGATTCTGCCTAACACTGCCAATTTGTAGAGCAATTCTCTCTCACATGGAGAAAGGAGGTTAGAAGCAGAAAAAATTATGAGCCTGCATGATACACAAAACGGAGGGAAGGAGGGAGGCAGACCATGCCAATTCCCCCCCCCCAAGGTTTTAAAATGTGTTTGTTTTGCAAATCCTCTCCCCCTGAAGCTACTGGAAGGGATTTGATTGAAACGAGCTACACACTGGAAACGCAGCTTGGTTGGGTGAGGTAAAAATAATAATTAAAAAGTCAGTTTTTGTATGTTTTCCAGCACAATAGCAGCAGCAATTTGGTTTAGTGATTAAGACACTGGCCCAGAAAGTGACTGGGTGACTTTGGGTCAGTCCCTGTGTCTTTCAACCTACCCTCACAGGGTTGTTGTGGGGAAAACAGGAGGAGGAAGGAAAATTAGGCGTATTTGCTCCCTTGAGTTACTTATAATAAAGGCAGGATAAAAATCATATAAACAAATAAATAAATAATAGATGATGATAAAGAGAGAGAGAGGATAGATGATGGATGATAGGTAAGTAGGTAGGTAGGTAGGTAGGTGGATATACAAATACAATAGCAGAGTTGGAAGGGACCTTGGAGGTCTTCTAGTCCAACCCCTGCCTAGGCAGGAAACCCTATATCGTTTCAGACAAATGGCTATCCAACATCTTCTTAAAGACTTCCAGTGTTGGGGCATTCACAACTTCTGGAGGCAAGTTGTTCCACTGATTAATTGTTCTAACTGTCAGGAAGTTTCTCTTTAGTTCTAGACTGGTTCTTTCCTTGATTAGTTTCCATCCATTGCTTCTTGTTCTATCCTCAGGTGCCTTGGAGAATAGTTTGACTCCCTCTTCTTTGTGGCAACCTCTGAGATATTGGAACACTGCTATCATATCTCTAGTCCTTCTTTTCATTAAACTAGGCGTACCCAGTTCCTGCAACCATTCCTCATATGTTTTAGCCTCCAGTCCCCTCATCATCTTTTTGGTTTTCTCTGCACTCTTTCTAGAGTCTCCACATCTTTTTTACATCGTGGCGACCAAAACTGAATGCAGTATTCAGATAGATAGATCCTATCTATCTATCTATCTATCTATCTATCTATCTATCTATCTATCTATCTATCTATCTATCTATCTATCTATCTATCATCTATCTATCTATCTATCATCTATCTATCATCTATCTATCTATCATCTATCTATCTATCATCTATCTATCATCTATCTATCATCTATCTATCTATCTATCTATCTATCTATCTATCTATCTATCTATCTATCTATCTATCATCTATCTATCTTAGCAAAGCCCATGGTTTTTTCCTTCTCTGTGCCTGAGATTGGGATTTCTCTTGTAGAATTGGATTTCACAATTCTTTGAGGAAGAGATCAGTCCTGTGACCTTTGGGGTGCCTTTGCATAGGACATGGAATTTAATTTAACAGGACATGGGATTTAATTTAAAAATGCACTTCTATTCTTGGGGAAAAATAAGACTTTTTGTCATTAATTTTCCTTCTTCTTACCTTACCAATTGGATTGGTATATACTTACTGATGCCTCTTTCCAAGGACCATGCATGAGTAGAACTATTGTATTTGATAGGACCTTGGTCTGATCCAGCCTGCCTCTTTCTGTTTTGGCCATACAGGTAGCCTCACCTTATGACCATTCATATAACAGCAATTCAAAGTTACGATGATGTTGGAAAAAGTGACTTGTGACAGGTCCTTGCATCAATAACATGGTTGCAATTTGGGGGCTTGGCAACTGGCATGTATTTACAATGATTGTAGTGTTCCAGGCTCATGTGATCAACATCTGCAACCTTCTCAGGGAACTTCTGATAATTTTTTGACAAAAATAAATCGGGAAGCTGGATTTACTTGACTATTTTGTGATTTGCTGAACAACCATGGCAAAACTGATCATAAAATTGGGCACGACTGATTTACCCATATTGCTTAATGCAGAGGTTCCAGTCTCAAATGTGGTTGTAAGTTGAGGACTATCCAAAGTAGGTTGGATGTCCAAAGTAATGTCAAATACCCTCTTTTCACTAGAGAGTAGTTGTTTTTTTCAATAGATTTATTGAAATCTTTATCCATGCATCAAGGCAGTTTCCAAAAGAAATATGTAGAAGCATATTGTCAAATAAAAACATGAAGTAAGACTACAAAGCACCACCTAGTACTAAAACAATGAATGAAAATAGCATGCAAGAGGTAAGTTATCAGGTTAAATGCAACTGTTAATCCATTTGAGCGGGAAATGTGAAGTTTTATGGAAGAACTTTAAACTTGGAGACCAGCCCAGCAAAGTTTCTGCTGAATTATAAAATTAGCTCTCTCAATTTGCAACATTGCTGCAAACCTAGCCATGGGACAGACGTGTCATTACTGATGTTAGGCAGGAAGATACAAATGCTAGCTCATTTCTTCTGGTGAAACGGGAGTTGGAAGCAGCCAAATGTCTTGGGATCTGCCTATCTTCCCATTAACTTTCAAGGCCAGGGGAAACATGGCGAATGTATCTGTATATGGTCTCAATTGAGAGGCATGTTGGTTTTTTTTAAAGAAGCTAAAGAGCCATTTCTCTGTGGCAAAGGAAAAATATATCTTCCTATTTACATATCAATTGCTGTTTTTTAAGTCCTCGATGAATGGGCTTTTATTGACAGAAACATTGCAAAGCATCTTAGCTTGACTCAACCTGCTGAAGTATTACAATATTAATGATGTCACTCTTTTTTAAAGATATTTCTGGAAAAATGGACAATTTCCTACCAGTTCTGCTGTTTGCCACCCAGCTTTCTTTGACAGCAGGTGAGAGTTTTCTATTGGATATTTTCTGATAATATTCTCAGAATTGTCCACTGTTAGGGGTATCTCCGTTGGGAGACAGACAATAACGCAGCGGAATGTACAGCTAGAGAGAACGTTGCTAGTAGAAAAAACACACAAATAGAGTTTCAGACACTGCTAGTCAAAACAAGTAGCTTTACTACTAATAATTGCTTCACAAGCAGTGATAGTAGATATATGTCCAAAAACAATTCAAAGAACAAACAATTGCTTACAGTCGCAGTTCACGTTCCAGTCATCGAGCGCGCAAGTAGTTATCAAGCATAGGACAAGCAGAGAGAGAGTGAGTGAGCTCTCCTGACTCCCTCTTATTGTAGAGTTAATTACAGCTGATAAGTACATTCACCCATTTAAAGCAACAACGACCATTTGTTATTGTATATAGGTATATGTTGCCTACCCAACACTAGGAGTATACTCCCAACATTCTCCCCTTTGGGTAGCCAATATATATTCACAATTTCAGTCCATATTGTTCACAACTTTCTTTATGTTTAATAGCACCCTGAGCCTTTGTGAAATGGTTGGCTATATTATCTTCTGACATACAGTATGTTAACTCCACTAGCTTATTTTTAATACTCTCCGGTACATTCAAATAACGCAGATCTGTATGTTTCGTTCTAGTTTTAACTGCCAAATTAGTAATCATTTGAATAGCTTCCTGGTTGTCCTCGAACACGGTAATAGAATCATTTACTTCTATTCCTAGATCTATCAGTAACTGTTTGTAACGTATTATATCAGTACATAGTAGTGATAGACATGAAAATTCTGCTTCCATAGTAGACAGAGTCAGATGTTTCGGCTTAATGGATCTCCATCCAACCAATGCCTTACCCAAGAATACAGCTATTCCAGACGTTGATTTTCTTGTGTCTATATCTGTTGCAAAACTTGCATCAGCATATGCGGTCAGCTTTAGCTCCTCATTAGGCTCAAGGTATAGCGCATAGTGCATCGTTTGCTTCAAATACCTTAAAATCCTTTTTACAGCCTGCCAATGCCTCTCAGTTGGGTCTGAATTATACCTAACTAATTGGTTTGTGCTGTATGCAATATCAGGCCTTGACCAATTGCTTAAATATGACAGACTTCCGATTAGTGATTGGTACAACCCCTTATCAAACATAGCACTCTGTTCATTGCTATTGTTGAAATCCTGACTCATAGGAGTCTTTGAGGGTTTACATAGTTCCATCTTGAACTGTTTCAATAAATTGTTTATTTTATCCGTCTGATATTTTAAACCCTCCCCTGGTTTTATCAATCCTTAATCCTAAATACTGACGTATTTCACCTAGATCTTTTACAGTGAAATGTTTCTTTAACTGTTCAATTATATGAATAGCCTCTTGTTCTGTCTTAGTTAATAATGCTATATCATCGGTAAATAAAAGAAGTAATGAAACTTCTCCATCCCTTTACATCCTAAACAGACATGGATCAGCTAAACCAGCTTTAAATCCGATGCTAGTTAAAGTGTTGACTACACACTGGTTCCACTCATAACCAGACTGTTTTAAGCCATAAAGACTCTTCTTCAGAAGCCAACATTCAGATGTGTCATTGTCTCTGATTCCAGCTGGTTTTTTCATATAGACTGTGTGTTGTAATGGTGCATGTAGATAAGCTGTTTCTACATCTAAGTGTTTAATCAAATACTTATTTTTTGCAGCCCAAACTAAAGCGGTTCTAAGTGTAGTGGATTTTAGACTAGGTGCGAACACTTCATTGTAATCTGTGGCTGTTTGGTCAAAACCCGGAGCCACTAGCCTAGCCTTATATGTTATGGCTCTGTCTACTCCAGTTTTTATTTTATATATTCACTTACTACCGATTGTTCTCTTACCTGGAGGTAAATCAGTGTTTTCATATACTTTCATATTCTGCAATGACTTAAATTCTTTAGTTTTCCATTCCTTTTGATCTTCTAAAGGAAATGTGGTCAATTCATGGTATGTTGCAGGAACTTTGTTAATCTGATAAGCCATAGTTGCCTGATACCTATCAGGTGGCTTAACTACTTGTATAGAACGCCTTGGTAACTCAGGACTTATTACCGGACTTTCTATTTTTACTTGTTCCTGCTCTACTACTCCCTCTTCAGTAGACAACTGATTTTTATTATTCAATGCTGGTTTCTCATCATCTTCATTAGTGCTTGGCTTGGTTTCTATAATCACTTCATTATTTGGATCTAACCTTTTCCACCCTATATGTTCCATAAATTTGGCATTTGCACTACGAACAACCTTTGTTGATCCTTTTTGCCAAAATCTGTATGACCGGTGGTTAGAATTATAGCCTATAAAAATTAGCTGTTCAGCTCTTTCTTGTCCTTTATGTCTTAATTGCGAGGGAATATGAACCCATGCTGGAGTTCCAAATATGTGTATGAAACTGAGGTTTGATTTCTTGCCATACCATCTAGTAAACGGTATTTCACCAGTTGTGGTGTTAATTACGTTGTTTAAAATATGATTTCCACACATCTCGGCTCACAATGATTCAGGCAAACCAGCATCAGCCAGCATCGTTCTAACCATAGATTGCCCTCTTCTTTCCATAAATGCATTATGCTGTGGGTGATAAAGTGCAGAATGTTTATGTTGTATACCAGCCTTTTGCAACGTAGTTGTAAAATTGGAGTTTATGAATTCTGTACCATTATCAGTCACTATGGTGATAATCTTATGAGTTGTTTTCCTCTCTACAAATTTAACCCAGTTAGTGAACCTTTGAAATGTTTCTGTTTTGTTATTTAACAAAAAACAAAAACCATATCCGGAATAGTGGTCTAAAATGCTTAGTACATAACAGGCACCCCCCCCCCCTCAAACTAGGTTTCATTGGCCCTATTAAGTCTGCAAATACCACTTCTAGTGATTTCTTGGTCTTAAACCCGTTTAACCTATTAGCCCGAGTAGCTCTACTCTTCTGTTCATTACAAACATTACAATTTATATACTGGCTACATGGTTTCATCTTCACTCCATCAACTAACTTCACTGTTTCTTGCAACATTTTGAAACTGATATGTCCCATTCGCCTATGCATTAAGTGAATACACTCATTGTGGGGTTTAACATTCGAACAAACAGAATTAACAACATAGGAATCAGACATTACATATAACCCATCTTGTAGTTTAGCAGTAACCTTAACACCCCCTTTTTCAATAAAACAATTATCCCCTTTAAATGTTACAATGTAGCCGTGATTAACCAAAACTCTAACTGAAAGCAAATTAAACCTAATTTCTGGTACATAGAACATATGCAATGTTTTGGCAATACATGGACATTTAGCAATACCTTCAGCCGATACCTGTAGCCTCCACCCATTCGCTAAAGAAATGTGTTATTTATTTGTGACCAACTTTACAAAGTTTTTTCTATCTTTAGTAATGCATATCGATGCCCCACAGTCGATAATCGACAAATTGTGGTTAAATGATACATTATTAGCTATAGTCACATTAATCTCATGTTTTCTAGATTGTAGAGGTTTCTGTGGTTTTGGCTTTTTGCAAAACCTGGCAAGGTGACCCTTCTTACCACAATTATAACAACATTTTACAGTATATACATAACTAGGTAAATCACTGCTCTCTGCAGTCCTCTCTCTTAACTATTTTCTATCTTCTCTTCTTCTAGACTCTTCCAGCAGTCTTGAGGTAGTGGAGCTCAATGTAATGCCCTGTTGAGATAAAACTTCAAAAGATGTTACAAAATTGTCGTAGCTTTCATCAAGTGATGAGAGAATAATATAAACTTGGTGCTGCTCCCAAAAAATTAACTCTTTTTCATGTAGCTCTTGAAACATCTGTTTCATGTAGTTCAGATGTGCTAACATGTTACCACCCTTGGTGAGTCGTGTTCTAAAGAGTTTTCTTGTAATATTAATATGGGTACCCACAGAATCTCGAACATATAGTTTCTTTAAATTGTCCCAACATTTAGCAGCAGAATTTTCACCTCGGATATGACTCAGTTGTTGGTCAGCCAGTGTGAGACCGATAATGCATAATGCCCGTTCATTCCTCCTCTGGAACTCTGCAATCTTCTTTGCATCATCATCATCGTTTGCATCCCAGACAGTGATATCCAGTGGGGTCTGTACTACATCCCATAGTCCTTCACTAGGCAATAGCAAACTACATTTTGCGGACCAAGATACATAGTTTGTGCCATCCAGCTGGGTGACCAACGATAAATTTGGAGTTTGGCCTTGTGCCATTGTCCCAGGTATATCTGACTAACCAGATATTTGCAAAACTATAACATTTGTAGCAACTCCACTCTCTTAACGCTGCAGCTGGCACTCTGGATACACTGGGTACACTGGCTATTCTGGGCCCATAACCAGTGTTAGGGGTATCTCCGTTGGGAGACAGACAATAGCGCAGCGGAATGTACGGCTAGAGAGAACGTTGCTAGTAGAAAAAACACACGAATAGAGTTTCAGACACTGCTGAACAAGTAGCTTTACTACTAATAATTGCTTCACAAGCAGTGATAGTAGATATATGTCCAAACACAATTCAAAGAACAAACAATTGCTTACAGTCGCAGTTCACGTTCCAGTCATCAAGCGCGCAAGTAGTTATCAAGCATAGGACAAGCAGAGAGAGAGAGAGTGAGTTTTCCTGACTCCCTCTTATTGTAGAGTTAATTACAGCTGATAAGTACATTCACCGATTTAAAGCAACAATGACGATTTGTTATTGTATATAGATATATGTTGCCTACCCAACACTAGGAGTATACTCCCAACATTTAGAACTTCAGATTTATGCGAGAACTTTAAACTGTTCACTACTCCCTAAAAATTCAGGTCAGGAGAACTGTTGAGAGACCGGCTTTAAGCTCAAATGAATCAGTGCTTGCAGTGCTTTTGATGTGGCCACGATCCTTTGGGTACAAGCACTGTTGTAGTTTAGTGGGAGATATTCAAAAGGACAAGTGTTGTTGCTTGTGTCTCCCTCTTTTCCATTCAACCAGCATAAAGGGTATTCCAAATATATCTGGAATACCAATAGAAGAGAATATTTGTAGCTCTGGTTTGAACTGTGGCATCCTTGATGCTGTCTGGGCTTGGTTGTTTTCTTGCAGAGGTTTCATTCATCCAACTAGGTCAGCAGTCTTCAAACTTTTGGGCACCAGGGACCGGTTCTGTAAAGAGATATTTTTCCACGGACCAGAAAGGGTGTGGTTTTGTGTGCTACTTGCATCCCGCAGATGGAGCTTCACTTCTTTGTGTGGCCTGGTTTCTGGCATGCCATGGCACATTGCTGAGCCATGGACCAGGGGTTGGGGACCCCTGAACTAGGTAACATCATCAGTGCTAGAAGGGAGTGGGATTCACTGTCTGTTTGTATACAAGTGGCTTGTCCCATCAGTGTTGGTGGGAGCAGTCTTGGTAATCTCTTGATTATTGCTGTTGTTTTCTGTTTGTTTGTCTGAGTTGTTAATTCCTTGATTGAAGTATTTTTTACCTAGTTTGGTAATGAAACTTATGCAAGAAAAGCTCAAAGAGGCCCAAGGACCCCACATATCTAGAATAATCTGCAAAGGATTGGTTCCAGTTGTGGATTCAAACTCAGGGTAAGCAGCCAGGAACCAGAGACATTCAGGGAAAGAAGCCACATCTAAGCAGGCTTGGGGGAAATCAACTGGAACCACCAACCTGATGCTTTGGCCAGCAGTGTGCCTGAAGGTGTCTGAGCTGGGAAGGCCATCCTTGTGACATTCCTAAGACCTTCACTATACAGTCTGAATGCCAAATACCAGCAAAAATGCTGCCCCACATCCCAATTTATGCTATTGAAGATTTCCAATTTAAAAATTATAGGGTTTTTAAAAATCTTCTTCTTGATATTCACAGATCCTTAAAATTAGCAAAACATATTTTAGTAATCATAACTAGAAGAAGAAAAAAGTTACCAACTGCAATAGAGGTAGGTATGTATGTATGTATGTAGGTATGTATGTAGGTAAGTAGGTAGATGGTAGATAGATAGATAGATAGATAGATAGATAGATAGATAGATAGATAGATAGATAGATAGATAGATAGAAAGAATTAATTAATTCTTCATTGGCCAAGTGTGATTGGACACACAAGGAATGTCTTGGGTGCACGTGCTTTCAGTGTACATAAAATAAAAGATACATTCATTACCAATCATAAGGTACAACACTTAATGATAGTCATAGGGTACAAATAAGCAATCAAATCATGCTAGGAAACAATCAATATAAATTGTAAGGATACAAGCAACAAAGTTACAGTCGTACAGTCATAAGTGGGAGGAGATGGGTGATAGGAACGATGAGAAGATTAATAGTAATGCAGGCTTAATGAATAGCTTGACAGTGTTGAAGGAATTATTTGTTTAGCAGAGAGATGGCGTTCGGGAAAAAATGTTTTTATTCCTAGTTGTTCTGGTGTGCAGTGCTCAATAGCATCGTTCTGAGGGTAGGAGTTGAAACAATTTATGTCCAGGATGTGAGGGGTCTGACATTTTCACAGCCCTCTTTTTGACTCATGCAGTCTACAGGTCCTCAATGGAAGGCAGGTTGGCAGTAATTGTTTTCTCTGCAGTTCTGATTATCCTCTGAAGTCTATTTCTGTCTTGTTGGGTTGCAGAACCAAACCAGACAGTTATAGAGGCATAGATGACAGACTCAATAATTCCTCTGTAGAACTGAATCAGCAGCGTCTTGGGCAGTTTGAGCTTTCAAACTATCGATTTCCCTTAATATTTGCAAAGTATCCTTTTTTTAATATGCCTGGAATATCTCACAGTAATCTCCCAGTTTATGATTCGGGTGAAATGTGTCATAAAAATAAGACACCGGTTAGAAATCAGGGACTCTTCACCATGAAATTGTTTCAAAGAGCTCATCTTGGGTAGCTTTCTGCCTTTGGCTGCTTCTCCATTTAGAAGCAGCCGCCATGCTCGGCGCTACTTAACTTCTCTTTCTCTTTTTTCTCATTTTCAAATTTAAACAGATTGCTTCCCATTTTGCATCAGTTCAAGTCAAAAAGAGAAAAAAGGGATTCGATTAGAAATATTTTCCCATTTTCATATCTTTTTCTCCTAGTAGTTCTATGTTTAGTAGACGTTTTTTCTAACATTATCTATAGGCGCCTTTCATTGAGTTATGACTCTTTTTCACGCTATAAGTGAAAGTACAGCTAGCAGGAAAAACAACCTGGTTTGCATACCAGAAATGCAAATGATATTACTGAACAAGTCTACGTTAAAATGAGGACCAAAGGAAATGACTACTTCCGAGATCATAGTTACTCATGTAGACAGCCTGCAATGATTAAGACGACCCCATCAATCCCTTTCAGTTAACTCAACTTTGTACATTATGGGAGCAGCAAGAAATCTGAGCACATGAATGTGCAATCCCTTAGAAAAAAACAGGTCACACTAATACAGGTAGTCCTCGACTTACAACTGTTCATTTAGTGAACATTCAAAGTTACAACAGCACTGCAAAAAAAGATTCATGACCGTTTTTATAATACAATACAATAAATTTATAATACAATACAATAATTTTCACAGTTACGACCTTTGCAGCATCCACATAATCATGTGATCCAAATTCAGATTGCTTTGGCAACTGGTTCATATTTGTGACCGTTGCTGCAACCGTCATATGATCCCCTTTTGCAATCTCCTGACAAACAAAGTCAACGGAGAAGCCAGACTCACTTAACAACCGAGTTACTGACCTATCAACTTCAGGGATTCGCTTAACAATTATGGCCAGAAAGGTCGTAAAATGGGGCAAAACTCTCTTAAGAAATGTCTCACTTAACAGCAGAAATTTTAGGCTCCATTGGTATAAACCGAAGGCATTTAATTGATTAGAGATCAATTATATAAAGTATTTCTTTTGATTATATAAAGTATGTAAAAAAAGAGAGCAAGCCAATTCCCTTCTAGCACTGATGATTGGTACCTAATTTGATAATGAAACAACGACAAGAAAACAATCAAGCTCAGCGAGCCCTAAAGACCTCACACTTCAGTTAGTCTAAACCTTGGTGGTTGTGTTTCATTTATACTCTGGAAATGCACATAGTTAGATCTTCAGCATAGTTTGGTACTTGCAAAATATCGATAGAAGAGAATATTCGTAGCTCAGGGTAAAACTGTGGGGTCTTTGGTGCTACAGCACTGATGATGTTACCTAGTTTGATAATGAAATACCTGCAAGAAAACCACCAAGTTCAGAGAGCACCAAGGACCCCACATGATTAGAGATGTATCTGCAGGTTCTTAGTTAACTGAGTCACAGCATACAAACTCCTGCATAAAAATGTTAATTGCCCAGTGAATACTCAAGTATGTTTGCTTCTTTTATTTTTTCCCCCCAGCTTTATTCAGGGTGAGTGTTATTCAGCCTCATTACTCTGCAGAATATGGGAGCAACGTGACCATAGGATGTCGCTTCCCAATTGATAATTCCTTGCATCTGACACAATTGAATATCTTCTGGCAGCAAAAACTGTCAGACGAAGACAAAGAAGTTTACAAGCTCATAAACGGGCGCGAAGACCTGTCAGGGCAACACCAACATTTTCAAGGAAGAGTCACATTATTATATGAGAAATTGAAAAGGGGCTATTCTATGCTACATATCACTCATCTAAGGATCACAGATGCTGGACGTTACCATTGCGTTGTCAACTATCGTGAAGCTGATCACAAGTACATTGACTTGGAAATTGAAGGTTAGTAGCTATAGAATAAAGGGACGTGGTGGCTCAGTGGCTAAGACGCTGAGCTTGCCGATCAGAAAGGTCAGCAGTTCAGCGGATCAAATCCCAAGCACCACGTAACAGAGTGAGCTCCCGTTACTTGTCCCAGCTTCTACCAACCTAGCAGTTTGAAAGCACATAAAAAATGCAAGTAGAAAAATAGGAACCACCTTTGGTGGGAAGGTAACAGCGTTTCATGTGCTTTTGGCTTTTAGTCATGCTGGCCACATGATCACAGAGACATCTTTGGACAATGCTGGCTCTTTGGCTTTGAAACAGAGATGAGTACCGCCCCCTAAAGTCGGAAAAGCTAGCACACATGTGTGAGGGGAACCTTTACTTTTACCCATAGAATGTCACAGGCAAAAATCTGAATGACACTCCATTATTTCTCAGTGAGAATTTTAGAATATCCTTTTATATATTCAGCACTGAAGACTACCTGTGGGAGAAAAGATGCATTAGTCTATGATAGCCAAAAATCTGAAGAGGTATGCCTTGATAAAAAATTGTTAGCCTGGAAATTGCTATCCTGAGTCCTTCTGATTTTTAAAGATATATTAATCCATTATGCAGATAGAATTGTGTAAAAGTACATGAAGGGCCTTCTTTGCTCTTTCTCTGTTGACTTCATACTACAGAGGCAAGATCTCAAGGGAGGGGATATTTTATACTTATAATAGCTGTCCTTTATTTTAGAAGATCAGGTGGAGGGCCTACACAACCAGCCTTGGAAGAAAGCTACCCAAGGAAGACAATCTGGTTATGTTCCAACAAAGTGACTCAGATGACAGTGGTGGGACCAGGGCCATCTCCACCTTCCTCACATCCAATGGTGGGTTCCTACCGGTTCGGTCCGATTGGACCAAACCGGTAGTGGTTTGGCAGCCTGGGTCGTTGGAACTGGCAGCAACCCAGGCCTGCCACGCCCCCCAAAAATTTTGCACACACCAAACCGGCAGTAATGCTGGCAGCAACCCACCCCTGCTCACATCCTTGCAATCACGGAGGGATAAGTCTCCTTATTGTCGTCATTTGTTTCATAACAAATAAACAGATCGAACTTCTTCATATCTTCACAATTATCCCTATGAATATCCACAGAAGAAGTGAGATTCTACTTCCTGCCTCCTATTTTTATGGCTTCGCAGAAATTTCCCTGGAAGGGAAGTTCTGAAGTTAGCTCTCCCCACCCCCAATCTTGAAAAAGACTTACATTTTATAATGGTAGCACTTGGCATTTTTTTCCTTTGTAACAGAAGGGTGAAACATTAATGAACGCTTTACCTTTAACAAGCAGATTTGTTAAAATGCAGCTGGGAGCTTGTGCGTGAATTCATAACTATCAAAATGTAGCTGGCAGCAAGAGAGATTTAAAACCTTTCTTCTTTTGTGTGGCCATGATAAAAATGGCTCTTTCTAAGCCAGTGTTGGCAAACCTTTTCGGCACCAAGTGCTGAAACGGGAGGGTGCAGGCATGCTGGAAACCAGAAGAGTAGCCGCCTGGTGTGCATGCATGCACTAGAAAGATGATATTCTGGTTTCCAGACAGTGCACCAGCTGGTCTTTGCATGTGCGTGAGCAACAGAAACTGGAAGACCAGGTGGCCAGTGCACATGCGCGTGTCGGAAATCAGAAGATCCTCTTTCCAGCAAGCACAGGTGCACTGGGTGGCTGCTCTTCCAGTTTCCGGCTCTCCCGTGCAGGTAAAAACCAGCTTGCCAGTGCACCAAAACCCGGAAGAGCAACGGGCGATGGCTTGCGTGCTTGGAGAGATGGCTCTGCATGCCACTCCCGGCACGCGTGCCATAGGTTCGCCATCACAGTTCTAAGCCTTTGTTATTGGGAGGAAAACTGCTAATAATACCATTGTAGTTTTCTCCCCAGACATTTTTTAAAGACTTGCACAGTGAATGAATGACTTTAGTCATTAACAAAAGCAACACAAAATATATGTCCTTGTATAATGTCTTTGTCAATTCACCTGTAAGGAAAATAAAAACTTCTTAAAAGCTTTTATTTCTTTTTATGTAGCGCCTTACAAGAGGATAAACATCCAGGAAAGAAAAGAAGAAGACGGCCACGTCTTAACTTGCCAGGCAGAAGGGTACCCTCTGGCTGACGTTCTTTGGTTTTATGAAAACAGAATCAACGACACGATATTTGCAAACACCACACATAAGCTGACAGACACAGGACTTTTCAACATAACCAGTGTCTTGAGAATCAAACCAACTGCTCCTGGAAATTACAGCTGCATATTCCAAAATAAGGAATTGAGGCAAACCTCAGCTCACAGAACAGTGTTTCTAATAGGTAAAAAGAATAATGCGTTGATTATATGGGAGTTTAATCCTGGCAGAAATGGAAAAGCTAGGGTTCTAACCATAAAAATGGCAAAGGATCAAATGAGTTGTGTGAATAGATAGGGAGAACTAGCCTGCAGTATTGAAGATGCTCTAAGACAGAGGTCCCCAATCTTGGTGGCCTGGCTGGGGTGGGGGTGGGGGTGGAGAGGGAAACTGGTTGCAAGAGTGGTGGGCCGGCATATGCTTGTGTGCGCACATGCAGCCCTTATGCAAATGGTGGGCCAGCATGCAGCTTGTTATGGCCCACCAGTGGCCAGCAGAGCTGGGAGCAGATTCGGACAGTGAGGAGGTTGGGGAGGAACATGGGCCAGTCCTGGAGTCTGGAGAAGGCTCTGATGAGGGTTCTGTGTCGGAGGCAGAGAGGGGGGCCAGAACCGTATGCCAGTTATCAGCTGCCTTCAGAGTCAGAAATCAGTGAGGCAGACAAACAGCTGAAGCCTGTTCCTAGTGTGTGCATGCGCAGAGTTGCCAGACGAAGGGAACAACTAAAGAATAGGGATTGACTTGGGAGTAAGGCCAGAGGTGGACGATAAATGGCCCCTCCCAGAGGAAATAAAAGAGGAACAAAGGGGGAGTGGAGTTTGCAGGAGACAATTAGTTCATTTAATTGGTTCGTGACTCTCCGAGACTCCTTGCCAGGTTTTGCAGATATTGGCCGGTCAGCTCTCCAAGCCAGATAAGGTCTAGGGCTATAATCCTCCCTTGAAAGACTTTGTTGGATGTGAATGAGCAGAATTCATAGTAAATTAATAAAAGGGTTTTTTGTCGGGACAAGGAGTTTGCTTCATGCTCTTGGGAAGCCTCGCTCAGAACACAGCTCAACTTACATGAGCAGTGGGTTGGTGCACATGTGCATGAATGCCCACCAGCCCACCGCTCATGCAAGTTGAGCTGTGTGTAGGTCCTCTAAGGAGCCACTCATGGGGCCCAATTCCAAATAGGCCATGGTGCGGTAGAGTGGGCTGTGGCACAGGCTTTGCAGACCCCCTGCCCTAGAAATATGTAGATGATCACTAAGGACCCTAAATGTAGGGTAGCTGAAAGAAACGGTCTAAGATGCAATGGGTTAAAATCTAGGAAGAATAATTGAGTGTGGCCGAGTTGGGAAGGAAACCAGGGGCAGAGAAGTATTTTTTTCTTCTGAAATAAGTATAGAAAGGAATTTCTCTAATCCAATCTACCAATTACTTTGTCACCTTCTCTCAGAGCCATAGATTGGATTTGAGACATAATTGCAGCCTTAAGATTTTAGTGTATACAATACAATACAATACAATACAATACAATACAATACAATACAATAGCAGAGTTGGAAGGGACCTTGGAGGTCTTCTAGTCCAACCCCCTGCCTAGGCAGGAAACCCTATACCATTTCAGACAGATGGCTATCCAACATCTTCTTAAAGACTTCCAGTGTTGGGGCATTCACAACTTCTGGAGGCAATTTCTGTTCCACTGATTAATTGTTCTAACTGTTAGGAAGTTTCTCCTCAGTTCTAAGTTAAGTGTAGGATTGATACATTTCAGATTCCAAAGAAGTTGATTTTTTAAAAAAAAACATGCAGAATTTCAGTATTTGGGGCAACATCTAGAAAGTCTCACAAGCTGCTTAAATCAAATAGAACACCAATTAAGTTTTTGTGATGTATCCATTATACATATCCTCCTATGAGCCTCAAGTCCACTTCTCTTCTTACTCTTGTCTTTTCTTATCAGTGCAGGAAATATCAAGGCAATTACTACCTGGGCAATTGCAATCATTAGTTGCCCAGCTGGAAGAGTGGAATGGACTCACCCCAAACTATAAGAACTAAAAGCACCCATAATACTTACCTAAATCAGGGGTCAGCAACCTGCGGCTCTGGAGCCACATGTGGCTTTTTCATTCCTCTGCTGTGGCTCTCTGTCAATTGATAGGGCTTTCAGTTAGGACAGATAGAGGAAAAAGGACACCATTCTAGGAGGAGACTCTATGGTGGGGGAATCGGACTTCCACTCGGCTCCAGAATTTAACAGGGAGCTTCCGGTTAGGATCATTGTGGCTCTTTGAGTGTTTAAGGCTGCAGACTTCTGACCTAAATTATGGGACCAAACACTTTCCAGTTAGGGGGATAAAATAATCTTATTGTTGAACATGAGAAAAGAAAACATGATGACCTAGGATGGCTCTCTGTTCAGCTCTTTTGAAAAGAAGAAGTATTCAACCTAAAAACAGAGCCTGTAGTATTTTAGCATATGTGCTAATTAGAGACCTAAAGGATTGTGCTATATCAAAGAACTATTTGAAATATGGTTTGCCAATGTCTTTCACTTCAACGGCTATACAAGTTGTCAATGCCTCAGACATTAGCAGGCAGTGAGATTTTTTTCCCAACAACTGGTTCTCCGAACTGCTTAGAAAATTAACAACTGGTTCTCCTGAATAGGTGCGAACTGGCTGAATCCCACCACTGGTTATGGGCCATTGGGAGATTAATGCTCAGGCAATTCATTGGTGCATTATTGCAAAAGTGAAATACTTTTTGGATACTGTCAATCCAATGAAATCAAAGTAGCAAGATATTTTTCTGGTTTAGAGTTAGTTCTTCCAGGACAGCAATACAAGAATTATCTAAGGGACAATATCTGCTGGAACTTGACTTGTATTTACCTGTGAAATTAACTCCCATCTACCATTTTCAAATTGAATCTTAAATTCCAGTAATTCCATGTTCTAGTTTAATGTTTTTCAAACTTGATAACTTTAAAATGTATGAACTACTCCTCCCAAAATTCCCCAGTGGCCAAACTTCCTGTTCCATCCATATTTACTTATTTTAGTTTTAACCAAAAATATCAAATAGAAAGCTGGCAAAGAAAGTACCAGCCTCTAGCTTCATTTCCCCCCACAAAGATGTCCTTGTCAGGCCTGCAGCTGGTTCCTTTTGGGATTTTTGGCCTGCCACACTAATATTCTATTATACTATGCTGTTCATTAGTGGGGAATTGGGAGGGGTAAGTAAGGAGTAGAATGTGTGAAAGGAAATAAAATTCCTTTCTAGAATCCAAGGTCATCCTTTGTCTCGACACCTTTGCACCTGATGGAAACTGGATGGGTGGAACTGCCAGCATGGCAGTGGAAGATTGGACCTTGTGATGGACTTGTGGGTGTGGGGCAAGATCATGAACATTCAACTGGGTGGGGAAATCCTAGGAAGCTCAGATTCGGGTTTCCCCAGATGTGCCAACGTGTCTCTCTTAATAAATTGGAACTTAGAGCAATACTTTGCCTTGGACTCTGATTTAATTTGGGATGTTATTTGGAATGCTGACAGCCTCCAAGACTTAAAAGAGGCCACATAGACATTCTTAAAAGTTGAAAATGGTAGATGGCTGGAGTGCAATGGGAAATGTGCCTACCAAATTCCTCCCAAATTAAAAAAAAAGACAGTTGCATAGCCATGTTGTGAACAGGCAAGCCCTTATCATAACAATCATGTAAAGTAGGGATGTCAAACTCAAGGCCCAGGACCCGGATCCGGCCCAGGGAGTGCTTAGATTTGGCCCGCGAGGCCACCCTAGAAACAGCAAAGAACTGGCCCACAGTGCCTTTTGCCAGTGAAAATCGAGCCCTCCCAAGCTCCATTTTCACTGGCAGAGGGTGGCAGGAGGCTCTGGAGCCAGTTTTTACTGGCAGAGCACTTGGGCCCTGACACAATTGATGTCAAGCTGGCCACGCCCACCACACCCCTGGGGTCAAACACAACCCTGATGCAGCCCTCAATGAAATCGAGTTTGACACCCTGTTGTAAAGGGTCACATTTCTGTGATATATAAAGCATATTGGGGTTAAAAAAACTCCTATTCTGCCATGGTCAGGGTTATGAAAAAAGATGCATCTACCCAATTTTTTTAAACCTAACAATAGAGAATCAGATTTTGTACAAAATCCCAACACATTGTATTTTCTTATTTACAGATCAAAGAAATGAAAGAAATGCATCAGGCACTGGGAAAAATTCCATGATCTTGTTTATCCCAACAATTTTGTATAGTGCTATGATTTTATTTACTACCACTAAAGTCTAAGGGTGGGAAATTAATAAATTTGCACACCCAGAAAGGTAAGTGTCTACTTGTTTTCCAATTGAATTGGAAATTTAACTCCATTTGATATCTTAAGTATTTATTGCTTGGCAGTTATATAGTACTAATGTATTTATGGGGAACCTTTAACACACATTTATCAGCACATGGCTGTGTGATCATGTGTGAGTTTAGCAACTAAGCAAGAAATCCTGGTTACTATTCGGATGGGAAACTAGCACTGTGGCTGGACTGTACAGTAGATAGAGGGAAACTCTAGACAGGTGGCATGGCAATCCCAGTTCCATACTAATGCCAAGAAATGGGGTTTCCACAAAGTCACCAAAGATGAGCTTGATTTTAATATACTAATTTTCTATTGACCGGGTTACATTTAGTTGCTAACCTGATACTTATATTTCCCCCCACATCTCTCCCTTCCTTCAACCCTGTGTGTGTGTGTGTGTGTGTGTGTAAAATTTTGTATTTACCCCATTATTTACCCCATTTATCCTCTATAATTTTGTCTATAATTTTGACATGGCTGTTTCTAATAAAAGCAAGTTTGGCCCCTTTACTCTAAGGATTGAAAATGTCTATGCAAATGTGTGATCAGGCATGTGAAAAGCGAAAGCAATTTTTTTTCTCCATCTGATTAAGCCTATATTGAAACAGAATTTTGGTTTATACTATTTCCTGTTGCTCAAATCTGTATTGAAAATGAACTCAAATCAAAGTGCTTTGATTTGAGAAACCAAAGTTGGGAAATTTGAGAAGCTGGATCTCCCCCGATGGTAATTTCTTAACTATGGTATGAAGTGCAGTTTGTAGCACTGATCCCAATGATTAGAAGTCTTAATGTTGGGATGTCCATAGGAAAAGCTTGGCTAACCACAACTCATTATTTCTTGTGTACCTCTTTTTGTCCCTCTGCTGTTGGTTTTAGAAGAAGATCTGGAGCATCAAATCAAGGATAAAGTTTGATGACTGTTGCAGATGGAGAAGCCTGAGCAAATACAAGAAGCAGTTCTTTTTTGTTGTTTGATCCTCCGTTGAGTCTCCTCTTAGAAACTTCCTTAAGGAAGTTGGACTGTAGAGGTAATTAATGCTGATCTCTCTGGTTTTCTTATGTTCATTGTGCATTCCAAATACTTGTGAAAAATGTGCAGGTTAGAGATTTGGGAATTACTTATTTTAAAGACTCCCCGCAGCTTCCAGATATAGCCTCATACAGAACAGGTGATATATAAGAAAACATTCTTCTTCTTGTTGCAACACAAACTCCAGCCCTTATGGGCTTGTGTGTGATGTCATGATTTAAATAAGAAGGTAGGGTGTATCCTCTAATACTGCAATGAACATTTCCTTATGTTGGCACCTTTATGGCTAGCTACAGGTGCCTCTGGTCTCACTTCACATTTTTGCTATAGAAATGTTCTTTCTGAAAGTTAGCTCCACCATTAATTATTGCACAGCAGCATCTCAATCAACAGATGATGAGGTCTTAGGAAGCAGTTGTGTGCACTAGGTCTCCTTCCTTGTAAGACAGCCTGATATTCTCAAGCATTAGGGAGAATGTTGTCCTGTTACTATTAAATTAAAATTTAATTAAAATTTAGCTATTATTGTTCAGTAAATGGCTTCTGGATGGGTATGAAGAGTGGTAGTTCCATTTTGTCCTGTCTGATGCTCTTATGAAACATTGTAACTAACATTTTTAATATATTTACAAACACTTGTAATATAGCATGTGCAAAGTATGAGTTAGAAATCGGATAACTGCTGTTTCAAACCTTTCTGCAACTATAGTCTTAGGCAAGTTTCTTGTATGCTAATGACATTCTGGATCTTTTCAATTACAATCAAAAATCTTTGTTGTAGAGATGTTAAAATGCTATAAATGCTACAATATACAATCAGTTGGAATAATCTCATGTGCCAAATGGTAATAACACTTGTTTTTACTTTTTGTTTAGAGTCTATTAAAGAATTATTATTGATAATTATTTCTAGGAAAAGTAGCCTATTCAGTAGATTTGAATATTTAATAATGCAAAGTTCAGATTAACGGGGATAATATTAGGTAGTTGAAAAGCGCTGTGAATCTCTGAGGAAGATTAAAAGTAGCAAAACTAAATACTGCCTCAAGACTGATAATACATTAACTAGGATTGATTTTTGTTGGTTCCACTGGACAGTTTAGACTAATTGATTATTGATTTAGTTCCAATTGAATGGTAAATAGGATTTCCGTTTCAAACGTATGAAAATAGAAGCTCTACGTTTCCTGACTGCAAATTATATAATTCAGTGCATTTATTAGTTTCTATAATACATTCAGATGAAAATGATACTGAATAGGTCTGGCTCATGGGCCATTTGGAAAGTCAAGCTTTGGAGCTGTTGAAATCCAGTATATATGTGGTTCCAACTATGCAGGTAGTCCTCAACATGTGAATGTAATAGAGTCTGCCCATTATGGTTATATATTGTGACTGTCATAAAACAAGTTGTCACGTGACTGGTCCAATTTTACAACTTTTTTCCATGGTCATTAAATGAATGTAGCAGTAAGTAATAAGTGCAAACCCATTTTTTTACCTATGGGCACAGTCTTGCAGAAAACCAGAAGTGCCTGTTTTTCAGCAAAAATGTCATAAAATGTAACATGACTGTGGGTGTCAACCGTCCCATTTGGCACATTCAACAAAAGAAATCCCTGGCTCTTTAAACTAATGAAGAGTGTAGCTTTTTTGGAAATGGCAGAAGCAAAGACAGTTCTGGGATTTTCCTGCGAAAACCCACATAGGAACTCCCCTTTTCCCCTCCAGGCCACCCACAGTTCATAATTCATCAACTGAGTTCTGTTCTTTTGCTTTGAGAAAAGCTGCCTGCTTTGATTAAAACATTGGCCTTGTCAGATAATGTCCCTCTAGCAATAGACAGTTCACTTGCATTCCATAGCCTCCTTCCACCCTTAGGAATTCACCACTCTCCTCCCGTCACTGTTTGGCAAAGCTGCAAGCCAAAGCAGGTACAGGTGACTATAGAGTCAAGTTAGATTTGACCAGAAGTGGGTTCCTACCAGTTCAGACCGGTTTGGCCGAATAGTTAGTAACTCGGCCTGCCACGCCCTTGAACTGGTTCTGTTAGCAGTGCCGCCATCTTGCTATTTGCTTCTGCGCATAAGCATTTTTTTACTACTGTGCATGCGCCTGTAGCGCGCATCAAGCACGTGCCCGAAGCGTGTCCCTGAGTGAACCGGCAGTAGCAGAAGCTGGAACCCTGGGTTTGACAGTCGGATGCTGTAAACAGCTATAAATTCAGCTGTGTTGCCAAACATCCAGAGTCATCTGATTAAAATCTTTGGCTTTTTTGCCAGATTCTGGCAAGAATGCCCATTGGTAAAAATGGGTTTGCTTAATATCCATGGGGTTTGCTTAGTGATTGTTGCAAAAAAAAAAAAAAAGAAGTTGTAAAATCTGGCACTGTCATGTGGTAACATACTTAACAATCCTCATTATTTATGACTGTCATTCTAGGTTTAATTATGGTTGTAAATCAAGGACTACTTGTAATTAAAGTCCGTATTATATTCTCATTTTGTTCCAAATGCTTTGCCTGCCTCCAAAGGCCCTGATTTTGTTAATATTATAGGTTTTGCCCGAGTGTAAAGTCATAATTCAATACCACCAATAGTCAAAAATGGTTACAAAATAAATTTGGATTGAAAACTAGATTAGAGAATTCAAGTTTTCATTACAAAATCAGTGGTTTCAGGTCTTAATTTATGTAAAATATGTGTTTTATGATTAAAGCCCCCACCCCCATTTTTTAGGTTTCCTGGACTTCCTAGTGAATGTTCAAATAATTCTGGTTACTGTCACGCACATGCTTTGATTCTATTCGTTAGCATTATTTTATTGGTTCTGTGTTTTTAATGCAATGAACCAGACTTTGGGGAAGATGTTAAAGATATTTATGTGCCATTACTTTATATTTAAACAATCTGGACTTTTATTTTATTATTTATAAAATTTATAATCTTACTATAGGGCAGTGATGGCGAACCTTTTTTGGCTCGCGTGCCACAAGTGGGGGGAGCGCAGGAGGGTTGAGTGCGGGCGTGCCGCACCCATAATGCAACGCGCGACCCCCCCATTTTTACATGCTCCCCAGGCTCCAGGGGAGGGCGAAAAGAGCCTCCCCCGACCCCCCGGAGGCTTCAGGGACCGTCCCTGAAGCCTTCGGAGTGCTTAAAACCACCCTCCGAGCAAACCGGAAGTGACTTCCAGGTTGCTCGGAGGGTCGTTTTAAGCGCTCCGAAGGCATCAGGGAAGCCTCGGACCGTCCCTGAAGCCTTCGGAATGCTTAAAACGACCCTCCGAGCAACCCGAAAGTCACTTCCGGTTTGCTCGGAGGGTGGTTTTAAGCGCTCCGAAGGCATCAGGGAAGCCTCCGGACGGTCCCTGAAGCCTTCGGAACGCTTAAAACGACCCTCTGAGCAACCCGGAAGTCACTTCCGGTTTGCTCAGAAGGTGGTTTTAAGCGTTCCGAAGGCTTCAGGGACGGTCCCTGAAGCCTCCGGGGGGGGGGGTTCTTTTCGCCCTCCCCAGGCTCCTATAAAGCCTCTGGAGCCTGGGGAAGGCGAAAAATAGCTTTTAAAAAGGTGAACTCAGCTGGCCAGCGCGCGCATGCGCGCTGGCCAGCTGACAGGGCAGCGCCTTGCGTGCCCTGACAAATGGCTCCGCGTGCCACTTGTGGCACGCGTGCCATAGGTTCGCCATCACTGCTATAGAGTAACTCTGGCCTGTTTTCAGCTACATAAAATCTAAAACATAAAAAGTTAAAAACAAACATTAAAACCAAAAACACACATGGAGGAGAGGGGAGGGGAGATCTGTTATTATTCAATCAACCATCCCCATTGGTGGCCCAAGCCATCTGGCACAGCCACATCTTTAGGCTCTTACAAAAAGATAGGAGGGTTGGGGCTCATCTCATGTTGGGGAGGGGCAAGATGTTCCAAAGGGCAGGAGCAACAGCAGAGAGCCTTCCTTATGGATCCCGCCAGCTGGAATACTCGGGGTGATGGGACCCACAGCATGCCTCCTCTGCCAGCACGAGTGGTACAGGCCAATCCTAGGGGGGGGGTGTGAGACTCAATTTATCCATTTATTAAGAGATTTGGGTCTATCATGCTTAGTTACCAAAAAGATGATGTGCTCATGGAAAGCACATGATACATGATACGTGTATCTTAAATACTAGATACAAAAAAAATGGATCAAAAAAATTGTCAGCTCTCAGCCTTTGAAATGGTTTTTATCACCAAAAAAGAAAACAGTGGATCACGTGGTTCTGTGTGGTCAAAGATTGTTCAAAACTTGAGTTACAGTATTTTTTATACAGATGTAACTATTATACTTATAGTACTATGGACTAATTCAAATTTTGTTTTTCTTATATATTTTTTAATATTTTTGTTGGAATTATTTTAAGATAAAAAGTTAGTTATAAGAAAAGCAATGAAACATATATATTTTTTTAAAAAAAAACTTTCACAGCAAACTGTGCTGTCTTACAGCCTCAATCTTTCTCTCTGAATTTTGTACGCTTCAGTGAAAGTAAAACTAACTGTAAAACCCTGGGACTTTCTAAAAATGTCACGCATCCACTGCATGACTTGGACCGTGTGTTTGCAGATCAGATGAGCAGTCTGTTGAGGTGTATTTGTTTCATAAAATTTAATTCTGTTAGGGAAGTCGCCAAGAGCTTCTTTACATTATAAAAGAAATCACAAGGCAGCTGGAATCTTGCAAGTTTAACCCTTTTCTTCTTGGCAACTGCAGAAGTGTCAAGTATATGAATAGGTATATTCCTGTAGAGTTCACCTGCACAGAGGGTTTGAATAGGAGAAATGCCCCTCTCACTTGGAATTTCACTTGGAATACAGATGTATTCTAGACTTCTAATCTAGTAATGTGCCAACTACCCCTCCCGGTAGTTTACAAGACAGTTTTAAGATTAAGGCATTAAACACTGTTTTAACTGAGCTTTCGATTCAAAAGACAAGCACCATTAATAATGAATAAATCCAGTTTCTCATGTGGCTCCTCGAAAAAATTAATTGCCCACCCCTGCTATAGAGTGCAGTCAAAAAAGTGAATACACCAGCCACGGGGGCATTTTATATGCATTGCATATTTTTAAAAAAATCTTTTTGCCTTTTTAAAATCATACCCTGCAGATACGTCTGGTGGCAACTGGAGGTGAACCTCTTCAGATAATTCCAAGCAGCATGGAAGCTCAGATTTTTTTAAAAAAGGAGTTCTTTCAGGCAGCCTGGCTCTAAGGCCATTTAAGGCTTTAGATTAGAATAAGCAAAATGTGTAGGCGGCCTAAAAAGGAACAGGCAGAGGCAGCCTTTTCAACAAAGATGCAATGAGGCATTTTTTTTTATTCTTCTCAAGATTAACCCTGCTGCCAAAGTTTTATATGAACTGAAGCATTGGGTCCTTGGTGGCCTCTGAGCTTGGTTGCTTGCTTGTAGACATTTCATTTCTAAACTAGGTAACATCATCAGGGTTAGAACGGAGTAGGGTTTGTGCTTTATTTATCTACCCCATTCCCTTCTAGCACTGACGGTGTTATCTAGTTTGGTTAATGAAACTTCTGCAAGAAAACCACCAAGCTCACAGCACTGAGGATCCCTCATTTCAACAATGAGTTACACTACAAATATTCTCTTCAACTGTATCAGTAGTAGCTGAGGTTTCTAGTACAGATACGAAAGCAACTTCCTGTACAAGCACTGCTGGAAGGGAACCAGGGGTTTTCAGCAGGTGCCTTAGTTTTATTTCCATTATCTTCCAGATACATTGGACAAGTCAACCAAAGCTGGTAAAAGGTCATCCTAGCTTTGTCATAAATCTGGAACCCAAAGCACTTCCAAAACTCAGCACTTGCTCTTTCTGTAAAGGGTACTCCCCAGAGGTGGGATTCAAATTTTTTTACTACTGGTTCTGTGGGTGTGGCTTTGTGGACAAGGCAGGGGAAAGATACTGCAAAATCCCCATTCCCTCCGCATTCCTGGGGGAAGGTTACTGCAAAATCCCCATTCCCTCCCCACCCCACAAACTTGCTTTCCAGCTATTCAGGGCAACAAAAGAAGATCAGCAAGGGGCAGGGCCGGCTATTTGTAGGTTTTCCGAACTACTCAAACTTTCTGCTACCGGTTCTCCAGAACCTGTCAGAACTGGCTGAATATCACCTCTGGTACTCCCACTCAGTCTGACAGTGTTACCTTGCTGGAATTAATACCCCTCACAAGGAATATAGTGACCATCTTACCTGCATTTAGTTTCAAGTTATTATTCCCCAGGGAGCCGTTTACCGATTTAAATTGGTCCCTAAATGATTTATCACTTCATCAATGGTTTTATAATTAACAACAGATGTGCCTGTAGGGCAGAAGGTGGGTAGGAAAGAAAGCAGCATTGCTCTGCAATGTTTGTATGCCTGACATTATACAAACACAAGGAAGCCACAGAGCTGGTGGTGCCCGCAAATAACTCTGATTAAGAGGGATTATGCTATTAAAAGAAAATATACTACCTGTATTACTGGCTTTTCTACTCTTTGATCCAGAACCTTTGAAAGGAAGTAATGAGTAAACATGTAGTTGAGAGAGCTGTAATGTTTCTGCTTTGAACTAAAGTTTAGTTTACTAAAGTTTACTAAAGTAAAGATGTGATACAGCTCCCCCTTGTGTTTTCTATTGTATTCAGATTACAAGTCATTTTTGTTTTAGAAATGATGGAAAACTGAATTTTAATATGGAAATAAAGAACATTGATTTATTCAATCAAATTTTGTCTTATTGCTAACCACCCGTTTTTATTAACACATATGTTTGTTCAGTAAAGAATTTTCAAAGCTAACTAAAATATAGCATTATCGTTACAATACCTTGAATATTCCCATATTATGTCTTGAAGCATGACGATCAACAGGAATGTCCAAGATGGATTTGATCATATACCGCTTAAAATAAGGAACTATTTTAGGGACTATTTTGTAATTTTGGAGAAGTGGAGATAAACAGTTTTGAGTCCTCTACTGTAAAATTTAAAAAATAAAATAGTATCTTTAAGTCTTTGATAGCTGATCATAAATTTGTATTGTTTGTATTTATTTTACTGCATTGTGTTGTTTTGAAGGTTATGGAAAGCTATGTACATACAGCATGTAGCAATAGTAAAGGGTTATCTAGAGGAAGAAAGTCACACATTTAGCTTGAGATAAACAAATAAATACTGTAATAAATAAAGCTACTATTTGTAGTAATTTTCTTGATTACATTTATGTGTAGCAGGTGTTCCCATTTCTAAAGATACTAAAAGCAATAGACCATTATGCCCTGGGGGGAAAAAAGAGACAAGCATTGTTGATTTTTGCACAAGAAAAATGGAAATGGCTGTCAACAAAATATATAATGTTCTTATCGTTACAAATATTGCTACCCTATAGAAGGCATTATTTAAAAATATTTTTACTGATCCATACAGAAATGTAATATCCAGAATGTAAAGGGAAGAAAACAATTTTTTTCAACACAGTTACTTCGACTTTGCAGTACAAATGCATGCATATGGGAGAAAATAAGCAAGTGCCAACTCAGAGTACATTCCAAAACTGGCTGCCTTCTATAACTACAGTGAATTATCTCCAGCTGTCATGAGCTGTCATTTCTAATTGTAAGTTTAATATGCATACTGTGCTTACAAACTTCTTTGGGATCACATTTTGTGCTTATATATTGCAGAATATATTCTGTGTTACGAATGAAGGCAAATATTCTGTGTTTGCCCTAGAGGTTCTACATCTTATTAATAAAAACAATTGGAAAATCTCAGAAGAAATGGGATCCTGCTCATTAGAAATGATTAATTATCTTTTATTTCATCATCCATAGCATCCCCAGATAAGAGGCACTCTGCTGTACTTCTTTTCTAGTAGTTAAAGCACTGGGCCAGCAATTAGGACTGAGTTTTAATCTTTAATCAACTGGAAGTCTTTGGGCCATTTTCTTAGGCCTAGGAAGAAGGCAAACCAATTATTATTTTTGACAAGAAAGTGGCATGGATTAGTCCAGTTAGTCATGAAGGATCAAAATGTACTTGATGGAAGGGGAAAAAAGCAAACAAAATATCTGTAAAACCTACTCAATTGTTTACTGAAGATGGTTTGGAAAAATGTAGATCAACATATCTAGAAGGCAACTCAATAGGAAAAGCTGCACTAATGCAATCTAGTGTGTTTTCAGCTGCTTTTAAACAAAGTTTCAAAAATCTCTATGGGCAGCAATAAAATGTGCATAAGAGACTCATGCTTCCTGCATGATGGCTAGAGCAGAAAACCATAAAGCTCCCTTGAAAAAAATGAATTGTTAAAAGTTCTTTATTAATACTGTGCAACGTCTGTTTATTATCTTTAAGCAAAGGTTTCTGATAGTATTAAGTATAAATTGAGATTCCTGCTTGGAAAAAAATCCTGAAACACAGATGGTTGTTACTTTCCAGAGGCAATATGTTCACCAACAAGTGCAATCATAATACTCTTTTGAATTGTATATTTAATCATGAAATCAGAATAATTAAGGGACTGAAACCTAATTTGCTATTTAGAATAGTAAATTCAGATTTGAATAAGTCTTTGAGTACAGTTACAACTCCACTATTTGCAAATACAGCATTTCCGATTTACACTAGTAATTTTTTTTTGTAATACAACATTTACAACTTTTATTGTGTTGCTTTTAAATACAGTCAGGTTTCAATTATAGTGAACAGCTGCCAGTAATTCAAAATTTGGTTCCCAGAATATGCTATAACAGCCATATTTTGCTTATGCTTTATATTCATGTAAACTGAGTTTTCATTATTAAGCACTTCCACTTTTGCAATGGAAGTGTAAATAGGCAAATGCAAATGCAAATAGGTCATCTCTTTAAACTTCTACAGTATGTACAAACTTCTTTGGGAGGCTTTTTAACTATAACTTAACTTATATAACAGTGACAGTTATATAAGAAACAGGAAATCTCTGAGATTTTGTCTATCAGACACAATTTTGGGAATTTCCAGAGCACTTTTTGCATCAGTAATCGCATGCCCTGTTTTTAAACCAATCTTCCATATAAATATTTGTTTGTTCAAAATCTCAAATCTCCAAGTTCTTCACCGATTGCTTTGAAATTTTGACACAACGTTGTATTCGACTACGTACATGTTTTTATATATGTATATTATATAGATGTCACACCTGTGACAGGTAAAAACATGCTTTTTTGTAAAAACATGCTTTTTTGAAAACTAGCGCCATCTGCTGGACATAAAAGCAACACCCCCTTAGAGTTCATTTCTTCAGTATAATATATTCGGAACAGTTTGGCCTCTCTCCAGCTTTGTCCCGACGGTCCCTTTATGTGTGGCTGGGCTGTGGCTGCACCCTTTCCCCTTTCCCCTTTCCGCCTCTCCTCCGACGAGCTTCGCCATTTCCACCAAGGGGAGCCGAAGCCTTTCGGCCTCCCCCTCCCCTCTCTCTCCTCCCCTCCCACCAGGCTTTTGCTGTCTGCAGCGGGGTGGCCCCTGCCCCATCCCTCGGCCACCTCCTCCCACCCTTAAGCTGACCTCCCCCCACCCAGCCCAGTGGAGCTCCAGAGGTGGAGGCGGAGCGTCTCCTCAGCCCGGCCAGCTACGCGCGCTCTCCACCCCCCTCACCAAGGCGGCTCCGATGGGGCTGGGGCAGCGTCAGCCTGAGGCGCAGCGGGGCTGGGGTGGCCGCTGGGTGCCCCATGAGGTGGCGACTGCAGCGGCAACGGCGTCTCTGGATGGGGCCGTGGCCAGCGGGGGCTGCCTCACGTCCGCATCGCCAGGGTCGGCTCCTTCCTCCTCCTCTTGCTCCTCAGGGGACGCCAGCCGCCTCCTCTCGCCGCCACCGCTGAGGGAAGCCGGGGCGGGGCGGCAGCCTACTCCTCCTCCTCCTCTCCTCAGCTCGGCCAGGCCGGGGCCTGTGGCAGCATCCTCCATGGCAGCTCTTGCAGGGGCCACCGTGGCTCACTTCCATGCGGGGGCCACCTCTGCCAGGAGATTTGCTCTTTCTCTTTTCTTTCTTTTCCATTTAACCAGACTGGGCCACAGCAACACGTGGCCGGGTACAGCTATATGATATAATTTGCAAGTGCACATCTGTGTATGTATGTAAGAGGTAAAGCATTTTAAAGCACACATTTGTAGAGGGACAAGGAAATCAATCTCACATGTACATTTTTCTCTCTCAGCATTTTTTAATATATATATATATTCTGGACGTTACATTAGCAGTCCTATTTTATAATAAATGAAATATATGTATAATAAATGAAATATATGTATAATAAATGAAATATATGTTTCTTTGGTAAATATTTGCACCTCAAACATTTCTGATGTAAATATATCCTAACAGTACGGTCTCACTCTGGCTCTCACACACATTTTATTTAGTTTTGTTGTTTCTAAGATCGGGGGGGGGGGGGAATGTCTGCTTGAACCAACACAAACCATATCATATAGCTGTACACGGCCACGCGTTGCTGTGGCCCAGTCTGGTTAAATGGAAAAGAAATGTTCTTATATAGTTCAACCAACGAATCAAGCCCCCTCTTCCCCAAATTATAATGCCAGAGATGGCTACTTTGTCATATGAAAGAAACCTTTGCATTTGAATGTCTCTATTAGTATAAAAACTCAAATATCTTTACAGCAAGCAGTAGAAACGGTGTAACTAAAATCTGCCTTAGGTGCAGGTTCGTCATGCTTCAATTTCAAAAGGAACTTCTAAACTAATGAAACTGGTCACTAGATGTGTTGATCACAGAGCGATAGGGAGGGGAACTTAAAGTACAAGACGCACCTGCCTTTGTGGTAGAGGATTATTCATTTACCACATGGTACATTCACATCACATTTTGCTAAAAAGCACAGATAAAAATACAACATACGAAATATAAAAGGTTATAGGAAGCCCCGATGAAATATAGGTAGTCCTCGACTTACAACAGTTCACTTAGTGACCAAAGTTACAACGGCACTGAAAAAAGTTACTTGTGACCATTTATCACATTTATGGCAACCCCGAGGTCACCTGATTTATAATTGGGTGTTGGACAACTGATTCACATTGATGACGGTTGCAGTGTCTCGGGATCACGTTCTGCAACCCTCTGACACGCAATGTCAATGGCGAAACCGGCTTCACTTAACGACCGTGTCCCTACAACTTAACCGCAGTGATTCATTTAACAAACGTGGCAAGTAAAGTCGTAAAATGGGGCAAGCCTCGCTTAACAAATTTCTCACTTAAGAACATACGTTTTGGGCTCAATGGTGGTCATAAGTTAAGGACTACCTGTACAGTACATGTACATTTTGGACTGTCGGCTTCAAAACGATGTTTTGCCGGTAAGAACCCGTTAAGTGCGCGTCTGCCTAACTCCTTGGCCATCATCGTGGAGAAAGAGAGCCGACTCTGCATCCCAGGAAAGCCAAAAGAAAAACCGTCACCCGCCTTTCCCCCTACCCCCGCCCCCGGCCTCGATCTCGCCAACCGCTCCGGTGATCGCCACCCAATCCGCAAAATGGAGAAGTCCTCCACTGCGCAGGAAATGTGAGGGAGGGGGAAGGGGGGGAGGATTTCTTTTCCTCCCTTCTAGCTTTTCTCGGTGGTTCTTCCGCAGATCTTAAAACGTCACCTCCGGTTGGTGTTCCCGCTCCCCCCCTTAAGGGCCCTGGAGCCAATCGCGGCGTCCTCTGGTCCGAATTCTCCGCCCCCTTTTCCCCAACCAGTACTGAGTTGCCGTCCTGAGGCAAACAGGGCTCGCTCGCTCCCTCTTTCGGGTCGTATGCGTCTCTCGCTCGCTCTTTCTCCTTCTTCACCCCCGCCCCCCCCTTGCTGTCCACCGCCAGACGCCGACGTAGCAGAAAGAAAGAGAGATGGCGGCGGCGGCGGCGGCGGCCGAGGCAAAGGAAGCCGCGGCGGGAAGAGCGCGAGGCACCCGCAAGGTTAAGGCGACGTCGCGAGGGCGCCGTCTCGAGCTGTAACCGTCCTTTCCCCTTAGGACGCCCCCCCTCCTACGCCTCCCCCCGCCCCCCGTCCCGTTGCTTCAACCCGCCAGGAAGGCAGCTGCGACTCCCTTCCTCTTCCGAGCGCCTCTCCGCCTGGCCAGGGGGCGACGCCGGCCTCCCGAGTGGAGCTTCCATCCCTTCGCTATTATGCTGGTACCTCTCGGGAGCGCCGAGAGGGTCCCGTCCGCCCGAGACAGATGCTGAAAACCCTCCAGGCTTCGGCCGCCGTTTCTGCCTGCTAGGACGGCGCCTGGCCAGGACGCCCGGTTGGCTCTCCGGCTATGTATTTCCTCAGCGGCTGGCCCAAGAGGTTGCTCTGCCCTATAGAGGCTCAGGAGCCCCCGCTCGGGATCCAGGCCGACCCGCAAAGGACTTTGTTCGCCGTGTTGTCATCGTCCCAACTCAGCATCTGGTACAACAGGGTGAGTAAAGTTGTCACCCTATAATCACCACCCGCCTGGGTTTTTTTTTTGGCTACCGTCTCCTCCCGAAGCTCTCTTCTGTTTCCCCCACCCCCCACCCCCACCCAGCCAGATTGCTCCATACCTGACTTTGGCCTCTTCCCCATCTTGTTTTTGAATAGTGAGAAATAATTTTGTGTGCGTGGCTGTAGATAGGTATATACCAGTACATACGTATATACACGTGTGAGTGTGAATGTAAATACATGTGTGTGTGTGAAGATATAGATATCTATATCTTTGTCTATCTCGTATATATGTATATCTGTATGTATATTTCATCCATCCATCCATCCATCCGTCACTCCCTCATTGGGATGTGATGCTGAATTGGGAAATACTTTGAAAATGTGGCTCAAACAAAATTTGTGGCTTTGTTTTGTGGTATGGCTAAGGTTGAACATGTGTGTTAATATTATCCTTTTAAATGTAGGTCTTTTGCCTCTTCTCTTAAATCTTCAGATTGACAGCATAGTTTAGATGTATTTTTAGTTACTTAATGGGCTCTAGATGTGTCAAAAAGTTGAGTGCAAAGGAATGCTTACTTAAAAAGAAAGGACTTGTTTTGCAGATACAACAGATTGGTTCTGTTAGCATCCTTGGAATTTTTCAAAATTTTCTTTTAAACTTTACTGGTATTTCTTAATCTCAATTCCAAACCTGCCTTCAGGTACATCCAGATAGTCCTCGATTTAAATTTGCTAAGGAGACATTTGCTCAGTTAGCTGTGCCCCATTTTATGACTTTCCTTGCACCGTTGTTAAATGAATCACTGCAGTTGTTAAGTTAGTAACATGGTTGTTAAGTGAATCTGGTTTCTCTATTGACTTAGCTTGTCAGAGATTACAAAAGGTACACTACAACCATCATAAATACATGCCAATTGCCAAACATCTAAATTTTGATCACACAATCAAGGGGATGCTACAGTGGTCATAAGTGTGAAAAAGGATCATAAGTCATTTTTTCAGTGCTGTTGTAACTTTGAATGGTCACTAACTGAATGCTTGTAAATTGACGACTACCGGTAGTTGTAGTGGCTAAAGCATAGGGAAAAAATAATTCCAAGAAGCTGTTCACTTTTTTAAAAAGTAGTAGAACTGCATTCTCAATATTCTCCTAATTTATATCTTACATTTTAGGCATATTCCTCTTGATTATCCATTTTGTATACATGTGACAGTTATGAAAAGCATTTTAAGTTTGCATTTGAAATTTTCATAAATTTGAGTTTATTTCATATATTTCTTATTCCGTTGGATATCAAATTCCATGGAAGGAGTAGGATGTGCTGTTTATGTAAATTATATAGAGATGTATTTAGAAAGAACCAACTAACAGTAATGATGAAGATAATTGGGTGGGTTTAAATTTTGTGTAAGAGTGAAATATCTTTCAATAGCAACTTAGTAATGACATTTCTAACATAGTATAGTGCTGTATACTCAATTACTATATACATATGGCACACATTCCTTAAATATTTCTGTAATTGAATTTTTAAAATATCTTTTAATGTCCTATCAATCTGTTGATCTAAATTTAGCATTGACACATTGATTTTATAAAGTCCAGAAAGGAAGTTGAATTTTAGTTGTTCCATATGCTTCTAATTCAGTTCATATCTATGATGCAACGTTGTGTTGCAATCGCAGTCTGTTAGTTCCAGTAGTAATATCTTTGTAAGCATTGGTTTCAAAACAGTCAAGTTAGTGTAAGTCTACAATTCCCTGCAAAGTTATTCAAAATAGTAATCTTAAACATCTGCCTGGGACAAAGCAATGTCTTTTTATATAAGATCTGATGTTCTATAGAAAAGATACTGGTAATACTGGAAGGAAATTCAGAAAACAGTGATTAAAATTAAATGATTGGAGAACCTTCTTTTGGGGTTTCTTAATTTACAAAAAAAAGTAGAGGTGGAGTAATAAAACGAGAAATTTAAAAAGTGAATATGAAAAAAATATCATATATAATACTAGAACTGAAGATTAGTGAATCAAATGCAATGGAAGGATTAGGATGAAAAGGAAAATATATAATTATCTACAGTTCAATTTCTCAATGCGTATTAATCATCCACATGGCATTAAACAATTTAAAATACAGTTCTACATATACTTACACAAGAATAAACACTGAGCTAAATTCCAGAATATCAATTTCTAAATGAACGAGGATTATTATGCCATTACATACTAGACTTTTGTTGGCTGTTAGTTGTAAAAGATGAGTATAATTTATTTTTGTTTATAATTTATCATTTATCATTCTATTTTTCTGGTGAGGAGGGCAAGTTTATAATGCATTTGCAAACGTGTAAAATGTATTTATCTAGTACGTATAAGGGCTTTGATGAGGTAATAAGATTGTTCTTATTTTCTTAAATCCAGTGTAATATGTGCTTTTGATTAGGTTCTTTATGCAAATACAGAAAGCCTTTGTTATCTTCAATCTTGTTCTAGTATTTCACATATGCGTAATTTTTTTAGAAGTTTTCTGTATTTTATACGCCCAAATTCCAATAGTTCTGAATATATTACCAACCTTTATTTTGCTCTTCATCCTGTCCTAATGACTTCACATGAAGTTGTGAATTCTCCTTTGATAGAATCTTCAAACAGAAGTTGGATGGTTATTGTCAGAGTTGCTCTAATAGAGTCTGTTTTGAGATGGTGTTGGGTTGGATGACAACTAAGCCTCTTTCCAGCTCCAATTCTAGGAGTAGCTTACCAGCTTGTATAGATAAATATTTTTTAGAAAATGCCTAGTTTTATACATGTGTTTCTATAAACATCAGTGGTATCAATACTTATTTGTAATGTGTGTTATGTAAATATGGCATCAAAATGGTAAATAATTTTCAATATTAACAAGCATTGCTGGGAAGCTAATGTTTTCACTCTCTGCTATCAAATTAGAAATTTCCCTTTTTAATTGCAATTGGGATGTTATTAACAATGGGATCTATTCTATGTATATGCTTTGTTATATCCACTAGATAAAATATCACTGAAATGAATTTGATCCAGAGTCTTCTGTCATTAAAGTAAGAAATGGAAGCAATATCTAATAATGATTTTGGGCCCATTACATATGAACACTGCGTTGAGTTGTGGGATTTAAACAATTGAAAAGAGGAATCTTTTCCATTTCTCTTGCTAACAGTATTCTCTATTGAATCAACATATACTATCAACAGAGTAATTCCAGTTGGTAGCAACCATTTGCAAACATATTTTCACTTGTAAATTACAGTCTAATTTTACATTTCTAATATGTAAAGCACTTTTTCCTGACATTATGAATACATACACTATTTTGGATGGATGAAGAATTGGGTGACCTTTGCATTTTTTGGAAAAAGACAATAAGATTATGACTATTAAAATCTAAGACAGTAGAGGGAAAGGAATAGGGTCAGTACAGGAGCTAAATTAAGATACTTAATATGACTTTCAGGTTTCAGTTTCTAACCCTTTTGGGCCAGTAGGTGGATTTGGAACTGGGCCATAGTTGAACTAAATAAAGGGGCCAACATCAGAGGACTATTAACAAATCACTAAATACTGTTGTAATGAGCATGGTGTGTGCCATTTTTTTTGAAGTCAAGATGTTGAGGCTAAAGATAATTTAGCAGAATGGTTCTAAACTGTATGAGTCATAACTACAAATATGCAGAAGATACAAAAAGCTTGTTAATAATCAGTAGCATCTTCAGATAATTATAGCTGTTAGAGGAAAAGGTTTGTTTGTTAGGCTTATTCTCTATTCCACCTTTCTTTCAGAAGCTTATGTCTGTTTCAGCCTGCTACATTCCAAATTATTTCAGAAGTAACTCCCATAATGGAACTACTCATTTAGTGAGCTTGTGGGTATTACCCCTGTCTATGTTTTAATTAACTCCTGCTGCTAAGACACGAAGTCATGCATGGGATAAGGCAAGAGTCCCTTCATTCATGATGATTCTTACCTAGTTACGATTTAGAGCTACTCGGTACCGGGATCACATTGGGATTTGTGAACCTATCTGCATGTCTTTCAAAGTTCCTCCACTTTACCAAGGGTTTTACAGTTGTTTCTCTCAGGATTTCTATAGTGAGAAGATCTCTTCCTTTGAGCATGCCTGTTTCTGGGATGCTGGTGGTTGAGGCTACTAATTCCAAAGCTGTGGCTAAAAGGGACAGCTGTTATCCCATTTAGAGACTAAAGGGAGCTCATTTCAAGTGGCAGGTTGTAGTTGCTTCCATTATACCTTGCCTTTATTTAGCAATTTAAGACTCCAGTTCAACAGAGCCAGAGTTGGAGAAAAAATACAAATTCTTACAATCTGTACGTCATTCTACTGAAATGGATTTGAAAGTTATAGATATTAAAACAGGATCCCTGAAAGGTCCTGTTCCTCTTACAGAATTATTTTCTTACCTACAAAAAACACTCCTTATATTTTTCTTTACCAATTACGGATTATTAATAACAAGCTTTTCTTCCATTTTTGTTGAAATTTTGCTAAGTAGAAAAAGGATTTTCTGTACTTCTGTGCAGTCTAGTAGTTTCACAAGTCCCTTCATAGCACATTTTCCATTTTTTCCATTTTCAGGTACACTATCTATGTTTACCATCCAGGGGGCATTGCAAGATTGATCCAGGGTTTATAATGAACTCTAACATGTTAAGGTCCCTCAGTAGTGCTGAGCTGACTTTCCCTTGAATAAAACTGTTCTATTACCTTTTTCCTACATATTTAGAGTGGTACCATTAGCTTCTGTTAATTGTTTATGTCTGTACTTTTCTGTGAGCTGTCTTCTGAACCTCTCCGTGAGGATGTCCAGTTTAACCAGGAAAAAAAAACATTGCAAGAAAAAACATTTGCAACACACAGAAAAAAACCAGGCAATTTGCCTCATATTGTCTAATGCCCACCATAGCAATAAGAAACAAAGTGGGCATGTAGGCACATATATAAAGTAAACGCACATTACAGCAACCCAGACAAAACATTTCGAAGACCAAATATTCTCTTGTATTGGTAAGAGCCATTCCTGTGTATTCTCTGATACCTCTAGCTTTTCCCCCCTGCCCATTTGCTATATATATATATGTTGCCCATATGCACATGAATAAAGAAAAACAAGGTAGGGTGGTAACATCAGAGGAAACAACTTCTATAATCAAGGGCTTTATAAGCTCTTTATCTTTGTGATTTTCAAAAATCCAGTGTGAGCTTGAATTTTTTAAATTGATGCATAAGAGAATTGGTTGACATATAACATATGATTATATATATAGGCAGTTTGTTTGTATGCTTATTACAGTGCTCTGCTATGATTGTAATTTCCTGCCATTGACAATATTTAATGAGCTGTACTGTACAACACATGAAACAAAAAATAAAGCATATTTTTGAAAAAATTCATTTGCAAGCAAATTGCATAAGATAATTTTATATTAGAATTTGTATATTGTATATTAGAATTTTACTATAATTTCTATTGAAGGAGAAAATAGTGAAATGAAGTACAAGTATTTCTGATTGGGGGAAGTCATTACAGTAGTACAGGCAGTAAACACTGCTCTTCTTAAATGCTGCAACCCTCTTTTCCCATTATGCTGCTTTCCTCAGCAGCTTATCTTCTGCAACAAGTTGCCATTAGTTACTGCCATATGTTATGGGCAAGGTTATGCTTTAAACTCTATATCAGCCTTTCCCAATTGATGCCTTCCAGGTGTTTTAGGTTATAGCAATCATTGTTCTTGACTGCAGGCCTTAAATGGCAATGGAAGTGGAGGAAATGGTAATTGTAATTCAAAACAACTGGAGGAGCACCAGATTGAAACAGTTTGAAATAATATTATTGCAACAGCATATGCCAGAATACCAGTATCTTAATATTCCATATCTTCATTTTAAGATATGACCTTTCAGCTGAATTCCTATCATTGAAAGGTATTTGAAGCATAAAGATAAAGGGGTTAGTGCATTTATGATGTGCTGGCATATTATAGTAGTTTTGGGTTGCTTTGGGCTTGACAGAGTTTAAAAACTAATTTTTTTCACACTGTTAAATTTCATGAGTTACAATGAGAATTTATATTTATTATTATTTATTTTAAACATGGTGTATAAAAATATAAAACAAAGCATAAACATGGCTAAAAACATTGAATCAGGTGGACGGCTCCAACTAAAATGATGTAATAAACAGCAACATCTACAAAATAGGGACCTTAGACAAATAATAAACATTGTCCCCAGATCTGCAACCAAAGCCAAGTTTTCAAGCTTTCCAGACTTATACGAGAAAAAGTGCCACCCTTATCTCTGAGGAAATGCTGGTCCAGAGGATGGGACCAAAAGGCCTGCTTCCTAGGTCCTACAATTTAATGGCGGGGAGCTGGAACACACTCATTTTGCTGGAACATACTAGTCAGGCAGAAACAATTTGAGATAAGCAGTTTTTCAGATATCCATTTAAAATATTAAACATGCAGATATTACTCAGGTTATTTATTTGAATATACTAGAAACCAAGCCATTACAATAAAATTAATAAGTAGTTGAATTTATGATCATAGCGTTTATATCTATTGATTGTAGAATCTGTGATGGAAATACTCCACATATAACACTCTGCTAGCCTTGTTTAGAAAAATAGCATAGATCTATCCAGATATCTAAAAATAGTGCAATTATTTGAAAAGTAAATTATTCAAGAAATTATTGTTTTGTAATAAAAGCAAGTTGTTGAATGGTACTTTTTTTTAATTTATATATTCATAAATGGAAAAAAACCCATAGTTTTCGCATACATACTATGTTTGTTTTACAATCTTTTAATATACTCCTGGGACCCTTCAAATTGATTCCTGAAGTATGTTATTGCTACCATAGGGAATTTATAAATTAGCATCTTGGTGAAGCATCAGCTTACTTTGCAATGTTTCTAGTATCTAGTATAGATCTGAAACTTTGTGCTGCAAATGATAGAAATCAAACACTATTATAAAATAAATTCCTGAACAAATGCTCAGCCATTTGTTAAAATAAACATTTCTGAGCCAAAGAGAATGTTCTGATCTTTCCAAGCCTGAGAATTGTGATGCAACTTTAGTTTTTATTAATACATTTCTCACTTTGGAATGACTAACTATTCTATCTAAATTGAGCCGTTTTGAATGATAGCTGTACATCTTGAATAAATCTTTGAAACCAATAATAGTGCATGAGCCATATTTTTAAAGCAGAACGTTTTAAGGCATCATGCTTAATTTATTACTTGCCAAGTAAGTAAGATTATATTGTGGTTTTGAAATAAGGAACTCTTAGATTTTCCTAGCCACAGCTCTTAATTAGTTTGCTAAGAGGGAGCTTCTTAAACATGTTAATATGTGCTTTAGGTATAATGCATTGAATTTAGGTATAAAACAACATCTTAGAAAATATAAATAAACAATGATTTTTACAGTTCTACTATAGTTGTCTTTAAAAAGAATTAGGTAGGTATGCTATCACTTAAAGTGTTTAAAGCTATTTGAAAGAATTGAATTTATGAAAGTAATAGCTAGTAGATTTAACTTTTTTAAAGAAAGATAACATTGAAATATAAAATAATGTAACTATTGTGTACTATCTCTCTTCCTATCCCAGCCCAGTGTGCTAATTGTAAGCTACAAAGAAACACTAAAAGCTGTGTCGCAATTTGGACATTATGACCAAGCTGAATGGAAGCCTGACAGTACTACGATAGCTGTTTCGGTAAGTAAATAAACTTATATAGAGACATTTTATGACTCTTAATAGGCATTTCACATAACATTTTATTGAAACAGATAGAAAATTAATTAAAAAGTAAATTTAAAATGTAGATTGAGTTGGTATCTATATTTTTCATCTATATTTTTTGTTTAGAGCAACCATGATCTGAGTGTCAGATGCCATCTCTTTAAGCTGTCATCAGTTAGGGCTGTTCTACAAGGCTATCACAGAGTCCTTTGCCACTCTTTTTTGTCTTTCCTCCAAATATGTTGGATAAAGAATGTAGTGTCCTATGATTCCAGCAACAACTTGTCTGAATGCATCTGAATTTGTAGTTGCATTATGCTTCATAAAACCATCATTCTTCATAAAGACATACATTCTGAATTTTGGTATCTCATTCAAACATGTATTCACATCTTTAAGTTGTATTAATCTTTGTAATATATTAAATACAGCAATAGTAGGACAACCTCTTAGAGGTGACCCATGCTTACTTCATTTTCTGCTAAGATTTGAAACTCTTTATTTTAATTGTTTAATATATTCCTGTAATTTGTCAGTTCAATCCTGAAGTTCTCTGAATGATGCACAGGGAGATTGTGAGGCCACAGTTATTCTCCCTTGTTTACTTGCTTGATTGGCTAACTTTATTCAGAATCATAGTTGGCCATTAGCAATTTTTTTACTAGTTACATTCCAAAGCACTATTTTAAGGCTGTTTTTGAATATATTTGTGTCAAAGTTGTGAAAACATTTAATTTTTTAAAAAAAGAATGGCAAGATTAGGTTTGGATTGCTTAAAAAAACCTGATAGCATTCTTCTGGGCTGTTGTAGCTGTTGTAATTACTATTTTTTTGAAGAATCTATATCTAAACCTATATCTGTTTACTTATATAAATCCCAATGAAAGTTAACGGTAGCTTCTTAAAATTATACAACTAAATATAAAATAATAACGTTGGAATAATTGTTACAGAATAATGTAGACTAAATGTCAAATTCAGCCTTTTTTCATGTCAGTATATATACAGAACTGAGCCTTGTAACATTATCAACTTGTATGGCAAATGGAACTCAAGAATGTGCATCTATGCTGATGTCAGATTGATACTTCCACATAGTATTGTCTTACACTTTCTTGTAGCATGACATAGCAAATGAATAAATTATTTAAAGACAGATAATGGTAAAGAATGCAAAATTAAGTAGACGGTGCTATCTTGTTCCTTTTGTTTCTTTCAGACACTGAATTTAATTAGAACATAATCTGGAAATTGTAATATATACTTAGATATATAAACACATCTGTCTATATTTGGATTCATAGTTTTGCATCAAATATTAAAGAAAATATTACTAGAAGCAGCTGTCGAAATACGTTTTTCTTTCATCATATTCTTAACTGAAAAACAGGAAACCATGCATGGAAAGAAACCTGAAACCTTTATATTTTTTTTCTCCTTCTGTCTTTGAGAAATATATTAAATTATTTAAAAGAAGGAATCTAGTTAACATTCTTTTAAGTATCTGTCTTTTTATTTAGAGTCCATATTAATTTAATTTTTGGGGAAAATGCTGATTAATATTGTGGGCAGTTACCCATCAAATGGGGAGGTTACAATTAAATAAATAAAACAACATATTGAAACTAAAGAATGAAAATTCAAAAATCAGGTGTTCAAACTGTGATATTGTGTGCTCTCTCTCCCTCCCTCCCTACCCCATATAAACTCTGCCTTTTAAGTACCTGTCCGTCTTAAGGTTTTCTTAAACTTTTTTTTGGCCATTAGGTCAGAATTAATATTGTTTGAATATTGGGGAAAATTAATAAAGTCCATAGGAGTTTGGGGTTAAGTATATGGGTAGCAAACTAAATTAGTCTCGTGTGTTTGTGCGCGCACGTGTGTGTGTGTGTGTGTGCGATGTTTAACAGTATTAAAAGAAAGTAATTTATGCTGCTCAATAAACAATAATAAATTTCGATTTGATTTGATTTGACTTACAAGTATACCTTGAGTTATGGTCACAATTGGCACTGGAACTGCTGTCATCAGTTGGTGTGGTCATACACCGAAACGTTACATGATCACACTGACTAATGACAGCATTCCTTCGCATTGTAGTCATTAACTGAGAATTGTGGGTCATTAAGCAAGTATCCATCCCAATCAAGCCATTCTGGCCTTGGTCCCTCAGCTTTTCCAGTAACACGCAACCATAGGGTTATATGGGGGCACTGCAATGGCTATAATTTTGGGCATGGATCATAAGTCTCTTCATTCAGTGCTACCATAATTTCAAATGGTCACAGAAAAAACGATTGTATCCGAGGACTACCTGTTTTCATTTTTTCCCTTGAGTACAACATTCCATATGTTTTAAATATATGGAATTACTGACAGCTCTGATTTTTTGGAAAACTTTTAAATCTATGCATTTTTTAATTTTGTCTATCTTAACTTTCAGACTGCAAATGGATACATATTATTTTTCAATCTTATTTCTGCAAGAGACAAATACCTGTATGAGCCAGTCTATCCCAAGTAAGTTTTGCTGTAAATCTTTTATTTGTTCCACTGTACAAGGCTACATGTATAATACCACAGAAACAAATTTCTAGTTGCACAATAGGAATTTTCCTTTGTTTTCCTTTCCATCCCTCCCTGATCTTTTTCGGTACTTTAACATTTTGCTAAAAATATTATTTTTGATCCAGAAAACTATTCATATGGAAAAATATAGGGAAAGAAAAAGAAATTAGCTTTTTGTATGACATAAAAATATGGATATATTAGTAATGTGTACAGTATATTTGTCAATTCCTTTTACTCCATAATATGAAAATTTTAAATCTTGTTTTAACAGCAGGAGCTTGAAAATTCTATTGAATAAGTGTAAATAAGAAAAAATATATATCGGATCAGTTGTCTAGAGAAAGGATGGACAGGTTTTAAGTGTATTCAGAAGTTGACGGTGGTTTGTTGGTTCAGTGTATCGGCAGTGGTTTGTGGTTGGCAGAGGTTTGTTGGTCAGTGTATTCAGAAGTGTAATGCAAATTAACCAACATCTAGTTACCCCAATAATTGTCATGTTAACACTTCATATGAAGTGTTAACATTGTAATAAAGCTTTGCTTTCAAAGCTATGATGACCTTTGATGGCATAGAAATGATACTAAGCCACTATCTTGAATTAACTGCATCTAAGGCAAATTAATTAATTTGGGAATATATAAAACTCCCCAGTTTGGAATAGTTCAGGAGAACTTTGGAACATTCTGTAATTCTTCCACATCAGACTAAACTTTTTCCAGGATCATGCTGTCCCAGGGATGATCTGTGGTTGAAATGTAAGATTTAAAGAGTTTTCCAGAATTGTTTATGAAGCAGTGAGCTCTTCAGCCTCCTTATAACAAAATCTTAGTAGAACATTTTAATATTTACCATTTGGTTCCTTAATTTATGTATAATCAACAGGAACAGTACAATTTTAGAACTCAATCTGCATTAAAAAAAATCAACGTAATAAAAATCTGCCATTGTGTTTTGATCATTTTGTGTTAGCTTCATGTTAATAAACAGAATTCTATTAATTAAATTCTTTCACTATGTTAAGATGTTAGTTTTCAGGGAAGTAAGCTACCATAAATAATGTGAGAATGTAACAACTCCAAATATTCCTTCTCCTAATATCAAATTGTGTCCTGTGATTTTGAAAAATAGATAGTTTTCAGCCAAAAATTAAATACTTTATGCTTTTGATTAAAACTGTACTCATCTTTAGAAAGTCTTCTCATCACTGCTGCTTCTAATGATAATACTCTGTCAATATTGGAGGAAAAACTTGTAAATCTATTATGGAAAAATGACAATCATCTCGGACAATAATTTTATTCTTTGGAAATGCTATACGTGAAATATACATACTTATGTTTATGATAGAAGGAGAGATACATATGTAGTTCAGAAATGCTCTTAGGCTTGATAGATAAATAGATTTCTAAGAGTATTATAAAACATTTTTGCTGACAATCTCTCATATCTCCTTATAATAGAATTATAATTTCTATACAATGTATGCATATAAAGCATTTTATATGAAATCACTTGTTGCTTTTGCTTTCTGTCATTCATGTGTTCTTTAGATGATTTTCCTTTTCATTTCTCCTAATTTTTAGACATCTATGGTAAGAGACTGCAGAAATATAGCTCTTGTTGATGTTGCAACATAGATGAAACATTCTTTCCTGCTTCTGTCATCAACTTACATTCAGAGTTTAAAGGTCAAAGCTATTGAAGTACTAAAATAAGTTCACAAGGCTATTTTGTGTGTCTGAGTATTTTAAATGGGTATGATCATCTTTTATTTTTCAACTTTTTCAATGGCTATCAAAGAAAAAAGAGTAAAGTGGAGCCATTTCTGTTAAAGGATTTAGCATGGGATTGAATTCCAGCTTGATTCCCCTAGACCAGTGATGGCTAACCTTTTTTCTAAAGGTGTGCCAAAACTATGTTCATGTGCGGTATAGCACGCGCATGCCCTAAAGTGCGTGCCCACCCACCTGCGCATGCACGAGAAACCCCCACCAGTACATGCGCGAGAAACCCCCCACCATGCATGCACAAGCGATCCCCATGCACAGGGGTGAAATTTTTGCCCTCCCCATGTTCCGGAGGCTTTCCTGAAGCCCAGGGAGGATGAAAACGGCCTCCCAAATGGCGTCCCAATGGCCCAACCAGAAGTTTGGGAACTAACTTCGGGTTTGCCCGTTGGGCCATTTTTCACCCTCCCCAGGCTTCATTTTCGGCCTTCTGGAAGGCTGAGGGAGGTCGTTTTGCCCTCCACAGGCTTCAGGAAAGGGCCGAGGGAGGTCATTCTCCTAGGCGCTGCTTGGAGTGTCCAAGCACGGGTTAACATCAGCTTGCTGCCCAAGGACTGAGTTCGAATTCTTGTAGCTCCGCCTCTTGCTCCCCTCAGAGGCTCAGTTTTAAAAACTCAGTCGCCCTACAGGACGCAATTTGGGGAGATCCAGTCCTTGAGCAGCAGACTGGACCCTTTGGTTAGTGTAGTTAGCTCCTTTTGAGTAAAATAGTTAAGTTTAGTTAGCTCCTAGATAGAAGTTTGTTATTTTTCTGTATTTTCTTGGATTTTCTTGCATTTCCGGCTTTTTGCAGTTTGAATTTGGCGCGTGAGCCAGGCTGCCTGGAGCGCGACTCGCTTCTCGCAGCGACGAGAGCAATCGCGCCGGGGGGGTTCGTTTGGCGGCTGCCAGCGAACAACGGGGGTGCAGGTAGGAGACTAGGACCCCAAGGGACAGCATTAGGCTGTTGCCTTTTCCCCCGGTGCCGCTCCAGGCGTGAAAACGCGAACGGCGGCCATTTTTAGTTTAAAAATTTTGGCGCGCTTTTTCTGCCGGGGCTTTTAGCCTCATCGCGTTGCCTGCGCTCTCTGCAGATCGCCGCAGTAGGGGTTGAAGAGGACCATTGCAGGGTCTCCTGACTGGGTCTCTTCCCCTCCAGACCTACAAGCGGCCACAGGGGTTCTTTTGGTCATCTAGACCATTCACCCTTGCCTTCTTCAGCGCTGATCTGCTGGCTTCCGACCTCATCTCAGCCGGAGCCATTTTCCAGCCACCACTTGCCTACAGCAGGAGGATCCCAGAGATGCAAGCCTCAGATTCTCCAGCACCTCAGCCATCGGGAAGGATTCCCAACACTATGGAGAAGCAAGTGGATCAGCAGGCTGGCCCACCAGCAGCTAAACACAGCAGGACCAACCCTGCTGCTAAAGGTGAAGGGGTGGGATGCCCAGCTAAGGGGAAGGCTCCTAAAGCCAAGCAGCCTTCTAAGGCTGAGGAGAGACTAGCTGCTAGGAGGCAGAGGGCCCTGGAGAAACAGTTCCAGAAGGCCTTTTCTGCCCAGCAGGCCCTTCCTCCAGCCCCTAATCCTGGGGAGGAAGGGGTTCCTGTTCCATCTACCTCCAGACAGGGGATTCCTCCCTCCCTTCCAGGGGAAAGAGAGGAATTCGATTTTTCCCCTAATCCATCCAGGGCCTCCATGGGTTCCCCAGGCCATTCCCTGGCAGCAGATTCCCTTGATGAGGCAGACTCCCTGGCAGAGGAGGGGTCCTTCATCTATTCAATAACTGGACCAGATACCCCTCAGGCCCACGACCTCCCCTTGCCCAAAAGCATGCAGGAGGTGGTGGCTGAGGCCATCTCTCGGGGTATCACTGATGGGATGATGCAGCTGGCATCTAAGCTTCCCTTTGCATCTGTAAATCCCAGTAAGGGGAAACCAGCTAGGGCACAAGGTCCCCCAGCTAGGGAGGCCTCACCTGATCCCTCGGGCATCAGCGAGGTTTCTGACTCAGAGAAGGTGGAGCGTGATGCTCCAGACCTCTCAGGATGAAAATTCCACTCCAGAGCCTCCCCCCTCTCTGGGGCTTTTTAACTCTTCCATGTTTAGGGCTATTCTGACTAAGGCCCGGGCTGCAGGACCCCAGATGGGCCTTCCAGCCCCCAAGCCCAAACCTACCTCGGATCAGGCTTCCATGGAGACCATCGGTCCCCAGGACCCAGGGGCAGGGCTTTTCAACGAAGTTTCCCCCCCCCCCCCTTAGACTTGGTTCCAGCCCCTCAGCTGTTCCTAGACATTATCCAACGCCAATGGACCCAGCCTGGGTCCTTGGCAAATCCCAGCGGGAACGACAAGAGGTTATTTACCATGGAAGAGCCTCTGGAGGAGCTTCTAAAGCTCCCCCAGGTCGATGACCCCATCATGTCCCTTACCTCCAATTCGGCTCTACCTGCTGAATTACTGGAGGGGCTCAAGGCAGAGGACAAAAGGGCTGAATCGTCTTCTATCAAGACGCATATGGCCACTGCCTGGGCCATGAGAGCATCTTCTGCCTCTTCCTACTTCGGGAGGGCAGCTCTCTTCTGGCTTCACAAGCTATTGGCCGGCCTACCGGCTGGGGACACTAAAATGAGGCAGAACGTAAATAAAATCATAGCAGCCATAGAATACTCTGCTGATGCTTCACTTAGCGCCACTAAGTTTTCCTCCAGGGCATTGGCCGCCAATGTGACCTCACGTCGCCTACTGTGGCTCCGCCACTGGCAGGCAGATGTCAAGGCAAAGTGGAAGCTGGCTTCCGCTCCCTTTAAGGGTGGGAAACTTTTTGGGGAGGCCTTGGATTCCTTTCTGATTGAATCCAAGGATAAACGCAAGATACTCCCAGCCATGACCAAGAAACCTGAACGCAAGGGCCAGCCCTTTCGGAAGGGTTCCTTTCGGGGCTCCGAGCCTTCCACCTCCTCAGGTGGTCCAGGCCGTCCCTTTCCCCAGTCACAGGAACGTCCCCAGGACAGGTCTTTCTACAGGGATAGAAATAGACAACAGGGCTTCCATAAACCTTCCCGAGGGGGGTTCTCCAACTGCCCCTTCAGGAAATCCAAGTGACAGTCACAGGGACCCTCCCATAGGCGGCCGTCTCCAACTCTATGCCGCCCAGTGGGAGGAGACCATGACGGACGTGTGGATCCTCAACACGATCCGTCACGGCCTGACCCTGGACTTCCTTTCCCCCCCCCCAAGATCCCGGGTTCGCTGCCCCACTCCCAGGTCACCTCACAAGCTCCAACTAATGAGGGCGGAGATAGACCACTTTTTAGAGATAGCGGCCATAGAAAGGGTACCCGAGGGTCAGGAGGGCACAGGCTTCTATTCCATCCTGTTCCTAGTCCCCAAGCCATCGGGAGGGGTGCGGGCAATCTTGGACCTCAAGCGACTCAACAGGCATCTAGAATACAAGCGTTTCAAGATGCAGTCCCTGCAGACCATCCTGGGTTGCATCAAGCAGAGAGACCTCTTGACTTCGATAGACCTGAAGGAGGCGTACCTGCACGTTCCGATTCACCCGGCGCATCGCAGGTTCCTGAGGTTGCAGTTTGCCAACCAGCATTTCCAGTACAGAGCCCTTCCCTTCGGACTCTCGTCAGCCCCACGCACCTTCACCAAGCTGCTGGCCGCCATCGCAGCTCACCTGCGCTCAATTCCAGTGAGGCTGGAGTGCTACCTGGACGACATCTTGATCCACTCGTCATCCAGGGATCAGGCGCAACAAGACCTCAACACCACCATTCAGGTCTTACAACAGCACGGCTTCTCGGTCAACCTGGCCAAGAGCCATCTCAACCCGACCCACAGGATCCAGCATCTCGGCACCATCATCGACTCGGAGTCCTGCAAGGTCTTCCTCACACAAGAGAGAGTGGACAGCATCAGGTCCCTCGTGCGGAGGATCCGGTCCACCAGGTCAGCAACGGTAGTTTCCCTCTCGCAACTGCTAGGGAAGCTGGTGTCCTGCATTTCGGTGGTCCCGTGGGCACGCCTCCACGCGAGGGATCTCCAGTGGCTCCTGCTGCCCCTCCAGAGACGCATGGCCAGCAACTCCAAGAGGGTGATACGTCTCCCTCCCAAGGTAATCCGTTCCCTCCGATGGTGGCAGTCGGACGCTCTCCTAAAGGGTTCCTACTTCAAGGAGCCGGAGCGCCTGGTCATCACGACAGATGCCAGCCTCTTCGGGTGGGGGGCACACCTTCAGAACCAGGTGATCCAGGGCAGATGGTCTCCAGCGGAGCTCGCCCACAACATAAACTGGCTAGAGCTCCGGGCTGCCAGACTGGCCCTGAAGCATTTCCTCCAGCTGATCAGGGACAAGGATGTGCTGATCCTGACCGACAACATCGCCACGAAAGCATACATCAATCATCAGGGCGGCACACGATCCCTTGCTCTGATGACGGAGGCGGAATCCCTGGGTCGGTGGGCGGAACGACACCTCAGGTCTCTGCGGGCAGACCACATCTCGGGAGAGGACAACGCGACGGCAGACTGGCTCAGCAGATCCACCATCCAGAACGCGGAGTGGCGCCTTCACCCAGATCTGTTTCATCAGTTGTCTCTGCGATTCGGCCTTCCAGTTGTCGACCTCTTCGCGTCTCCGGCCAACGCCCAACTACCCAGGTACTTCACGAGGTTCCAGTGCCCAGGGGCGGAAGGCACGGACGCTCTTCGTTCTCCCTGGCCTCCGGGTCTGCTGTACGCCTTCCCGCCCCTGCCGCTAATCCCACAGGTCATCGGGAAGATCCTGACAGAGGGAGCGGAGGTACTGCTGGTAGCTCCTCACTGGCCGAGGAGATCCTGGTTCGCAGACCTGGTCAGTCTCTCAGTGTCTCGTCCCTGGCGCATTCCTCAGGACCGCATCTCCCTCAGCCAAGGGGCCATCCATCACCCGGAACCCCAGTGGCTGAAACTTGCCGTGTGGCACTTGAAGGGGAGATCCTGAGGCTCAGCGCATACTCGGAGAAGGTGATCCGCACCATCCAGGCATCCAAACGTCCATCAACGATTAGAATCTATGAAGCTACCTGGTCGGCCTTCTCTCGCTGGTGCCTTCATCACCAGATCTCTGCCACTTCTGCCACCGTTCCCCAAGTGCTGGACTTTTTGCAGGACGGCCTTGACAGGGGTCTGGCACCAAACACTCTCAAACGCCAGACTGCCGCCTTGGCCTCCATCCTGTCTACTGAGTCGCACCTGTCCCTCAGCAAACATCCGCAGGTGCGCAATTTCCTCAAAGGAGCCTCCAATCTGGCTCCTCCTACCATCCACAGGTATCCCACCTGGGACTTGTCCGTGGTGCTACGTTCTCTGTCCGGGCCACCATTTGAACCCCTTCGGACAGTTGGACTACGCCACCTGACCCTCAAGACGACGTTCCTCATTGCCATCACTTCGGCACGCCGGATCTCTGAACTGGCGGCCTTGTCAGTCAGAGAGGACCTTTGCGTCATCCACTCCGACAGAGTGATATTACGTCTGGACCCGGCATTCGTACCAAAGGTCAACAGCGTTTTCCACCGCTCGCAGGAAGTGATCCTCCCGGACTTCTGTCCGCATCCCAAGCACTCCAAGGAACGTGAGTGGCATAAGCTGGACGTCCGCCGTACCCTGCGGATCTACATGAAAAGAACAGCTCCTTTCCGCAAGTCGGAGGCCCTCTTTGTGTCATTTCAACCTGCCACCATGGGCAAGAAGGTCACCTCCGCTACAGTAGGGCGCTGGATAAGGGCGTGCATCCAGCTGGCCTACGAACATCAGGGCAGGCCGGCGCCTCCTCGTATCACCGCACACTCAACAAGAAGTGCTGCCACATCGGCCGCATGGGCCACCCAAGCATCCATCGAGGACATCTGCCGGGCTGCTACGTGGTCAGGCCCGTCACCGTTTGTCAAGCACTATAGACTGGACACTTTTGCCTCGGCTGAGGCAGCCTTTGGGAGAAGAATTCTGCAGAGGGTTGTGGCTAGCCCCGCGCCCGTGAACAGTTCTTCCCTCCCTGGGGGATCATAGCTTTGGCATGTCCCGTGTTTGGACACTCCAAGCAGCGCCTAGGAGAATGACCGTTGTCTTACCTGAATGGTCTTTCTCTAGGCGCTGCGGGAGTGTCCAACCCCACCCTATCAGGGGTCGCGGGGTAGTTTCTTCATTGGACTGGACTATTGCATTGACAGTTCCTTTGGACACTCCTTCGTTTTTTAAAACTGAGCCTCTGAGGGGAGCAAGAGGCGGAGCTACAAGAATTCGAACTCAGTCCTTGGGCAGCAAGCTGATGTTAACCCGTGCTTGGACACTCCCGCAGCGCCTAGAGAAAGACCATTCAGGTAAGACAACGGTCATTTTGCCCTCCACAGGCTTCATGAAAGTCTCCGGAGCCTGGGGAGGGTGAAAATCAGGCCCAACGGGCCAATCAGAAGTTCGTTCCCGAACATCCGGTTTGCCCGATGGGCCTGTTTTTGGCTCTCTCTAGGCTCCGGAGGCTTTTCTGAAGCATGGTGAGGGCAAAACGACCTCCCTTGGCCCTCTGGAAGGCCGAAAATCAGCTGGTGCGTGACAGAGCTGAGGGCTGCCATGCTGGCAAATATGACTCCGCATGCCACAGGTTCTCCATTACGGTCCTAGATTGAAAAGACATAAATAGAATGTTTTAAATGAATTTACATTTAATTTCATTTTTTAAATGAACATGTGATGTCATCAGGGGGGTCCATAAAGGCTTGAAGAAATGTTATGATTTATATCTGGAGTTAAGTCTTGGGGGGGGGGTGTCCATGGCCGTAGCCCATGGCAACAAAAAGTATTTAAAGGGGGTCCACGGTGAAAAAAAGGTTGATGCCCACTGATATAAGGCATTGGTTGAATTTGTGGCAGGAGGAAAAGAAGACAGAGAATATTTTGAAAACAGAAGCGTGTGTAAGCAGAGCAAGAAAGAATGATGGATATGAAAACATTAGCTGTTCAGTTGAGGAGGCAAACGGGAGCAAGGTTGTGGGGTTGCATTTTTGTTCAAGCCTGTTGGTCCCAGATACAGCATCCTCAGCTTTCTATTTCCTTTGTCTAACTGGATGCTGCACTTCCCAAGCAAATCATTTGTCAGAATTAGAAATGGATATGCCTAGAATTAGAAATGGATATATATAGGAAAGTACAGTTGACAAAAATATAAAGCTAGATAAAGAAAAAACAATTAAGCAAATGAGTCAAAAACAGTATACTCTTTCATTTATTTATTGAGGGAAAGGAGCCAAGGCTATATGTTGATTTTGAGACTTGTGTAGAGAACAGATCACATTTTAGGTTGCATTTATGCAGAAATATTGAATATTTAAAAAGGTTCATAAACTTTTATGCACCACAATATATGTATGGTCTTTTCACTGTTTAGGTGTACAGGTAGTGTTCGACTTACAACAGTCCATTTAGTGACTGTTCAAAGTTACAATGGCACTGAAAAAATGACCAATGGTCATGTGACCATTTCCCACAACCATTACAGCGTACTCATGGTCATATGATCAGAATTCAGACACTTGGCATTTATTTATGATGGCCAGAGTGATCTAGGGTCACCCAATCACCTTTTTCAACCTTCTAATAAGCAAAGTTAATAAGAAAGCCAGATTCACTTAACAACTGAGTTACTGACTTAATATTTGCAGTGATTCACTTAACTTTCTTGTGGCATGAAAGGTGGTAAAATGGGACAAAACTCACTTAACAACTCTCACCTAGCACCATTGTGTTGGGCTCAATTGTGGTCATAAGTCTAGGACTACCTGTACAAGATAGGCTACAAGTATATATTTATTGCCTTATTTATTTCATGTCTAGGAATACAGGTATTTAGCACATTAATTCTATCTTTCATTATCACACTAAAATCAAGATGAGTAAGAAAGAAAATCTCAAGTGTACAAGGTACTTTGTGCTTACCCAGAATTACATTGGACAAGGATTCCTTATCTACACAGTGCATCGTCTCATAACTTGCTGATATGTATTTTTTTTCTGCTGCTACACAGAACATCTTAATTAAGCTTGTTGAGTGTTTTAAAATGTGGTTACGAAGAATTATTTTTTTAGGTGACTTCAACATGTTTCAGTTTTATTGTTTTCTTACATTTTCGACATAGTTGGCATTTTGCACAGTCTGTGTATTTGAGTGAAACTGAGATGCATTTAAGATGCTAGTATTCTGATTATTCAAATAGTTTTGTTCGTTTGGGTTTTTAAAAATGTGTTTATTGCATTATTTTCATATAAAATTAAGCAGTTGGCTATATTCCTAACTATTTTATTTACTGGTTTTGACTGCTTTTCAGTTGAGGCTACTGACAGTTTTCGGGTGATATTAATTCATTTCATTTATCGTTGACTGTTTTTCTTTCCAGATTCTTAAATAACTTTGTAATATGTCCAATAAATAAATGTCTTCCTAGCCTGTTGTAATGAGTTGTATATTTTTATAATCCAATGCAATAAACTGAAGAGATGCTACATATTTTGGACTGAGTGTCTTTCAGAAATCATTACTCATCCCTATTTAATGTAACAATGTAGTCAGTATTCATCTGAAGAACAGTATTTGGTGTCTTTGCTATTATGTCATTATAATAAAATGTGATTAATGAAATGTTAATTACAATCTCTCTGTGTTAGTTGGAGTAGTAGAGAGCTCTTAGTCTAGATGTTTCTGTTCTATCCAAATGTTTGAGCATGGGAGATAGGAATGAAATTTAGAGGAGGACAGGGTAGAAAAGGAACAGCATGCTTTCTGACTGCAAGGAATTCTGGAATTATCTCCCATTTTAAATTCTACTGAAACCTGATTGTTATTCAGCATTTGTTCTATGATTGTATTATCTTATTGATTTGATCTTATTGCATTTTTCTGTTTGAAATATACATTTAATTTCATATGTAACTGGATTTAGGAGGACTTGGACTCCCACATTAATACATTGTACTTCAAAGTGGTCAGTTCTTATTATTTGATTATCTGACAAATAATCGGTACATCATGAGAAATCATTATGGTTCATAGTTAATGGTTATGGTTTTTCTATTGAGGCAATATTTTTAATAAATTACTTAGAAGAACAATTTACATGGTGTGATAAGGGAATAGCCTTTAAGGTAATTTAGAGCCTATTCCAACTAACTCTTCTTGAAATGATCTCTCCCAATACCTTGTGGATAAGATTCTGAACATTTGTTAATTTTTGAAAATACTTTATTTTTATTTATTTTTTTCTTGGTAAAGTCTTTTATGGTTTTGATCATGAAAATCATGATACAAATAATTGAAATAAACAAATCTGTGTTTTCTGCACATTTAAGCTTTTCTTGATGAAAATTTCTTTCAAGTTCTTTCAAATTGCAACATACAGTTGTTGTTGATTAGAGAGTATCTTTCTGAGTATAAAGTAAGTCTTCAGTCTTTATGATTTTAAAACACTGATTAGATTGTAATCTAGTTATAGGAATTGTGGAGCTATTTTGCATAAAACTCATTCTTGCAAAGATAACCTGTAAAGCTATGAATATTTGATTGTCTTAGTATCACATATTTGATTATATCAAATGTCAATTTTTTAAAGTATTTTGCAGTGAAATACTGTGTATCTCCACGAGTAGAGGAATCTCAATGCCATGCAATAATTTGAGGTTGAAGAGCATTTCCTTAGAGCTTCCTTTGGTGGCTGGAGGAAAAGTGTGAATTAGACTGACTATTGGTCTCCTCAGGCCTTTTTTTAAAAAATAAGAATTGTTTTCAGGACCACAGCTTGTAATATAAATGTAGGTGGGTGTTTAGAATGTTTTACTTTATTATGTATCTTCTCTTCAGATCAAGATTTATTTTAAGAACTTATTTTAAGGATTTATTTAACCACAGACTAAATTAGTATGTTAATGTATAGAATTTGGGGAAAATGAATTAAGCATTGTTGGTTCTTTTTTTTAAAGAGGAAGCCCCCATCTGAAAGGAACACCGTATTATAAGGAAGAACAATGCGCTCCATCATTAAATCTAGAGAAGAAACAAGTGCTAGATTTACAAGCAACTATTACCAGGTACAGTGGCTAATAACTTCTATATTTAAATTATTTACCAGAACAGCAGAAAATAAGATGATTAATAATTTAGCACATAGTATAATTAAGAGTAGAAGTGAATAATATCATATTAGAGTATCCATTTTCTTGGCAGTTCCTCAGAATCTTGAATAAATCTTATCATCATCTGCTATCTAATTCTTTTAATGAGAAATGCTACAGCTATCCCTACCAAACAATTTCTGGAAAAAAGCTTACATATTGTTATTTATCAGTTTGACTGCCGTCTCATTCAGAAAGTGACTCACAGTGAATACAGAATATTATTAAAACATATGCTATCTTATTTCTAGGCATATCGTTTATAATAATCATTTTTATGGTTACATGCCTAATTCAAATGTAACTAATTTACTGTTGAATAACATGAAATTTTATTTTAAAATGTGAATCATACAGATTTTTTTCATTGAAAATATATAATTTTGAATTATTTTTTTACTAAATCTTTTCAGCATGGCATTCTTGAAATAAGATCAAATATACTTAGTGGATTGAAAAATTTCCCATCAATATTCAAAGTATCTAAAGAAAATTCTGAATTCACAAGAAATATAGATTCTGCAAGACAGGATGTTTGAACTTTCAAATGTTATTTCATGATTGAGTGAGTGAGTGTGTGTGTGTGTGTGTGTGTGTGTGTGAGTGAGTGAGATACTATTTGGACACATTCTCTATGCCTTTTCCTGCAGCAACACTGAGTGGCAGGACATGGATACTCCTAAAGCCTTTGCATTGTGCAACCTAGTCCTCACTTATGAACCACAAAATCTGTCATTAAGCAACGTGGTTGTTAATTGAAATGCTACATGACTGCATGGACTTACATTAGTTCTAACAGTGGTTCTTAAGTGAATCACCACAGGTTATTAAGTGCAATGTCATGCGACTGCAACTTGCAAGTTCCCGTGACTTCCCTGTTGATTTTGTTAGTTGCAAGCTGGCTGGGAAGGTTGCAAATCGCAATCATATGACCATAGGATGCCTCAACTATTATAAATGTGCACTGGTTGCCAAGTGCCCAAATTGCAATCGTGTGACTTTGGGGAGGCTGTGATGGCCGCAACTTTGAGGACTGGTTATGAGTCTCCTTTTTCAATGACATCATATCTTTGATCAGTCTCTGAACAAGCAGTCAACGGACCACTTGAATATAGTCTATACTATATTTATCTAAAAGTACAAATGTTCAGGATCTTAATTGCCAATACAGGTTTTAAACCCCATTGAATTCCCACTGGCTACCTTTGTGCTGCAAGTCCCAAAGAGGGTAAATCTGATCATGTAACGCCTCCTAGTGGTGACCAGTGTAACTGAAAACACAATATATACATTGTATAAAAATAGAACATTTTCCTTTTTCCTTAAAGTGGAGGGGATGGAAATCGTGTAAAACCTTTTACATGCAAGCATGAAATAATGTAACATCGCATCTCTCTTTGCTCTAAAAGCTTAATAGAAAGTGAACTGTATATACAGTTGATTAATTGATTAATTTCAGATAGTTGGGAAGCTCTAAAGTAGCACCCAAAGGTCTGTGTCTGATTTATTTTGCTTCTCTTTGCACAATGCAGGGCTACTTTCAACAGTTCTTGTTCTTCCATCCCTACATCCAGCTCCAAAAAGTTGGAGGATTATTTAGAGCTGATAATTAGAGGTGATTGGGTTTATGAATACAGAAATGTTGAAAAGTTCTAAAGAGAATTGATATATTGGTGAGATTGACATTTCTTTTATATCAAATATCTGATAAAATAATGTGCCTTGCTTGTAGTTTACAGTCCATGCTAGAGGATCTGATCATTGCTACGGCTGATGGTCTTCTACATCTTATTCACTGGGATGGTTTGACAAATGGAAGGAAAGCCATAAATCTCTGTACAGTATCATTTTCAGTGGATCTACATTCATCTAGAGGTATTTCTTCTATGTATATATGGTTGAAAAGTGGGGATTCTAAATTAAAATTTAATTAATATTTTGTAATAATTCATAGCAGTTCCCATTTCTTATATTACATAGAAATAGAACTGATGAAGAGAGCTTACAATTTAATAATGGCAGCTTTTAATAATTCTGTTCTTTAGCAGGTTCTTTTTTGGGTTTTGAAAATGTACACATAAGAAATATGGAATACTGTGCTACTCTTGATGGATTTGCTGTAGTGTTTAATGATGGCAGAGTTGGTTTTATTACACCAATGTCAAGTGGATTCACAGCAGAGGTAAGATTTCTTAGCAGTTCAATAGTTTGATTAGCTTTTCCAAGATGTATTAAATTATTTGGTCATCTGTCGTCTGTTTAGTAATATTTGAGCTGTGCCTGAGAAATTGTGAAAATACATATAGTTAGCCTCGTTTACTAGAAAATAGGGTTAATTTACAGAAATATTCTAAATAAAATGAGATTCACTTTTTTGCAGTAAAATATTAATGTAAGATTACCTCTGTAAAGAAAGGGTGAAATAGACAAGTAATATTTCTAGAATATCAGCTTGTTTCATAATCTCACACCAGCATTATTATATTCTCATAAATTTCAGCTATTCTTTATTGTTAATTTATTTCCTTAAAATATGTTGTTCCCTTGTGCATACATTCTTTTTTAATATTTAGCACTATATAAAACAAATATTTCAGAATACATGAAATATATGTATATTGAATGAATACTTATATCAGTTTAAAACTTGTTATCAGTTTAAAAAGGGCATATACTGTAGGTCATGTCTCATTTTAAGATGTAACACAATGTGCTGAAAGCTAAACAGATAACTTACTCTTGCAGCAACTCCATGGTGTTTGGGCACAGGAAGTTTTCGATGGGACTTGTGTGGCTGTAAACAACAAGTACAGATTAATGGCATTTGGTTGTGCAAAGTAAGTTGAACATCTTAACTCAGAACTGGAGTATATTCTTTTTAAATTATCTGAGGGTAAAATTGTTACTGTGCTAAAGTTACTGAATTCCTAATTATGCCATCCTTTCTCTAAGAGGACATTATCTTAGCTTTTAAATACAAATCCAAAGTTTATCATATCTTCAGGAAAGCGATCTTGTAAAGGAAGTTATTTAATTACTTAGGTAATTATTTAATAGGGTTTGGTGGAGGTACATATTTTTAAAATCTGCAGTTTTTAAATTCTTGGTGGAAAGGTTATATCATTGTGCTTACATTTTGTACATCAACAGTTGTTGTTATAATGATCAATGTTCCCAAGTTGCCAAATATTTTATGTTCATTGAGCAATATTGGATATTAAGGCTTGTACTAAATTGTACTTTTTTCTAAAACCATGGTTTTAGAAAAAAGTCTCAAACCGGTAAGTGTATTTTTGCTATTGTTATAGTAAAAAAACAGATGTAAAGCAATTTTATCCCCGTTGCTTCTTATCAGGTCTGTTTGCCCAGACCAACCCGGATTAGTCTGCAAAATAAATAACCTTTATTTCCATTGTTTATTATGGAATTAAAATAATCACCATCTTCATTCCTGCAGCTAAGGTTTGTGGTAAATAGCACTTGAAATGGATTATCAGACCATGTTTATGTGCTTACGGTTGAAAAACAAAGGAGCTTAAGGCTTGCTTTGAACTGCTTTTCTTTTTCCTGTGATAGAATGTTCAAAACATTTTAGAGTGATGGTGTGGAAATATGGGACATTGGATGTTTGCAAGATTTTTTTGTACAATTTGCCTTCCTATAAGTTGATTATTATATGCCTTATTTTCTGCACACATCTAGAATATGTTTTGATAGACGTTTGTCAGATATTTGAGGTATGCTATCATATCCACTGCATTCTCCTCAAGACTAAATGTGTCAAATACCTTCACTCTCTCTTCATAATACTTAGTTTTTAGTGCATTAAGTACCCTTGTTGCCCTTTCCTAAACCTTTTCAAATTTTCTGAATTCTTCTTTAAAGATTTAGACAGAGTATTCAAGTTGGAATACCTGCCCCAAGATAAAGCCATTTCCGGTATTGTAATATGAAATGGTATTGTGAAAATAATTTTACCAGAATACTAGATCATTCTGTTGGTATCTAAAATATTATCTATTCATTGCATTTCTAAGTTATTTGCTGCATGATATAAAAGTAGTTATCTTTGAGGTGAGTATCAGTACCAATGGTTAATTTCTGCATTTTATATTCAGGGCTGAATTTGTGTGATTTTTATTATTAATTTAAATTTGGCTGTTAGCTAGAAGAGTCTGTTTTGAAGGGGGAAAAGGTGGATATGAAGAAATAAATAAGAAAACCAATTCAATCTAACAAGTACTGTACATAATTATTTATCTAGTAGATTCAGTTGGATGCAGGATGTTCATGTAGCATCCACCAGCATTTCATTCAAGAACTCATCTTAAATCTAGAATTGGTTTAAGGAAGGCCTGCAGATGCTACATTCATGCCCATGTCACGTTTTGTCCTTGAATCAGGCTCTCTGCACAGTCTAATATGACTCTAACATCTGTTTCCCTCTGACACTAATGAGCTACCGGTAGTCCTTGCCTTACAACAGTTTGTTTAGTGATCATTCAAAGTTACAATGGCACTGAAAAAAGTGACTTATCCTTTTTGGATCATAAGTCACTTTTGACAGTTATGACCTTTCCAGCATCCCCGTGATCATGTGATCAAAATTCAGATACTTGGCAACTGGTCCGTATTTATGACTTTCTGTGTCCCAATGTCATGTGATTACCTTCTCCTCACAAGCAAAATCAAAGGAGAAGCCAGATTCATTTAACAATCAGGTTACTAACTTATTAACTGCAGTGATTCACTTAACAACTGAGGCAAGAAAGGTCATAAAATGGGGCAAAATTCATTTAGCAAATGTTTCACTTAACAACAGAAATTTGGGGCTCAATTGTGGCCGTACATCTAGGACTACTTGTATTTGAATTAAGTATATGAAAGTGGACTTATTCTTTACCTTCACATTTTCATCTGATCAGCTTAATTTTAAAATTCTTGTCTCAGAATTGTTTGTGTTTTTTTTTCTTTTCTAGTGGTTCTGTGCAAGTATATACAATAGATCATTCCACAGGGGCCATGCAGCTGTCTCACAAACTGGAACTAACACCCAAGCAATATCCTGGTATGCCCAATTATATTAACATTCAGGTTGGATTGTTTATCATCTTTTTGGTGATATTCCTCCTTGATTCATTTATAACAAGTAAACAATTTGGCATGTAGTGGCTGTACAAAAGGCTGATCTACCAGTCCAATCATCTGGGTCTATGTACATTCAATTATGTATATCCTGTACAGTTCTGTAGCAGACAATATATGTCTGACAAAAATTTAAAATATTATTATTACTCTTCATAAAATACAGTCAGGCTGGCCATGTTATGCTCATGGCTGTACCATCTCTGTAAAGACAGTTATTTCTTTCTTTTAAGGAGTAGTCAACAGCTGTTTGTTAACAGTAACAGAATAGAGGTTGTGAAAGAGCTATGTTTGCCCTAGTTCTTTTTTTTTTTAGTCTAGTGGTTGTAACGGTTTTGCAACCCAGGTCATTCTACTAGTTACCCAACATGAATGCATTGTTTGTTTAGTCACAGAGAAATCAAGTGGTTAGTTACCAGGAGAAAAGATTCCCTTTACACCGACATTTATACATCTAACACCCAGTTTAGAAAGTTATAAATCTTGCTTTGCATTTCCGGGTATTGTGTTCTGACTACAGACTTGTTAGAGAAATAGAGAAACTGCTTGGAAACAGTTATAAGGTTCACTTACGCTGTTCCAATGTTTTTTACTAGCTTGGAAGGAATTGTGGCAGGGCTCTAGAGATCTATGACAACTTTGCTAAGAGCTCTGGTAAAAATTTTCATATCTTTAAGCAAGAATAATTTATACAGAGGAAAGAGGGCGGAATGTAGATATGCATTTACTGTTCATCCTGATGACTTCTTACTCTGTTTTTGTGCATTACTTCTATGTACCTAATGAGGATAAAACTCTGCAGAGTTTAATAAAATTAAATTGCATCCTGTTAGGATTAATATTTTGAGGAATATTACCTATCCCATAGAGCCAATATACCACAGTCTTCCCTTCACCTTGTAGCTAAGTCTCTCTCTCTCATCCCAAAAGAATAGCAATGGTGGAATTGAATTGAATCCCTTGTGTACCATTTTGAATTTCCAGACGAAAAGTAGGAGCTCAAAATATTAACCACTATTCAACTACTGCCCGTCTTTAAAATAGTTAAAAATATTGCAAAGAGTTTTTTTAAATCTGCCAACAATTTTTGTATTTCAATAGATATTTGGAACAAAACAGGAGCTGTTAAACTCATCAGATGGTCTCCAGATAATTGTGTTGTTATGGTGACCTGGGAATGTGGAGGCCTGTCTTTATGGAGCGTATTTGGAGCCCAGCTTATTTGTACTCTAGGAGGTGACTTTATGTAAGTAACTTGTGCTTCATATTAGGAAATTTAACCAAAATATGTATCTGCTATTCAACGTTTTATTTGCTGCACAAAGCTTTTAAAACTATTTTTCTTTGCTTAATTATTTAATATCTCATACTGTATATGTTATCAACTGAATTAGTAAAAAGGACTAGGCTGAAAAGCAAAATGCTCATTTTTTTCTGCACAATATTTTTGTAAGTGAAATGTTAATATGCCAATGAGAGGCTTTATCTTCAACTACAAAATCAGTTCTCCCTTCAATCTCTGTTGTACAAACGTTAGATCTATATTTTTATGTGCTACATATACTGTACCTTCTAAATTCAGAGGTATTTTTAATAGCTACAGAGGACTTTCCTTCTTTCTTCTGTTTATTAGACTTGATGAAGTTGATTAAACTGATATGATGTGATACTTTTAAATTAATAGAAAAGTACAAATGATACTAAAGAATAGGGTTGGGCAAATATTTATATCTCATACTGATTTTTCTTGGCTACTTGGGTTTAATATATCAAGGATCAAAAGGTGGGACTGGGAACTAGGGAATTAAAAATGGCCCCTTATTAGTATGTATGTAGTGAATTGAAACACAAAGTCTCTTTAATATCCAATATTTGAATGTAATATTTTGTTTATGCTATTCATTTTAGTCACCGAACTGATGGTACTAAAAAGGACCCTCTAAAGATCAGCTCTATGGTGAGCATCATTTATTATTATTTTACTAGTCTCTTTTTCTCTCTCATGTAGGTACATACAATTAAATTTTATTCTAATACTTTATCAATAAACTAACCTGGACTTATCCACTTTACTTAAGTCTCTTTCTGCATTAATATTGCAATCCAGATATTTCCAGGTTACTTTTTAAATTTAATTTACTTAATTACACAAAGAAAAATATTCAGGTTCATAAGCAAATAATATTCCCTGCCAGGGACAGATCTTAGAAAATCACAGTATGTTGTTCCTTCTGTCAGAATAACAAAACCATTCAGTTCATAGGAACTGGAATATGTCTTGGATACCAATTCTCAGCAAATACTACTAATATTTCACAGAACAAGGCTGACATTTGGATAGGGATTTTGTCTGTGGTTTCTCTTAGCACACATGGCTATAAAAGGTGTACAGAATTGTGAAAATATCTGTAAATGGTGTGAAAGGAATATAAAGGAGGAGACTAGTGCTTTTCATCAAACTTATTGGTAGCAACTTGATATTAGGCATTCTTGGGTAGTAAAATTCTAGACAGTATTTCTCTATTCTAATCTTTTAGTTGTTTTAAGTGATATACCTATTTTTTATTTTTCGTCTTAGAGTTGGGGATCCGAAGGTTATCATCTGTGGGTAATCGATGCAAATAACTCTGGGAATTCAATGATTGAGAGCAAAAACAAAGGGCAACATTTTGGTATTTTGCAATTTCAGTTCATCAAAAGTGCACTAGCAGTTAATCCTTGTATAGTAAGTATTCAAGTTTGATGGTTTGTAGTGCTATAATAGAAGTGTAGTTACTTCTGTTATATTTTAGATCAAAACATTGCCTAAATTGAATTATATTAAAATTGTTTTTTTAAATAAAATGTAAATAAAACAGTATATGATAATGTTGCTGTGCAAACTTTATTTGAAACATGAACGTGACAGCACTCTTAAATAATCTTTTCCCAATTTTATTTGGTTCACTGTCTGAAGTACTGGTTTCTTTGTTTATTCACAGAGCAGCCAGGAGCAGGTCCTCCTTCAGGGAGAAGATCGCTTATACTTGAACTGTGGAGATGTTGTGCAAGCTCAGAATCCTAGAAGTTCTTCGGCACATGCTGAACATAAACCTGTCCGAGAAAGAGGCCAATTTTCATATGAGAGCTTAGATTCTCAGGGTTTAAGCACTTTATTAGGGCACAGGCATTGGCACGTTGTACAGGTAACTCCCTCCCTTGGTACTTGACTGCTTCCCTTTTCACATCTTATTTTTTGAATGCCTGTCGGCTTCTGCTCTGAAAGAAGACCAGATTAAAATCTAGTGACTTCCCAAGGCTACACCTTAAACTGCTTTAACTTTCTCATATAAGAAACCTATCCTTAGTTCTATAATATCTATTGTCTATTAGGATCAAAATATCTTTACTGTTAAAACTTCCTAACTGAATTTTTTTTACTTATGTTCCTGATAGACCAGACATACATGCCAAGAAATATACGTATGTCAATAAATATATAAAATGTACATTACATAAAGAACGCTGAATATCTACTATAGAGATACCCAGAGATCTACTGAAAATGGGAATAAATATTTGCTGGTGTAATCATGTAATATTTTATCTATTGGCTTTGATGGAATGTGGTAATTGTAATAAATTTTCATAATTCTTTTTTTCTTCTTTTAAAGATTCACAATATATATTTAGAGATCAACTGGCCCATAAGGGTAAGTTGCTTTAAAACGTGAATACTTTACAAATTTGATTGTATTGAGATAGAAATTTCACTTTTTATAGAAATGAATTGGATGGGGCATCTTGTCTTAGAAATAATTATTAATGAAATAGGGCAAATAGTATAATTCTTCTGTTAATAAGGATCTGACGTTGCGTTTGTTTTCTTCATAAACAGTTTTCAGCCATTGATAAGATGGGGCAGAATGTAGCTGTAGTTGGCAAATTTGGCTTTGCACATTACTCTCTGCTTTCCAAAAAATGGAAACTGTTTGGCAACATTACCCAGGTAAGTGGCTGATTATAAATAAATTAGTGGGTTTCTTTCTAAAGATGTTATTACCAATTTATAGAACGTCATTTAGGTTTATAGTCTGCTTGCTAATCTGTTGTGTGTAATGTATGTAATGTAATATAATGCATGTAATATGTATATATTAAATAATAGACATTTACATTAAGGTTCATAGAAATAGTTTCTTATCTCAGTGCTCAGTGATGGATATGACATTTTGTATTTTAGGAGAAAGGAGGAAAGAATCTTGTAAAAATAAGTCATTCCAGTAATATTGTAATTAAAGAATTTCTTATAATTTTACTAAAAATAGAATTGTTGGCTAATAACTATTCTGGCAGAATTCATTTTGGAGAAGAGGGAGGCCACATTGTTTCCATTGTTTATCAATTTTGAGAATGGAGGAGGTGGATTATAATAAGGCTGAGGAGGAGAAGGCAGGCCATGGGTATCTTTATTCCCAAAGCAGCTTAACTGGATTCTTTCTTCTGCCAAAGGCAGCTACAACAAGTAGCTCTGTAGGAAGGATCCTGGAAGTTTTATGTTTTTACATTGTATTAGCTGCTTGGGAGGTTTGTTATTTTGAAATGTGGGTTCTAAATAATGTAATAAATAAAATAAACTGAGGGAGTCAGGAAGGTAAACAAAAAATAGCCAACATAGTTCTAGGCTGCATAAACAGGGATAGAATCAAGATCACATGAAGTATTAGTACCACTTTATAATGCAGAGAAGAGCAATAAAGATGATTAGGGGACTGGAGGCTAAAACATATATTAAAAAGTTGCTTGAATTATTGTGTATGTCTAGTATTATGAAAAGAAGGACTAGTGGTGACATGATAGCAGTGTTCCAATATCTCAGGGGTTGCCACAAAGAAGAGGGAGTCAAACTATTCTCCAAAGTAATTGAGGGCAGAACAAGAAGCAATGGGTAGAAACTAATCAAGGAGACAAGCAACTTGGAACTAAAGAGAAATTACCTGACAGTTAGAACAATTAATCAGTGGAACAACTTGCCTCCAGAAGTTGTGAATGCTCCAACACTGGAAGTTTTTAAGTAGAGATTGGATAACCATTTGTCTGAAGTGGTGTAGGGTTTCCTGCCTAAGCAAGGGGTTGGACTAAAAGACCTCCAAGGTCCCTTCCAACTCTGTTATTCTATGTTCTATAAAACATCTTCTACTTTCATGCTCAGATTTTTCTGAGCATGAAAAATCCACTTCAAGGAAATACTTCCTGGAGATTTAAGACAATAGCATTGCTTTCAATCGCAAGGGAGGTATGCAGAATATTTGAAATATGAAAATAACTTGTTTTGAGCACTAAACAGCTGTTTTCAATAGCAAATGGGCCTTTTCTAATGCCATTCAGACTTTACCAAAACCATTAAAAAATTCCAGCAACTTCAGAACAGCATCAAAACATTTCAGTCATCTCGAGCTTGACACGGCTCTTTCAAATTCAAAATGGCATTTCCGGCTCATTTTTTTTTCTAGTGGGATAGCATGTTTCTTTGTACTATCTTCTCAAGATCAATCCCTAATGATTATATAGTGATGTCAAAGCCAATAACCTGCAGTTCTTATAAATAGTGTAAATATAACATTTAGGATTGACTTCTAGAATACTCGGGGCCAGGGAAGAGTTAATAAAATTAATATTCTAATGTTTATCCATAAATGTTATTAGAATGTTATTAACATCTTTTTTATTATGTAATTGTATTAGCCTTGATTATATTAATCTTGATGGATAAGCTGTTCGGATTTTTAAAAAGTTGAATAATTCTAGCTTTCCATTTACTTTTAGGAACAAAATATGACTGTTACTGGAGGCTTAGCATGGTGGAATGACTTCATTGTCATTGCATGTTACAACTTAAGTGATCGCCAGGAGGAGGTAAGGCAGACCTTAAATATAAAAGACTGAAATTCTCCCGTTGATGCACTTTTATGGCAACATTAAATAGAAATCTGCCTGTTATATTAGTTATATTAGAAACTTTATTGCCTGCATAGAAATAACAATTACAAATAACAATAACTATTATTTTCATTTTTCTTTCGGTTTTCAGAAAGTATTAGGATTAAAATTAATATTCCTCAAAATTCTGATTTTTGTAAATTAGATTTTTTTAATTGCCGCAAAATAACAGGATGTTAGTCTCATCTTTCTTATGAGTGTGATAGTTTAGAAATTGGATTCTCACTCTAAAATGTTTAAAGATTTACTTCCATGATAGTTATATTGTTTCATGCTGTAGGATTAATTGTTCAAATGTCTGCCCAACATTACTTTTGCATTGTGTTTCTAATGTAAGTGTAACATATACATACATATGATACATATAGAATGTTCTTTCTTCCTCATTTTAAGGAGGAAAAGGATAGTGAATGAAGAGTATTTAGTATCACAACAGAGATGAAAAATCCATTCCATGAAAAATCTTCTATCAGTAGTTAGGGTGTAGATGAGCCAGCCTTATTATAAGTTCCTCATGAAAGGACAAGGCTTGAAAATTAGTTTAAATTCTCCTTATAAGTTTGTGATCAAAAGTTTTCATTATTCTTTCAGCTAAGAGTATATTTACGAACAGCCAATCTGGACAATGCATTTGCTCATATCACCAAAGTGCAGGCAGAAACTTTATTGCTCAGTGTCTTTCGGGATATCATCATTTTGTTCAGAGCAGACTGTTCTATTTGCCTTTATAGTATTAAAAGAAAATCTGATGGGTGAGTATGAAATATGTTATTGCATACTTCATTTTACTTTACTTTTGTTTTAAAGTATGGGTGAGGGAGAAGGAAACCTTTGGTGAAAATCTCTTGAATCAGATTTGAGTGGTGTCCTTTTTGCTCTTGTTCATTCTGATGTGGCCCCCTTGTAAATACTAACACAGAGAGAGTTCAGTATTACAGGCATTAAGTCATGTTTAGCTCAGCGGGTACTTTATGTTAGAGAACTCAACAAAGCTAACCTTAAAAATGAAAAATATTAAAAATTTAGCATTAAAAATTACCAAAGTTAATAATTAAATATACAGTATAGCATATTGTAATCTGACTTACTTTTCAATGCTGTTTGCTTTATTTGGTTACATGGAATATTTACAATATCTTTGTCTTGTCAGGATTGTTGTATTATCTGAAAATTATTATCATACTGATAGACAAAGATCTTAAAATACCTCACATATGTTTATTTGGGGCTAGTAGGATACTGACCACTGGACATTTCTTTGTCTTTCAGCCCTAATCCCACTACAAGTATTCAGGTTCTTCAAGAGGTTTCTATGTCACATTATATTCCTCACCCCTTCCTTGTTGTGTCCGTTACTTTAACATCAGTAAGAACAGAGACAGGTATCAGCTTGAAAATGCCACAGCAGGTATCTACAGGGTATTTTAAAAATTATTTTAAAGCTAGTGAAAGCAGATTTTCCACTTGAAAACAGTATATATATATATATATATATATGACAACACCATCCCTCATTAAATCTCCCCAATTGTTGGAGCAAGATATATGAGAGGACGTGATTGATAAATCATGGTGTTTTAGGTTAAAGGCAAGATAAAAATGCATGGGTTTGAACTAATATTGATTTTCCTAATGTGAATAATATCTTTATGAAGGAATGATTTGGATTTGCTGCTGTTTTTACAGCTTCGTGTAGGTGGTTTTTTTTTTTTAAGCTGATGAAATTGCTATTGTTTTGAATGAGAGTTTACTTGTAAAACTTTTGAGGATTCAGTCTAGCTCTATGATGTTCAACATCAAAAATTAACTATGGGGAGAGATAGGGGGATATAATGTTATCAGTCTGCTGAACGATAATCAGCTTTACTTTTTGGAGAAGGCAGTTGGGTCATCAGCGTTTCATTTATGACCAGCGTGGATTGAATGATATTGAATAGTATGCTTTTATAAACACAGTGCTGATCATGATGTGTTTGAACTTTCAGAAAAACAGATTCAGCGAAATTGAAAAGGAATAATAAATTTTTGTTTTTCTTTAAGGCCTGTGAAGCAGAGAGCATTATGTTAAATTTAGCTGGACAGTTAATCATGGTACAGAGAGATCGATCAGGTCCTCAGATACGAGAAAAGGAGAGTAGTCCCAACCAAAGGAAACTTGTGAGTTAATTTATGGAAAAATCTCAATGAAAGGAATGCGCATTGTGAATTAATCTGAATGTGTAATACTTTGTTGATCTTACAATTAAAATAATTGGTCAATAAATGACTGTAACTTTTCTAAATTCTTGTAACATTGTTTTTCTGTAACAGTCTTTTCTTTAGAAGCAAATTACAATTAGTTTCAATTATTTCAATTATTATTTTCAAATAGCGCTTACTTACCCAAAATTGTATGATAGTGATTAATGTACAAGGTTGTTTTCAAACTAACGCAACTAACAATATGAACTGTAGCAATATCTTAATAAATATAGCAGGGACGGAAGGCAAAAATAAGGGATTTAATATCAGTAGCAAATATAAGTAGTACTGTAATTTTAGATTATTTTTAATGGAACCTTTCCTTCATTTCTGTACTTCGGTAACATATTTATGTTAATACATAGTGAAGAAAAATAGATAGCAAGCTGTATTGCTGATTATTTAAAATGTGGGAAAAATACTTTGTAGTAACAGGATAATATGAAGAAAATGATGGTGGAGAATAGGGAGAGTTGAATTAATTTAGTAAACTAATATGAACATGCTTATATTGAAAAAGAATGAGATGTCAGCAGAATTAATGTTTGTGTGTTGCCATATAAAACTTGATGCACAACTTGTGTAAAGGGAGAAAAGAAAATTGCCTAATTAGTATTATTCCTATGTTCTCAGCTGCCATTCTGTGCTCCTGTTGTACTTGCCCAGTCTGTAGAAAATGTTTGGACGACATGCCGCTCTAACAAACAGAAACGGCACTTATTGGAGGCTCTGTGGCTCAGCTGTGGGGGATCAGGTATGAAGGTCTGGCTTCCTTTGTTTCCCAGGGACCATCGCAAACCACATTCCTTTCTTTCAAGACGGATCATGCTGCCTTTCCACATTAACATCTACCCCTTGGCTGTTTTGTTTGAAGATGCCTTGGTTCTTGGTGCTGTCAATGACACTGTGCTTTATGACTGTTTATACACTCACAGCAGTGCTGTTGAACATTTAGAGGTCCTCTTCCCCTTCTGTATTGTTGAGAGAACATCTCAGATCTACCTCCATCACATTTTACGCCAGCTTTTGGTGAGGAACCTAGGCGAACAAGCCTTGCTTTTGGCTCACTCTTGTGCCGCATTACCATATTTTCCTCATGTACTAGAACTGATGCTCCATGAAGTGCTGGAAGAAGAAGCTACCTCGCGGGATCCCATTCCCGATCCTCTCCTTCCCACCGTGGCTAAATTTATTACAGAGTTCCCCCTCTTCCTACAGACTGTTGTTCATTGTGCTAGAAAAACAGAATATGCCCTGTGGAATTATCTCTTTGCTGCTGTTGGAAATCCAAAAGACTTGTTTGAAGAGTGTTTAATGGCCCAGGATTTGGACACAGCCGCATCTTACCTTATTATTCTGCAGGTAATTATATTCACTCATTTTATTCGGAAAAGTGGTATGGTGTGTGCTAAGCACACGACCCAAAGGACACATTATTTTGATAGAGCTTTGTCTCTTACAAGTATATATTTATTAAATAAGGACAGAAATAAAAAAATAAGAGAGGGATCCTAATTATCTTTGGGAATGAAATTGTCTACTATGCAGTCATCCGCGTAAGTATAGAGGACCTGATTGATATAATAGGTGCCTCTAGGCCATTTCCAGTTAGCAGTCCTATCATAGTCATGGATAGTAAAATCATGGGCCATGATTATTGGACAATGAAATCAAAGGTGTGAAGTTTGATGCATGCTTTTTATCTGCAGCCTTTTCTGTTTGCTTATTGAATCAGTGGTTTCTGTGTAAAAAGTGTTTTATATTGGTTCCAGAATATGGAAGTTCCAGCAGTTAGTAGGCAGCATGCAACTCTGCTATTCAATACAGCTTTGGAGAAAGGAAAGTGGGATCTTTGTCGGCACATGATCAGATTTCTGAAAGCCATTGGCTCCGGCGAATCAGAGACCCCCCCTGCTACACCAACAACTCAGGTTTGAATGGCACATGATTGCTCTATAATAAATATCTTTGACACTAATCCAGATGTAATTTGGGGGGGGGGGTGTTCAAGTCATGTGTGGAACTTGCTAACTATCCAGTTATCCTATCAGATATTTTCCTCAATAAATGGATTTTAATCATACGCTAAACCATAGTCCTTTTTATTAATGAATGACTGTATGCGAACATGATTATTTGATCGTTAAGGGTAACTAGAACTTGCAACCCATATTTGGCATCTTAAGCAAAGCCTGGATTTGCTTGTTTATAACGTCACAAGACTTGTTTATATGTTGTTCTGGAAACAGAACTGTGGTAAAAGTATTACAAATCAAAATGACTCATCAGTCCGTATCGTGCTACTGCTTTCGCCATTTCGAACTTGTTGCTTTCAAATTCCTTGAAGTTGGGTAGTCGGGCATTTTGATCAAAGGAAATAGGAAAAAAGACTCATATTTTCGGAACTATAGCATAACATTCTCAGTCTCAGCAGAACCACTATTTGCTTATAGTCGTTCTTTGATGTCTGCAATCTGCAAGATGTCCAAGCTAAGCCTATGCTGTTTTGGTAGCAGATGACAAGATGTCTGGACAGAGGCTTTATTCTCTTAAACTAAGGGTTTTTGATCCTTTTTTGAAAAATAACCAAATGTAGCATTAAGCCTGTCTGACGCAGTAGCCACCTTAATGTCATAACATAGCAAGAAAGCAAAAAAGAATAATAAAATGCTATTATCTAAAAACTTTTGAAGTCATTATAAGTAAATGGATTTTTTTTCAGGGAGCATCTTTTTGATGGAGGATTACTTGAATAACTCATTATTGTGACATTCATTAGAAATATTTCTTTCACCATAAAACCTACCCTCAGCTTTTCTGGTTTTCAGCCAGTTTGCTCTTTGCTTTTTTAAATGTAATCAGTTTAGATACTGTCCAACTCTAAAGAAGTCTCCAATCGGTCTATTCTTATCCTTCTTTTCTTCCATGTAGGAACCTACTTCAAGTGGTGGCTTTGAGTTCTTCAGAAATCGCAGTATTAGTTTGTCTCAATCTGGAGAGACACTTCCAGCTGGCAAATCGAACTTGCAGAAAACCCTGAGCATGCCATCCGGCCCATCTGGCAAAAGGTAACCAAGTAGAAGAGAATATGTGTCTCTTGCTATATATTTCATTGCATCAAGCCCCTACATATATTAAATTATAGAGATTATTACTACGTTACTGATTCTATTTGATGATGAAATTTCACAGCACTCCAACTTTTGACTCCTAGAAAATTAGGCCAAATCCATAAATTAAATGGAAGTTAGTCTTTGGTGTTAACTTTGTTATTTTTCCACCTTTGTAGATTGAGTAAGGAAAGTGATTGTGCTGAGAACATGTACATTGACATGATGCTGTGGAGACATGCTCGCCGTCTTCTGGAAGAAATCAGGCTTAAGGACCTTGGTTGTTTTGCTGCACAGCTAGGCTTTGAGTTGATCGGCTGGTTGTGTAAAGAGCGCAACAGAGCTGCCCGTGTGGAGGATTTTGTGTCTGCCTTGAAGACATTACACAATGATTTTCTTTGGCCATTTCCCATTATTCCAGTGTGCTCTATAAATTCACCTTTGAAGAATGGAAAATGTAGAACAGGTATCTTATCCTCCCTCTCGTTTAATTTACCAGAATCTAAATGTAGCTTTAGAGTAAATGGAGCCTTACAGTACTTTCATTTTGGGTTTTCAGATCAGTTTATTATTTTCATATTTGTACCAAATCCATTGTTGGTGCTACCATAGAGGCAAATGTAGCAGGCACTTTGAATTCAAGTGATGTTGCACTTTAGCGTGTTAAGATTAAACATGTTTAATTCAGTCTTTGAAATTAAACTGTATTTAAACAAAGAATAAAAACATATAGCAAGTAATTGTTGGAAGCAAGTTATTGTTGGAATTGATACTATCTGTCTGATGACTGTAACAGTTAAAGTGTTCATAGGAAATAAAATAAATTGACTTGGTTTGATTGTGTGCAGGTTTCCACTGTATGTGGCTTTATTAATCTATACTGAAGCTTATGGTAGGCATCCTAAGTAGTAGGAATTGGTTACAAGTCATCGAAATGAATTAGGCTTGAAATCTTAAATAACATGTTTAAGGCTGGAACAACAGCTTGTTCACATGCTCTCATTTCTAGTAATAGGCGAACAACTCTTAAAATCACAGTCTGCTGACAGCTTTTTAAACATGGAAATAGACTCTGGCATCCCAGGTGTACCAAGGAGTCACAGCTGGTTTGGTGCCATCAGCTCCTCCCAAAGAGAGATGGATACAGCATCTTCCCATGGCCCTCAAATGCAGGAGGCATTCCTCTCACCTTTGTTAAGTAAAGTGGGTGAGTTCTTTATTCTGATATTTGGCTTTCTTTTAAGTGGTTCTGGGTATTTTGTCTGAAAATAAATATATACTTTTCATATATTACAACTGCCATTTGCTTCTTCATCTTTCTTGGAAATAATGCAGAAGGTAAAGGATTAAATAGCAGAGGAAAAACAAACCAATAATATATTTATGAATGCATATTTAGAATGAATTCAACATAGGAATTCTATTGGCAGCAGCAATCTAGAACTTCATCACAAGATAGCATATCTATATGTATAGTGACCATGCTAGTCTCTTTTGAAATAAGCAGTGTTCACAATGTGCAGAAAAAGAATAATAAATATTAAATTGGAAAACAGTATCCCACCTTTATTATTTTTATAAACAATTCAAGGTGGTGAACATATCTAATCCTCCTTCCTTTTCCTATTTTCCCCACAACAGCTCTCTGAGGTTGGTTGAGCTAAGAGTGAGTGACTGGTCCAAAGTCACCCAGCTGGCTTTCATGCCTAAGGAGGGACTAGAACTCACTAGCCTAGTGCCCTAACCACTAGAACAAACTCTCTTGTTCAAATCAACCTCATTCAGTGTCTGTCCTTATAAGCTATCACTAAACTTCTTAACTCGCCATTCTTAAGGATATCATTAAGCACAACCTCCTGAAAGTCCTCTTACTCTCAACAAGTTTACTCTTTGTACATTTGCTTTGCTATTAGATTCACGTTCATTCTCTCTGTCCAGATAGTTCTTCCTTAACAGAAGTACTTGGAACCGACAACACCACCACTAAGCAATCATAAAATATACACAAAGTGGTCATAAAATACAATGTTGTATGACTGTACTGACTTAATGTGGCAGTTGTAGTTGCAATTATTAAGCAAATCCAGTGTAGTCATTGAGTGTGACGTCACATGATTGCCATTTGTGACCTCCCTTGACTTTTGTTGGAAGCCGGCAGTGAAGGTCACATATGGTGATGATCTGACTGAGGGACACACAGCCATTGTAATTGCAAGCCAATTGTCAAGTGCCTGAATCTTGATCCTCTGACCGGGAGATGCTACAATGGCCTCAACTACAAGGAACAGTTGTAAGTCTCATTCAACACCATTGTAACTTCAAATAGTTGTTGAACAAGCTGTTGTTAAAAGAGGATTACCTATATGACTAACTTAATTTGTGCTCAGTTCACTGTTATTCACCACCAATTCATTCTTATCCTACCTCTTGGTTTACAGCATACGCTTCTTAAATATCTCATACTATTGTCATAACTACATTAATTCTCAGTTCCATTTTGCACGTTGGGGAGAGTCATGCTTTAGAACACAATTGTTTTAACTTTTTTTCATTAAACAGCCATTCCTTGCAGCAGAAAACAGCCTTTCTTGTAGCATTTACATATTTTACATTTTGTTTCCCCATTTCCCCTTCTTCACTAAAGTCACTTATTTGCTGCTATTTTGGTTTCTTATGTATAACTTGCTTTTCTTCATTCAGTTTTCTGAGAGAAACACAATTATCTTGTTTTGATGCATTAATTTCTTTTAGATACACTTTCATGCTTCACATAGATTAGTGTTCCCTGCAGATGTGGTACTTGATAATATGGCATCATCTACATACAAAAATACATGCAGGTTTCATGTTTTCACATTCCACCAGCATCCGTATGTATTTATCCATAAAAAAATATTAAACAGCCAAGTACACTATACTGATGAGATGCAGGTTTTTTTGCACCTTTTAAATAAGTCACAGAGACATTGAAACATCTATATTTGGTTTACTGTATTTGACAGGTGACGAGGGGAGCATTGGCTCTGCCACGGATCTGACAGAAACAAGCTCTATTGTGGATGGAGACTGGACTATGGTGGATGAAAATTATTCCACCTTGGGTCTGACACAGTCTGAATTGGAACATATCTCTTTGGAGCTAGCCAGCAAAGGGCCACACAAATCACAAGTTCAGCTGCGGTAAATGTGATGGGAGTTTGTATTGTCATTGGGATTCCTTTGAATTGTTCTTAGTGGATGGGGACCAAGGATAATATCCCGAGATTCTGTGCCTTAGACAGTGCCTGTGGATCTTTTTGTAGGTATTTGCTTCATATTTTCATGGAAGCAGGATGCCTGGACTGGTGCATGATCATAGGCCTAATCCTTCGAGAATCTTCAATCATCAATCAAGTGTTTAGTCTGGCGCAGTCTTCAGAGGTTGATGGGGAAATGTTGCAGAACATTAAAACGGGATTGCAGGCAGTAGAAAGATGGGCTTCTACAGACTGGTGAGTTGCATGAACCTCCTTTCACTATACCTATGATTTAAGCTGCTTTTCTAAGAAACAGCAGTAAACAAAGAAATAATATTCTTTAACTTATTCAAAATTTAACAGATAGCAAAACATAATTTTAATGCTTAACCTCTTTGAGGACGTATTCTATATGTTGAAATACTACATATAATACTTGACATAATTTATCTGTGGAATTATTTTGTAACTGACTGACTGTTCCTATTAATATACTTGACAAGAGTTCTTACTTCAACATGTGTAATATAAACAGAGAAGTATGTATCCAATGATATGCACAGTATCTTGAATTAGCATATTTCTCATAGTAAAGCAGCAGGTTGCAATACCAAACTTTGGCTTAATTTGAAAAAGCTAGGAAGCTCGGGGACTGTAGATTAGATGGGAGGAAAAACAAGCACCATCTCCACCAGATAAAAGCATTGAAAAATTGCTTGCAGGTTGGCATTAAAAAAAAGGTATATCCATATGATTCACAAGAAACCAAGCTCAATTTTAGCGAAAATTAGAGCATCATATATATTTTCATTATACAAAGGGCATTCACTTGTTGGATTGGCTTACTACACCAAGTTAATAACCAGAAAAGGATAGTTACTGGATTTGCAGTCTTAAAAATGTTTAAACTATTTTTTAATTTTCTTATCTTATGTTGTTTAGTCCTGGCTATAAGCCATTTTTAACCATTATCAAGCCACAACTGCAGAAGCTGAGTGAGATATCGGAGGAACAGGTGCAACAGGAAGCCTTTCAGCCTACAAATCTGTCAAGAGTGGCTGAACAAGCCAGTCCAAGGGCAGAGGAGAACCGGATTTCAACTAACCACAATGCTAGTCCTCAAAGTGACATTGGTCCTAATACTTCAATTCGACCTGATGAGGACATGATTGGATTGGAAAAGGAAGACCATCCCCTTCAAGAAAGCAATTATGACTGTACTGTCTCCTGACAGCATCACACATAATAACTGTTTTAGTAAAGTTTCATAATGATGGCATTGAAGAATACTGCTTTTGGAAAAAAAGTACAGAAATCATTTTTTTTCAAAACATACGTTTAGTTTTGCTTTGTTTCTGTTTTTAATGAATACTTTTTTTTACATGAGTAGAGAATTTCCTTGAATTTGGGAGTGCTTTCCCAGTAATTTCCTCAGTTCTTTTGTTTATCTGATTGTGTGAAAAGCAGCAATATCCACCTGTATTCCAAGATTTATTTGAAGTTCTTGTAAAGTCTGTCTCTATTTTTACTTAATCATGCAGAACACCAACTATGTATCAGTGTATATGATCTTTATTGAATTTTTATTTTATTTTTTTGAAATGAAAGAAAATTTAATCTTGGAGACAATTCTAAGATTTACCCATCTGTACCATCCCCAACTTAATTTTTGAACCAAAACTTGAACAAGTTGACAATGAAGCTTGCTGGGATGAAATTTTGATGCATTCTGTGTAGTTTAATTGCCTAAAGGAAATTATGGCCTGATTAAGCTAAATTCTATTCTATAAATTATGCAGGTATCACATATTTTGACATCACCAAATATTATATATTAAAAATTGTAAAATACCTTGTATCTTTTGTGAACACTCTTGTATATTTTCAAGTTTATTGTTTATGCTTTTTGTCTTTGCTCCACAGTGTAGGGTAGTTTTATCTATCTTGCATGTTTGTACTTTTAACTCCAGGAAAACTAAAAGTAAAATTGCACTTCTATCAGAATGCAACTGACTTTCATCTGGATTATTTGCAGCTTCATTTCATCATTTAGTCTGTTCAGATCCATTCTGAGCAAAAATATTTTAAATGAATTACTGAATCCTTATTTATTTCAATTGTAAAGATGCTTTCCTCAAGATTATTTTTGTGTAAATAAAACCAATTTATATATTACTGCTATTAAGACTTTGTAATGGCAATGTACAGTGTATATATTTAAGCCACCATCTTGCTAATATTTTATAATGCATATACTTGTAACTAAAAACGTTTATTTTAACTTTCATACAACAATATTATGAAAAACTGGCTGCAGCAGAATCTCATGTTTGCTTGAGGTACTTATTTTTTCAGCCTGCTGACTCCAGATTGGTATTATAAATACTGGTGTGTAATATTAAATACCTGTAACAGTATTAAAATTTAAATATTGTATGGCTTGTACTGTGCAGTTGGGAAAAATGCAACACTACTACTTTTTCTACAGAAACCTAACACTTATTTTTATAATATGGGTGTAATTAATACATATATGGACCAACATCATTTATCTTTTAGGTAGTATGAGAATGTTTATCAGCCACAGTCATAGTTCATGAAATTCTCTATGCAAATTCTGAATGAATATATTATGAACAGTCAAAAATATTGCTTCCTAACCTTAGCAAATCGAAGGTGAGTCTCGGTCTTCAACTCCCAGAATTCTCAGCAATGGTTATGTTGGCCATGGAATTCTGGGAGTTGAAGTGGAATTTGCTAATCTTGGGAAACTGGTCAAGAGGGTCAGCAAAGAAAATACTGGTTATGACTTTATATATTTGCTTAGAAAGGCATGGTCATGTCTTTTTATTGATAAATGTAATTAGATAGTTTTTATTGCTGTTGTGTAACCTTTACCGTTGGTAAGACTATAAGTAGTGGTACATGTGCAATAACTTTTAAATAAAATATAAAGGGGTGGAAATGACCTAATTTTTCCATACTTCTTACATTGTATTTTGTGCATCATGGATGCAAAAATTGTCACTTTTCTTACATCAGAAAGAAGAGATACTACTTTTCTATATTGTAGTGAACATATTAATAGCTCTTACCATTAAACACTACACTGCTGTGTTCCAGCCTAAGCAGCTTTTTTTCCCCTAATAGCATCCATCATATGCCTTATCTCCAGTGCTCTTAATTCTGTTACTCTCAATAAGCCCTTTTCGCCCCTTTACAATGGGGACATCGTCCTCCTTTGGAAGTTAAGCAGGTTCCTTATCTTACTTAGAGAGAGCTTGGGAAAAATTCCATGGATGAGAATCCTCAAGGGGAAAACAACTCAAGAAGCTTGGGAAATTTTGAAAAATGTGATTACAAAAGCCCAGTCTAGCACAATACCAATGAAGAAGAAAAATAACAGCTCCCAAAAGAAACCAGCATGGCTGCATAAAGAACTCTCTGACAAATTGAAAGACAAAAAAGATAAGTACAAAAAGTGAAAAGGGGGGGGGGGACATAACTAAGGCAGAATATCAGCAAATAGCCCAAGCATGTAAAGATGAAGTGAGGAAAGCTAAGGCTCACAATGAAGAAAGGCTTGCCACAAAAGTAAAAAATAACAAGAAGGTGACAAGCAACAGGGAGAAAGCAGAACTATTTAACTCATGTTTTGCATCTGTCTTTACACAAAGGGATAAAACAGTCCAACCTATCAAAAACAGCACCACAAAAATCAGATTAGGAACACAAGTTGAAATAGGGAAGAAAATGGTAAGTGAGCACCTGTCTACCTTAGACGAGTTTAAATCACCAGAACCAGATGGATTACACCCCAGGGTTCTGAAGGAACTGGCAGACGAGATCTCAAAACCACTGAACTATATCAGAGATCCTGGAGCACCGGACAATTGCCAGAGGACTGGAAAAGATCTGATGTGGTTCCCATCTTCAAAAAAGGGGAAAAAAACAGATCCAGGAAACTACAGACCTATCAGCCTGACCTCAATACCAGGAAAGATTCTGGAAAAGATAAGCAACGAATTAACGAACACCTAGAAGCAAACAAAGTAATAGCCAAAAGCCAACATGGGTTTGTCAAAAACAGATCATGCCAGACTAATCTTATTGCATTTTTTGACAAAGTGACAAAATTAGTGGACCAGAGGAATGCCGTCGATATAGTTTACTTGGACTTCAGTAAGGCATTTGATAAGGTAGACCATAACCTACTACTAGATAAAGTAGAAGAATGTGAGTGGGACAGCATCACCACCAGATGGATTCATAACTGGCTGACCAACTGCACTCAACATGTAGTCCTCAATGGAACTGCATCTACATGGAGGGAGGTATGCAGTGGAGTACCCCAAGGCTCTGTTTTGGGCCCAGTACTCTTCAACATCTTCATCAATGATTTGGATGAGGGAATAAATGGGGAACTCATCAAATTTGCAGATGACACCAAGCTGGCAGGAATAGCCAACACTCCAGAAGATAGGCTAAAGATACAGAAGGATCTTGACAAACTTGAAAAGTGGGCACTATCTAATAAAATGAAAGTCAATGGTGAAAAGAGTAAGGTTCTACATTTAGGCAACAAAAACGAAATGCACAGGTACAGTATAGGTGGTACCTTGCTCAACAGTAGTAACTGTGAAAGGGATCTTGGAGTCCTAGTAGACAACCATTTAAATATGAGCCAGCAGTGTGCAGCAGCTGCCAAAAACCAACACAGTTCTAGGCTGCATCAACAGAGGGATAGAATCAAGATCACGTGAAGTGTTAATACCACTTTATAATGCCTTGGTAAGGCCACACTTGGAATACTGCATTCAGTTCTGGTCGCCACGATGTAAAAAAGATGTGGAGACTCTAGAAAGAGTGCAGAGAAGAGCAACAAAGATGATTAGGGGACTGGAGACTAAAACATATGAAGAACGGTTGCAGGAACTGGGTATGTCTAGTTTAATGAAAAGAAAGACTAGGGTAGACATGATAGCAGTGTTCCAATATCTCAGAGGTTGCCACAAAGAAGAGGGAGTCAAACTATTTTCCAAGGCACCTGAGGGTAGAACAAGAAGCAATGGGTGGAAATTAATCAAGGAGAGAAGCAACTTAGAACTGAGGAGAAATTTCCTGACAGTTAGAACAATTAATCAATGGAACGGCTTGCCTCTAGATGTTGTGAATGCCCCAACACTGGAAGTCTTTAAGAAGATGTTGGATAGCCATTTGTCTGAAACGGTATAGGGTGTCCTGCCTAGGCAGGGGGTTGACCTCCAAGGTCCCTTCCAACTCTGCTATTGTATTGTATTGTATTGTATTGTACTTGATATCCACATTAAGAAGACAGATGCTGCCCTGAAAGTAGAAATATTGCCAATTGACCAACATATTGCTCTGAATAAGCTGCATAATACTGTTAAAATTGAAAGGGGGGGGGGGGTTAAATAGTTGATAAATATAAGAGAAAAGACATTCCACATTCGGTTTGCAAGAGATCTAAAATTGCATAGAAAAGGCTACTTGAGTCACTTTCTAACGCCCCAGTTCAAGAGGAATGTTCAATAGTCTCCTTCAATGGGACAGATGATCATACAAGGAGTATCTTTTCCAGTTTAAATGAGAAACAGAGTCACAGTTGTTTTTTATGATGGAATGAGATCCGCGCACACAGTCGATTCCAATGAACTTCAAAGCAATAGGGTTTTAAGCACAATTCTTCCTGTTGCTAGGAGACGGTGCAGAGGCCGTTTGTTTTTTGCATCTGCTTTCTCTCCAAGCAACCAAACGATGAGAATGGGAAGAGATTCCATTTAGCTAATAGATTAAGCAGTAAAGACTTTTCACCTAAATCTGATGGAAGAAATTACTATAGCATGCATATTATTCACTTCATTGAGGAATGAATTGCCACTGATTGGAAAGAATACAACTACCTGGTCTAGGAAGTGGTACAATTATTTGAAGTAGGGAATATTCCCCTTTCAACTGATTTCAAAATGGAGGGCTGTATTGTAGAATTCCTGCGATTCAAAATCTTGCTGGCAGAATACTGCCATTCTGCAATTGTACCAGCCGGTTACTGCAAAAAGCAAAAAAAAATGGATATGATCTTGTAAGGTTTTTGAGTGCAGCTCAGAATCTGATAAATCCAATGAACACGAGGCAGCTGATAATCAGTTTTAATTCTGATCAGAAAGCAAAACTGGGTGACCTTTTATCTCCCACCTTAAACAGAGGAGGCAGAGAAAAAGCCAAAGCAATTTTTTTTCTTGAACTTCTTACAGTTTACACGGCTTGCACAGATGGTCATAGTGTTAGAAACATAATTTCATATCCATTAGTTCATGCAAACCTCATGATTTTCTCAGCGCTCTGCAAATAAAAAACTTTAGAAGGGGAAAGGGGTACATTTTCTGGCCTATACCCCAGAGCTTTGTTAGGGAGTGCTATCTCACATTGTGTTGCTGAGAATACACATTTTAAGTTATAAGGGAGGCTATTTGGCAATTAGCCTAAAGGCTTTATCTTTGCTGTTGGCACATTAAGTTGCAATGGAGCTCAGCTCAGCAGGGAATCAAAAGTTGTGTTAGGTACACTCCAGTGGTGGGTTGCAGGCCGTACACCCCGGTACGGATGTACTGGGGCCTGCCCGGAGCATTGGGTTCCGGTACGGTGCTCCGGAGGCGCCACCTGCCCGCCCGTCGTCCTTACCTGTCTTTAAAGTCTTCGACGCTTCCGTGCAGAGCACGTACAGCACCTGTGCGATGCTCTGCTGAGCAGCTGGAGCATTGTGAAGGCTCGTGGAGGCATCGCAGGCCAGTAAGACCCATGCACGCATTCGTGTGGAGGACGCCGGGTCCCGTTGCAACCGTACTGGTAGCAACAGGATCCGGAACCCACCACTGGTACAGTCTGTGTGCTCTAATCTTTTCAATCTCTTCCCACAACCCACTTTTATTCTCTGTCCTAGTTGGTAACAGCCATGCGAGCAGTTTGAAATTCAATTTTAGGAGGGAAACTGAATATTGAGATACATTTATGTCTTGCCTCTTAACAAAGTAGTCAATAAATCTTCAATGGAGTGGCAGCTTGACTAGCTGGATTTCCATCAATATTTGAAGTTCTCAATCCCGAGATTTACCTTATATTTCTCTCTTCCCAACTAATTTTCTTAAATGTCCATTTAATAATGTTCTCTTGATTCCTCCCTGCATTTTGATTCCTTTCATCTAAACTGTTTCTCATTTGCTTCCAAATTCCTAGTGTGTTTATTGTTTTAATTTGCTACTGACACATGATGTTACTGTTCTTACAAATATATCATGATCTTGCTGCCAAAAAATCTTGCATTTTGATCTCCTTGACCTGTTCACTGCCTCTGATAACGGTGAATCACAGTTGCTTCAGAGTCATTCCCTTAAGGTCTCATGACAAAGCTCCTTGCTGAGGTGGTTTTTTTTCTGCTTTCAATTTTAATTATTTAATGCTTTTATTGGTTATTATTTCTGTGACTTAGTCTTGTCTCCCTGTAGATGTCATCCCCTGTCCAATTCCATTGTCTCCTCTGCTCTGAAATAACTGGCCTTCTGTGTAGACTCCTGTGCCTATTTGTTTTTTTCTTCACAAATACAACACAAGTGTATGGTGTCATCACTTTCGGTCCAAAACCAATTATCATAGTTTTGGGGCTTTATTCCTGCATTAAATATGAGCTGAGTAACTTTGGGCTGGTCATGCTTTGTCAGCCCAACTCACGTCACAGGATTGTTGTGGGGAAAATAGGAAGACGGAGCTGTGTTGGGTGTGTTCAGCATCTTTAATCTATATGTATAAACCCCTCGGGGTGTGTGCTGTTAGGATACAGCCTGTTTTGTCTTAAAATGTCTTCTACTGTACTGCCGTAAAATAGCTTCTACTGTGCAGTGCAGTGGAGTTGCCATGGTAACAGTTTCACAGTACACTACAAGGGTGCTCCCTCTGGTAAGGGCAGGGATGGGATCCTACCGGCTTCACTACCAGTTCGCTGAGCATGCACGTCCACAGTTAAGAGAAAATTGAACTTCTGCATTGAAACAAGGAAAGGAGCAAGGAAAACAGCTGAGGAGTGGCAATTCAATCCGCTGCCCCTGATCCGCTGGGCTCCAGAAGCAGAAATAAAGGTTTGTATAATGCAGGGGTGGACGGCGGGCCCACTTTCATAGAAACAGAGAACTGGTTTGCTCTCGGTTTGAAGTCAGAGCTACCGGTTCAGGCGAATACCACCTCCGGGTAGGGGGGAAAATCATACATTAAAAATTGTGTTTGGTCCAGACATTTCCCCCTATAAATAAATACCCGGGCAAAGCCGGGTTATCGGCTAGTTTCTTATAAAGTAAGAAAGTTGGGATAATAAAATTAAATAAATACATGCAGCGGTTTGTACACACCCTTCCATCCCCACATGCCCTCTTTCCTCATATAGATAGATCTACTGTAGATCTATTTATTTTAATTGCCATATGTATAGCTGGTGCTGAGGCTGTTACTTTCAACATCAATTGAAAAGCTGAAGTGCAATTTAAATTATACCGAATGATTTGCTTCCTTACCCAATATTAACATTTGCGTTTTGCGTAAACCTAACAAACTAGTTGTTAAGAGGGCGTACTTACCTGGAAACTGTTTCTTCATTAAAATAATGTTACTTAATACAAATTAATTGTGTATGTCTTCCTTTTTCCTATTTCTGACATTGTGATTCCATGTACCATCTCAAATGTAGCGCTCTGTGGATGAACTAAACTCCCAACTTCTAACTTCCAACTAGCTCAATGATTCTGATATGCTATTTGCCTGAAGGTTTCAGGTTTAGGAAGATTTCTACATTCACTGACCTGGGAATAAGTTTTAATGAACTCCGTGAGACTTCTGGTTGCACATGTATAGACTTGTGTTAACCAATGCACAACATTTGGACCAGGGCCGGATTTTCCTATAGGCTAACTAGGCTTCAGCCTAGGGCCTCAAGATCAAGAGAGGCCTTTTATTTTTATTTATTATCCGTGCCACATTTTTTATAAAGGTTAGTACCAATTACAACATGTTTCATTTAATATATTGATATATATCACAGTAATGATGTATTTTATTATCTCTCATGTAATTTACAAACTTAAAAATGGGAGGTGAAAGGGCCTCAAAAGTGGAATAGCCTAGGGCCTCTTTTCATCTAAATCCGGCCCTGATTTGGACAACAACTTTGAGATGAGATGCCATTTGTACATGTGGGATTCAATTTTTTTTACTCCCGGTTCTGTGGGTGTGGTGTGCTTGGTGGGCATGGCAGGGGAAGGACACTGCAAAATCTCCATTTCCTCCCCACTCCATACTGCAAAATCCCCATTCCTATCCCACTTCAGGGGAAGGATACTGCAAAATCCCCATTCCCACCCCACTCCAGGGGAAGGATACTGCAAAATCCCCATTCCCTCCCAATCAGCTGGGACTTGGGAGGCAGAGAAATGATGGGGACAGGCCCAGTCAGAGGTGGTATTTACCGGTTCTCCAAACTACTCAAAAGTTCCACTACCAGTTCTCCAGAACTGGTCTGAACAAGCTGAATACCACCTCTGATTTGTACACAGGCAATAGCATGCTTAATACAGCAGAGCAGAGGTGGGTTCCTACCAATTTGGACCGGTTCGGCTGAATAGGTAGTAACTTGATGGCCTGAGTCACTGGAACCGGCAACGACCCAGGCCTGCCATGCCCCTGAACCGGTTCCCTGGTCATTTGCGCTGCCCACCAGCCCTGTTCAGTCACTCCTCACCTCCCGGGTGGCTTCCCTGCCTCAGCTGCCTTGCCTGCCTAAGTTGTTACATGGTGCCTGTGCCCCAGTGGTGGGATTCAGCCGGTTCGCACCTATTCGGGAGAACCGGTTGTTAACTCTCTAAGCGGTTCAGAGAACCGGTTGTTGGAAGAAATCTCCTTTTGCTTTTTCCCACTTTACAGGGCTAATCCTGTAAGGAAGGCAGGAAGGAAACATTCTGGTGTTGTTTCTAGCCTAATCTTTATTGCCCTGCTTACAGAAACGGCCTCTCCGGTTAACCCTTATCACATTGTCCCAGCTAAGGCAAAGCGCCCATCGACCTGAGTGACATTGAGTTGGCCATGCCCACATGGTCACACCGAGCCCCGCCTACCCAGTTGGTCATTAGGGCAGAGAACCGGTTGTTAAATTATTTGAATCCCATCACTGCTGTGCCCCAACTGAGCTGCCTCCTCCTCCTGCCTACAGGTAAGTCTTGCTAGCCCTGCCTCCCTGGAGCTTGCTGTGCCCGCCCCCCACTGGGCTCGCAACCATACCTTCTGCTTCCCCTTCCAAGATCACCCCCATACCCATTTTGGCTCCCAGCAGGCTTCAGGCAAGTCTGCTAGGCCCAAATTAGGACATGGGGGCTGCCTAGCAAGCCTCTCTGCAGCCCCCTGGGAGAAAAAACGGGAGAAAGAAAGAAATCCTCGCCATTTGGGGATCCCCAAGTGCATGGAGCAGAGGTCTGAAAACTTGGCAACTTTAAGACTAGTGGACTTCAACTCCCAGAATTCAGCTCTGCTGGCTGGAGAATTGGGAGTTGAAGTCCACAAGTCTTAAAGTTGCCAAGTTTGAAGACCTCTGCTAGTTGCTATCCTTAGGCTCAGGCTAAGCTAATCAATAGTGGAGCTCTAAGAATGTCAGATGATCATTGGACACGTTCTCAGTTTCAAAATGTCTGGCTTTTCTTCCTCCTACCAAAGACCTTCTGGGGTTCTTCAAAGGAAGGGAGAAAAAGGGAGGGAGGGAGAGGGGAGGGAGGAAGAAGGAAGGGAGGGAGGAAGGACGAGGGAGGGAGGGAAGGGAGAAAGGGAAGGGAAAGGAAAGTGAATGAGATATGGCTGGATAGATGGATAGAAGGAGGAAGGGAGAGAAAGAAAAAGGAGAGGAAAGGAGGACCACAAACCTGGCACTAGACACAGCTTCAGAGGATGCTTTGAAACAGCACAGCAATCCAGGGCTGGAAGGACCCTAGAGGTCATCTAGTTCAACCCCCTGCTCTAGCAGGAGACCTTATATCATCTTGGTTATTTTGGTGCCTCAGGACGATATTACCAGAAATCCCCAGGCATTGCCAACCTCTCCCCTCTAGTAAAAAAAAAACCTAGTGCAAAAACTTCATGCAGTATTAAAAAGAATAGAAAAGGGGGCTGCTGTGTATTGTTTAATGGACTGCTAAATTGGCAAAATGGACAGCTAAATTGGCCATGTCCACCCATTAACATAACCGCCAAGCCACTCCCACTCGGTCACATGACTGCCAAGGCACCAAGCCACTCCCGTCTGGTCACATGACTGCGACACACTCACAAAATAAACAACGTCCACAGAATCGGTAGTAAAAATTTTTGAAACCCAACACTGCAGCATAGTCAACAACAGTGAACGTGATAAAATATCTTTGTTAAAATGCAGGAATTCGCAGAAAAAATAATGCATACTATTTGTGGTATCTTAACATTCAAATGGTTAGTGGACTTTTTATATGCATTTGCAAAAGATCGGTTCTACTAACTCCATACACGTGCCATTATGTGGTACATGTAATGTTATATTACGTTACAACATTACATGTATTAATGTATAATTTCACCTGTGCTTTGTCTTGGTTTTGTTGAACAAAGAAATAAGAACAAAAACATTAGACTTTGTCTAAAGTTCTGATAATTAAACTTTTGAGTTTCCTAATCAGGAAAGTAAGCTGCTATTGAGCAATGGAGGAAGTAACAGATTTTCAGTAATACAGGTAGTCACTCCTCAAGTTACGAATGTATTGGAGCCTATCTATTCCATTCGTATATCAAGTATTTGTGGAAATGAATCCTGTACCTTGAACGGAATCACTCCCTCCTTTCACCCACGCATTCGCTAATCAAATGCATGTCTTGTTAAGTGCACATGAGGTATCTCGGGGAGGGGAAGGCCGGTGGTGGTGGTGGTGGTGTAGTGATGGAACAGGTCACCTGCTTCAGACCATCCAAGGCCTCCCCTGACCCACAGATACCTCATTCTCCCTCGCCTGAGGTCCCCCCAATTGTTCCCTCCCCCATCTTGCTACACTGGGTGACTTACCTTATGAAGATCCGTTTCCTCTCCAGCCTGTTTCTTTGCCGGCTTCCTCCTTTCTTGTCAGCAAAGGTCTTGATGAGGCCTGCAGCGATGAAAAAGGAGGCCAAGAGGGCCATACATGGCCTTCCGGACTTCCTTTCTCACTGGAGATCTGCTTGACGAAGATTCCGGCAATGAATAACTGTCAAGTGGATCGCTGGATAGAAAGGAGGCTCGGAAGGCCATGTGCTGGGGCTCGTTTCTTGTCAGCAAAGCTCTTGAATATTGCGTCCCTCTAGGCCAGGGGTGTCCAAACTTGGCAACTTTAAGACTTGTGGACTTCAACTCCCAGAATTCCCCAGCCAGCTCTGCTGGCTGGGGAATTCTGGGACTTGAAGTCCACAAGTCTTAAAGTTGCCAAGTTTGGACACCCCTGCTCTAGGCTTTGGAAGCCCTTTTCAAAAAGCCTTTGCCAGTAGGAACATCTTTGGAGGGACGTGCCCTCTCCTCCCAAGCTCCGCTGGTGCCAACAAAAGCTTTTTGCAAAGGGCTGCCAAAGCCTACCGGAATGCAATGTCCCTGCAGGCTTCGGCAAGGAAAAGACAAACTGAGGGAAGGACTGAAGGGCTGAAGCCTTCCATCCGTTTGCAAACGTCCAGGCCTCAATTCTCAGAGAATAGAGGCCTAAGGTGCAAGATCACACGAGATCAGTAGCACAAGATCTCACGGTACGTTAGATCTCTGTTCTCGGCGAATGCACCGAAAGCCTGAAGCAATGAAGCAGGCAAAGAAAGCGCAACAGGGAGAACTTCGCAAGGTGAGTTTCCACAAGCGAAATGCCTGTGAAAACCTGGCCAGGAAGGGGATTAGGTGGAGCGAATGTTGCAGAGCCTCTGTTGTTGTTCAGAAGAGCAAACAACTGCTGTGGTGCTGCAATATTCATAATTTCGGGACTTGTTCATAAATGCTTATTGCGTAACTTCAAACGTTTGCTAAGGGAATGCTCGTAACCCAGGGATTACCTCTAAGAATTTTCCTTCCTTGGTCCTAGATATTGTTTAGTTTCATAAAGTAAAGGAGATATTTGGCCAAAAGGTGGCAATAGCAAACTTTCTATACTTTTGCCAAGGTAACTGTGTGGATGTGCTGGAGAAATTGGAAGGAGTTGAGTAACTTTCAATGGGTGTGCGTTGGATGAATTGTAAGAATAGCTCCTGGGACACCTCGCCCCAAACTGATTGTGTTTGTGTTGTTGCCTTGTGCCAAGAGTTTTGACAGGCAGTGGTCAACTCATATGTTAAGCACCCTAATCTAAGTAATATGCACATCTGAGATCCCAGGCTCTTAATAAGGAGGTTTCAGGGAGAGTGTTGAATCACTCCACTGAACTTCACTTTTGAATCCTGATTATAAAATATGAATTCTAAGGGACCAGGTTTTTTTTTTAGAAAGGTTGTTTGCTATTAGTGCTATTAGTGATTATAGAAGGGAACCTCTTGGTCAAAGCACTGTGCACTCTGCTTCTTGTGTACCTTCAGTGAGTGTTTTTTCAAACATCTTTAAGAACATATTTGTTTTGCTGTATTTGACAGGTGGTGAGGGGAGCATTGACTCTGTCACAGATCTGACAGAAACAAGCTCTATGGATGGAGACTGGGCTATGGTGGATTAAATTGTTCCCACTTGAGTCTGACGCAGTCCGAATTGGAACGTATCTCTTTGCAGCTAGCCAGCAAAGGGCCGCACAAATCACAAGTTCAGCTGCAATAAACGTGATGGGAGTTTGGGATTCCTTTGAGTTGTTCTTAGAGAAAGGAGACCACGGATAATATCCTGTGTTTCTGGGCCTTAGAAAGGGCCTTTGGGTCTTTTTGTAGGTACCATAGTTGCATCATATTTTCATGCAATCAAAAGCAGAAGCTGGACTGGTGCATGATCATAGGCCTAATCTTCATATTTAGCTGAATGTGGCTTTAGTGCTGTAATGATTTGCTATGGAAGAAATCAACTGCATATCACTGAATGAGAAGACTTGAGAATGAAGCTGACTAAATTGAAGCCTAATATAAAATCTCTCTGCAGCAGGCATCAAGCACAAGGATCTCACTAATTTAAGTAGACTAAAGCTGCAGTCCTACATTTTCCTGGGAGTAAGCCCCATTGAAGACAATAGTAGACAATGTAGACAATAGTAGACAATGTCTACTCCTTCTGAGTAGACGTGCATAGGATTGCGTTGTGAATATGATCTTCAAGTGAGCTCAAATTGTATTTTAAATTTGTTAGGTACCTTTATTTATATATACATATATATGTGTGTGTGTGTGTCTGTGTGTCTCTGTGTTGTATTTGTGCTGATAAATAAATAAAGGGAGACTAGTATAGATCCATTTCAAGCTATTTAGCGCTCATCAGCTAGCCATACCCTTACTGGGATTTGAACCTGGGCTGTATTACATATTAGGCAGGAGTCTTAGCCACTATGTCACAGGCTCTCCTCCTTTATCAGCTGAGCCAGGGAAATAAGTATGTATTTGTGGTACAACCCCTGGTATGCCCAAATATGGGAGGAAGCTCACTACTCCCTCCTTCTGTCCTTCGGCTCATCACAGAAAACCATCCAGGCAGAAAACCATATTTTTATTTTTAATGTTGCCTTTTTATATTTGTGTTGTATTTGTGCTGATAACAACACAAATATAAAAAGGCAACATTAAAAATAAAAATATGGTTTTCTGCCTGGATGGTTTTCTGTGATGAGCCGAAGGACAGAAAGGGGGAGTAGTGAGCTCCCTCCCATATTTGGGCATACCAGGGGTTGTAACATACATACATACATACATACATACATACATACATACATACATACATACATACATACATATTAATATAATGAAAGTATTACAGAAAAAGCTTTCATTTAAATGATTTTAGATTTATGCATTTCAGTTCTCTATTATGTTTTGAAAGTTTATTTGCTGTTTTTTTCATATCCCTTCATACTATTATCATCACTGATGTAGAGCTTTAAAAGTGTCAAACAGGGAACTGCCTTTAGAAGCCAGGTGGCAGCCAAGGCATTTCCCAAACTGTGATTACATTGCCTCCATAACTACTTATGCTGTTGCATTTACCAGGAACTCTTCTGTTGCTTTACCACACCTAAGTCATTTAAATTTTTTGCTTTTATTTTTTGGATGCTTTTAAGTCGCTGAAACTTTCTTGCCAAGATTTCAGAACTGGTTTCCAATATCTAGGACTCACTTAGAGACTGGCCCAATGTCACCCAGCTGGCTTTGTGCATAAGGCGTCTTTCAAGTTACCGTACAATAAAATAATTTATTATTTTTTAAAACGTTTTTTCTAAAATAGACGCACAGAGGAGAAATTACAATGAATCAAATGGCTGCGGTAGCTTCCATTTCATACTTTAAAATAAAGATTTAAATGGTATCTCTCCAAAATCCAAGAAATCCCTCATTGATAGGGTCAGATCCCAATTTCTATCCCTCCTTTTACCTTTTACTTTCTTACCAAAATGGTTTACTCTAAAACTTATTTTCCACCTGCCCTGATGTTTGATGTTTTTAATTTTTGAACAATGTTCAGTTTTCTTGATACAAGTTTAGTAACTAGATAAGTTACAAAAGAGCAACTACTCCTTGATGATCCTTGATTAACAGCCGTTCATGTAGTGATCATTGGACATTACAGTGGGCCTAAACAAATGGTATATTATGACCGGCCATTGAAGTTACTGTCGTTGGAATATCAACATTTGGGGGATTGGCAGTGGGCCTCCAGTTACAGTCAAGAGGGGACTTCAATTCCGCCATCCATCTCTGCCCGTTTGGTCTTCAAGTCTGAAGCAGCAAAGATTACAATGATAATATTTGGGAGGTTGGCGGTCCTTCCCCCAAGGATGAACCCCTTGGTTACAGAGAGTGTCAGGCTACTCTGTAGCTCCTGGAGTGTTCTCTCAAGGACTCCAGGGTTACAGCCTTAGAAATGGCCATGAAAGAAGACAAAAAAACCTTAGTGCTATTCTGCAGAGAGGCCCATACCAACTTTATAGTTCCTACGGCTTAGGAATGGTTTATTCCTATTTCTTTGGCAAAACTGGATTTAACTTGATTTCCCCATAAGCTTTCCTAATTTTGTAGAAACCTGCAGCTTCCAATGGAGTGTAAATGGCACTCTCCTGAAAAATCAGGTAAATAATAAAAATAATTGTAAGTAACCAGTTCAGTAATTAACTAATGGGCATATTATCACCAAAATACAGTTTGTGTGTTGTGTGTGTGTGTACAAGAGACCAGAAAGGTGACTCAGTGCTTAGAAATATAGTGTTAGGTGCTTACAGTGGATGAACAGGCAACTGTTTTGTTCATATACTGCTTGATTGCCATAGGGAAGTCAGGTGAATATGGACTTTGCTTTCATAGCAGGGATGGGTTTCAGCCGGTTCTAACCAGTACGCTAGAACCCATTCGTCCAGTGGCACAGTACAGGAATGCTCACTCCTGCCTGCCCCCCCTCTTTTGCATAGTGCAAAAAGGACATCCCGTGGATGTCACACTTGACGTTCGCAAACCTAAACCTGCCTGCACACACGCACAATTACAGGCACGGCGAGGGAAGCCTCGGCATGGAGTGATTCTGGAGTCTACCTGCGACTCCCCGTGGAAAACATAGGCACGCACAGACTGCACAATTACAGCCCCGGAGAGTGGAGACTCTCGGAGGGAAGCCAGAGGCAGTGGGGCAGCCGGGCCTCTCGCCCTCAGAGGGAGGAGGAGCCAGTTGGGAGAAGGGTTTTGGTCCTGCTGCCTCTGGGGACGGAGCTTTACTGTCCAGCAGCAAAGATTCCGTCCCTCATCCCGGAGCCTTTGTAATGGCGGGAACTTGTTCTCACTCGCCCGGGCTTGTGCAGAGGCTTCCCTCTCTGGGCCTGTAATTGTGCGTGTGTGCATACACCTATCTTTTCCATGTGACCGCGGCCGGAAGACAAGGAACTCGAGGGGGACCACAGAGGCGTCGTCCTTCTGAAGAGGACCTGTCCCCGAAGAGAGGAGATGTGGTGGCATCAGTCTTGGGATGTTCTGCGGAGCCCCCCAGGGAAAAACGCCACTGCCAGGTACTTTTAACCATATATTTTGGTCCTGTGACTGCAGAATGCTGCAAAAAACTATAAATGCAGACCAGTTGTTGAGTGTTTCAAATGTGATTGGAACACTGAACAAGGTGACCACAGTATGCGTGTGTCTGTGTGTGTGTGAATGAGAGAGAGAGAGAGAGAGAGAGAGAGAGAGAGAGAGAGAGAGAGAGAGATATGGAATCAGAGAGAGACTGACAGACACACAGAGAGACAGAGAGAGAGACAGAGTGGGAGGGAGGGAGGGAGAGGCAGACAGACAGAGACACAGAGAGAGAGAGATGCAGAGCGAGTGATTAAGTGAATGAGTGAGAGACACACACACACACACACACAGAGTGGCAGAGAGGGAGGGAGGGGAGAGAGACAGAGAGAGAGAGGGAGAGAGACAGAGACAGACACAGAGAGACACACAGAGTGAGCAAGTGAGACACACATACACACACACACACACCACAGAGTGACAGAGATGGTGGGGAGGAAAGAGAGAGACAGATACAGAGAGAGAGAGAGACAGACAGACACACAGAGAGAATGATAGATAGAAACAAAGAGCTACAGAGAGAGATAGACAGACAGACAGACACAGAGAGAGAGAGAGACAGAAAGAAAAAGAGAAAGAGAAAGAAAGAATGAAAGAAAAAAAGAAAGAAAAAGAAAGTGGAAAGAAAGAAAGAAAGAAAGAAAGAAAGAAAGAAAGAAAAAGAAAACTTATGACCACAATTGAGCCCAAAATTTTTGTTGCTAAGAGCGTCGTTAAGTGAGTTTCAGCACATTTTCTGAGTTGGCCATGCCCACCTGGTCACATGACCGCCGAGCCACTCCTAAAAAACAGGCCACACCTACAGAAGAGGTTCTAAAAAAATTTGAAACCCACCACTGTTTCATAGGCATAAAAGAATCCAGAAAAAAGAAGGAAAAACAGTAAAACCGGAACACACAAACTTAAGAATTCAGTTAGATTGACCATCAAGCTTGTTGGCATTATAATTAAAAGAGCTTTATTTACATAGTGCATTCAAAATGAGTATCATTATTGCAGCAATTACCATTAACAGCTCCATATTCTTCATGATAGCCTTAACGGTGCGTAATTACAACAATTCTTTAGTCAATGAGAACACATCAAAATATTAAGCACAAGGCAGCACTTGTGTTATTTAAAGGCAGTAAAGAATGTTATTTTGTGCTTGTAGCTTCAGTTCAAAAGCTCCTTTTATTGCAAAAACCCAAGAACAGCTGTTCTAAAGCTACTTTCCAAAAGGTAGTTTGGTGTTATAATGTCAGCAGGTGAAGGGACTATTCAAGTGGCAGAAACTGGTGAATTTTTTTTTTTTTTTGCATTAAAGAAACAAAAGACCTCCTTCCCCAAAGAGGTCTTATCAATACTGCCATTGAAATATACTTTAGGCTAAATTATTCCTCATCGTTTTTCTTTCTGTCAGGAATGCCATCTTTCCCGACTCACCCAAGCTCCCTATGAACAAAGTGGCATCCAATAATTGAGAGACAATTGATCTTTTTATAATTTCTAGATTAAAAGATAAACTGGTCATAGGTAGAAGTCCAGCTTAAGGGATAAATCCAGTTGGGAAATCTTTCCAGTAAAGCATGTAACGGAGATGACTTTTGATCTTCTCCAAACAAAAAATGGTTAACTATGGCAAGGGTGACCATTCCTTTCGTGGATTTGTCCGAACCCTAAAAAGAGAAAAAAGCAAATAAGCTCATGTCTGATTATTTGAATCCTATTCTCATTCAGCACTGTGTAATGGTAGAATTCGAAGCTTGCAAAGAAGGAACCAAAGAGTATCATCAGCTGAAGAAACCAAAGTTTTAAAGGATTCCAAGATGCTCACTGAAATGGTGTTAAAAATGGCTGTTCCCAAAACAAAATGTTATTTAAGCCTGAAGCAGAACACATAAGCACTATACCTAGCAAATAAAATGGAAGAAACTAAATTCCTGAACCTATATTAATTACATTTTATGGGGTTAGGGTTAAAGTTAGTTTATGAGTCAGAAGGATATAGAATATGTTTAATCCCCATTAAAAAAACTGAGGAAGTGAACCTTAATTCAAACATATAGAGCAGAACACCAAGATAATTCTGTTGTTTTTCTTTTGCCAATACCATTCTACATCAAAATATAATTCAGACTCTATATCAGGTAAAGATTCCCCTCACACGTGCTAGTCATTCCCAACTCTTGGAGGTGGTGCTCATCTCCATTTCAAAGCCGAAGAGTCAGTGCTGTCCAAAGATGTCTCCATGGACATATGGCCGACATGACTAAACGACGAAGGCGCACAGAATGCTGTTACCTTCCCACCAAAGGTGGTTCCCATTTTTCTATTTGCATTTTTACATGCTTTCTAACTGCTAGGTTGGCAGAAGCTGGGACAAGTAATGGGAGCTCACTCTGTTACGCGGCGCTAGGGATTCGAACCGCCAAACTGCCGACCTTTCTGATCGACAAGCTCAGCGTCTTAGCCACTGAGCCACCGTGATTCTATATATCTAGATAGAAAAAATGATCATATTTTATAGACATAAAGGTAGTTTGAAATTTTGCTGTTAGATAAGGACACCTTTCAAGAACTTCTCTCCAGTACTAGACAAATTCTAATTTGCTTCTCGGGTTTACTGCAACCAATGGTAATATATGAATAGTACAGTATACGCTACCCTGTTTGCATCTACTAATATAACCATGTCAGTAAGACAATGACAGATAATTGATACAATCTTAAGTGAGCATCTGGAAACACCATGTGAGTTCAGCGAATTTCAACTAAGCAAATACAGGAGTACAGGATTAATTTCTATCTGCTGGCGGTATAGTTGCAGGAATCTAATATTCAAGGGCATATTTGATTTAATGTATTCCTGAAATGAAATATAAACACTTGTCATGTGAAGGACACATAAAGAAAAGGCATATCCAAATTAATAGCACTAGAAAGCAATTGTGTGTTAAGTTCTACAGATGAAGATGAATTAATAAACTGTATCCAAAGGGCAACCCATTTAACTAAAGAAGAAAGGAGAGTTCTAAGAAATGATGGGATGCTGAAAGAAGAAACTCACCTTCAGCTCGATCCAAAAGTGCCAGGGGTTGGCATGGAGCCCACGTGCATAATACACAAAGTAGTCTCCATTCAAGCTATTAACAACGGGAGCTCCATTTCCAAGAGACCAAGTGGACAGTGTTGAGCCTTGATGTAGTCGAAGATATAATGCCATGTGGCTTGAACCTGAAGCAGATGATAAACAAAAATCTCTACATGAATTCAGAAGAAAGGATCGTGGAGCTGCCACATGTTTGGTGCCACAATCTAAATACACCACTTGCTTGGATTTTCGTAATATCCTGGAAGGGATATTTTCCTAATCTCTGGATTAATTTATGACCTATGCTTTTAAAAACATCTAGGATTTTTAATACATCCTAATAAAAGAAACTGGCACACCTCTTATGACATAATTTACAGAATAACACAGCTAGAAGGGACCTTGGAGGTGTTCTAGTCCAACCCCCCATTCGAGCATGAGACCCTATACCTGTGATGGCGAACATATGGCACGAGTGCCAGAGGTGGCATGCAGAGCCTTCTCTGTAGGCGCGTGCACCATCGCCAGCTGGTCTTTGCCGAAGCACTGAAAAACAGCCCCCCAAAACGGCCAAAAACCAGGCATGTATGCACCGGCCATCTGGTCTTCGGGTTTCTGGTGCTCTGGCATGCATGAAGACCAGCTGCGTGCCGCAAACTCAAAGACCAGCTGGCCAGCACACGCATGTGCACCGGTCAGCTGGTGTTTGGGTTTCCAGCGCGCATGCACATGCATTCCGGTTTGGGCACTCATCGCCAAAAAGGTTCATCATCACTGCCCTATCCCATTCTGGACAAATGACTGTCCAATCTTAAAAACCTCCAGTGGCAGAGCAGCCATAACTTCCGGAAGCAAACTTTTCCAATGGCTAATTGTTTTCACTGTCAGGAAATTTCTCCTTAATTCTAGGTCTCTCTGTGATAGGTTTCCATCTATCAAATGTTATTTCATGTCCTGTCCTTAAGTGCTTTGCTTATCATAGTCAAAAATATCTTCAGGTACAGCCTGTAAAATGCATGTTGTGTCTGCGATATGCTGTATTCATGCTGATCTCTAACAACTTTGACTGAAGGTTCCTGATTTAATATTACATCATATTTGGGTAACTAATTAGATGAATTAAATAATTTGCCATAGCTAACTAGTTGTTATGATCAAATAATTCTGTATAAGAATCCTCTCAAGGCAAGGAAGGATGAGATATTCACCCACCTATTACTTCAAAGGTTAGCTTTGTAGAATCCCATGGTGTCTGCTCTTTAGAAAGAAGCTGAAAGCGAATAGGGTTTTGGGGAGTAATTGCTGGTGCAGGAAGATACCATGTTTTCCTGTTAAAAAAGGGGGATTTTTATAAAAGTTATCAATGTAATTAACTGTAAAAGTCCTTTAAAATATTTCAAATTACTGTTTCAGGTTAATTCTGTTCCACAAAGCATAATATGGCTGAGCATATTAAAACCTAAAATGCTACTGAATATGCAAAATGTGACAGTCTTGCATGCAAAGGAAATCAAAACGATTAGCCTTTTTCATTGTAACATAAAAATAAAAGGATAAATCTGTCAAAAGTAGTTTTTGTCAGAATATTTTTCTTTTTAAAAAGCCCACCCTTGTTTATCAGATCCCCAGGAAATAACGATAAAAGGCTCAAAGTTTTGGTCAAAGCTGAAAACTTTCACAAAGCGGAATGACAAGAGGCCCTATTACACAGAGACAGGAATAACTCTGATGGTATTACTGACAGATGAGGCCAAGCTTATTCGGAAAACATTAGGATTCATTAACACTTTTTAAACATAAATAGAAAAGGGTGCAAAAGCACAAAACAAAGCCTCCCAATAGCTGGAGTTCTGCTTCATGGTACCCCAGAACATTATTATTTTTTCTTCTTCTTTTGTGCTTTCATGTCAGTGTGGCCTCTGTGACTGCTTTGTTTCTTGGCCTAATTTCATGCTGAAGATCCCTTTTGCCTTTCAAGATTAAAGAGATTAAAACAGAAAACGTTTCCTGTCCTCTGCAGGAAGTTTTAGGAAACCCCATCAGTCCAGCAAAAGATACAGGAAGAAAGAAAAATGTCACTTCTTCTCCCACTTCTCAACCAAGTAGCTGGCCTGGCTCAACTTTGATCTAACTATATCGCTCCTGACGGGTTTTTTATTTGGGTATTTTAATTGCATTCAATTACTTAGGGGTTTTTAAACATTGTATTTTATTGTTTTTATTCATTAGCCGACCTCCTCCTTGTACATGTCTTGGTATATGTTTTTGTAATATGTATGTCTTGTCTATATATTTATTTCATATGTTTTATTGTACGCCGCCCCGAGTCCTTCGGGAGAGGGTGCGGCTAAGAAATAAATATTTATTATTATTATTATTATTAAACCCTAAACCACATTTTCAGACTCTTTCCAGTCCGGCTGCGGCTTTGTTATGGAGATTGCCCTGTTTTGCAATTGGTTTCCTTCTGGTAAGATTGGCTTAAAATGCAACAGGTTTACTGATTTACTTGAAGATACTTGCTTTTCAAAAGTATTGCATCAATGGATATTTCTGTTAAAACTAAGTAGTTCATTAGGTGTGATTACAACCAACCGAAAAAAGTAGTTCACAGGTAGAATCCAAGGAAATCCACAGAGAGGGGATCCTTCCTCACATGTGGCTGCAATAGAGTCGTTGAGCTCAGGCAGGTGGGGTGTCACGAGCGATATCCCACTGTAGTCCATCCCATTCATCCATATTCCAGAATCACTTTTTTCCAAGTGACCATCTAGGCTATGAAATCTTCTGTTTAAATGCTGGGAAAATGACAAGACAAGAAGTTACTAAGACTTTGCCACCGGTCTGTAAGGCAGATACAAAATAGCTCACTGGGGCAAAGGATGTCCTTTCTTTACAAACGTCTGGGTGACTTCTCAAATATGCAATGTGAGTGTTAAATCTGACTGTGCCTGTTGCAGTAGACATTTTTCTTTCTGTATTTTTGGAAACCCACAAAGCTGATTGCGTGATGGTCAACAGCAGGGGTGTAAAACTCGATTTCATTGAGGGCCGCATCGGGGTTTTGTTTGACCTCAGTGAACCAGAGTGGGCGTGGCCAGCTCAACATCACTCCTGTTGGGGGCGCCTGTAGTGGCCCGAGCACTCTGCCAGCAAAAACAGGCTCCCGAGCTCTCTTTTCACTGGCAGTGCATGGCAGGAGGCCGTGGCAGCTCAAGAGCTCGTTTTCGCTGGTAATAGCACCACAGGCTGGTCCTTTGCTGTTCCAGAGCAGCCCCGCAGGGTATCTAAGTACCCTGCAGGCTAGATCCGGTTCCTGGGCCTTGAGTTTAAAACTCCTGGCCAACAGCATACTAATCATGACTGTTGTGAGTCATAAAAAAAGAATTATGATCACAGCTTGGACTGAAGAAGCTGATAATATTACGAAAGCAAGGAAAGGTCAGAGAGCAATGTAGAGCCTTCTCTGTGATGGGCCCAACCCTCTGGAATGACCTCCCCCCTGATATCAGAACCACCACCGACTTCCGCTCCTTCCGACAAAAACTGAAGACTCACCTGTTCCGTTTAGCCGGCTTGGCCCATTCATAGTCTTATTTTACCTCCTGGCAGATATTTTTAATTGGGTATTTTTAGGGATTATTTTTAAACATTGTTTTAACTGCTTTACTTTAGGTACAGTTTTTACAGCCTCCTCTTTTAGGTATTTAGTATTTAACTATGTTTGTATTTATTCCTATGTATTTATGTATTTTAATCTGACTGTACACTGCCCCGAGTCCCTTTTGGGAGAGGGGGCGGTATAAAAGTCGAAAATAAAGTAAAAGTAAAGTAAAGAGGAAGTTACTGAGTGAGCAAGTAGGGTGGTTATCAGTTTAACCAAGTTATAAGCAGTAATAGCACACTCTGGATACCAGCATGCCCACTCAAAGTTCAAATATAATTTTTCAGAAATGGCTGCTGCTCAGAGTTGCCTTAAACCACAAGATGGGTGGCAAATAAATATGACAACCTGGCTATGTGACAACCCATAATAATCAAAATTATCCACTGTGATTTACCTACCACAGTGAAGCCAGCTGACATGGCAAATCAAGCAAGTGACATAAATCACTACAAAAATTTGATCCCTTTTCACAGTAATAACAATTTTCATAGAATAATATATTTGTCAATCTGCTCTCCTCAGTTCCTAAAATAGCGCTTAACATATTTTATATTACATTCTGCAATATTACACACACACACACACACACACACACACACTCCATACAGCATGGTTAAATGCTCATTTATCACCTAATTAGGAATATGCCTTTTCAATCCAAGAAGTTGCTACTAAAACTAGTTTGTAAATTTAAATTACCTGTATTTTTTGGAGTATAAGACGGACCGGAGTATAAGACGCAGCATGGTTTTGAAGAGACAAATTTGAAAAAAAAAGTTTTTGCACTCTGCAAACCACCCCAAAGCTGCCCGTTTTTTTGTGAAAACGGGCCCATTTTTTTTTAAAAAAAGGGCATGAATAGCCCTTAAGAGGCTTGCAGAGTGTTCCTGGGAGGCAAGGGGGCCCCCAAAAACGAGCAAAAAAGGCCAGTTTTCGCGAAAACGGACCCATTTTATTTGTCAAAAAAGGGCATTAGGAAGCTTATAGAGTGCTTGGGGGCTGGGAGAGGGAAATTGAGCAAAAAACAGGCAATTTTTTGCTCAATTTTGCCCTCCCCAGCTCTCAGGAGCTTTCTGACAGCCTCCTACAAGCTATGCATGGCCATTTTGGTGAAGGGGGCAGGGTTTCAGAAAGCAAAAAATGCTGTATTCAGTGTATAAGATGTACCCAGATTTTCAGCCTCTTTTTTGAGGGAAAAGGGTGCGCCTTATACTCCAAAAAATACAGTACTTTAAATTCAACAAAGAATTAATTCAAATGTACATAAGATTTAAAGGCCGCATTAGGAAGCTAATAACTTGAATTACATGACTGATATTCCTAAATTGAATTATTTGTTTGTTTTAAATGTCTACACAGGGTTGTAGCTTTATACGTATTGTTATGTGACTTGCTTTACAAGTCTGTGCTTTAAAGAGACTTAACATACAGTATGTACATACTACGCTAGAAGACACACCTATTAGGAAACCACACTTTTATTTATTTAACAGATCTGAGTCGACCGGCTCTTTTATTGCTGTTTTATTCCACCCATTTGAATACATAGTACTTTGGTTGTACTGAACATCTAACCAGCCAGCAAATGTGGGGAAATACCTAATATGTCTGTAGGTTGATTTAAGTAATTGTTTTGATCTGTAGGACGCCTCCATTTCCATTTCTACTTAATCAAATAAAATCATTTACAGGTACTGGTACAGATAAGACAAACTTATATCTGTTTGCTTAACAATTACTGTTGGCCTCCCAAAAAGTTACAATATAAATTTGAATTTATTACCACTGCCCCACTCCTATGGTCACATGTTCATAATTTGGGTGGTTGGCAATTAGGTGGCATTTACAATTGGTCACAATGTCGTGTGATCACATGATCACAATGTGTGACCTTTTTTTGCCAGTTTCCGGCAAAAATTGACATTAGTTAACCTGGATTTGCATTTATAATTGTGCGATTTAACTTTCAACCATCATAAAATGGTTGTAAAATCCAGTCACTTGACCACAATGAAAATTCCAGTCCCAATAGCGGTGGCAACTCCAGGACTAGCTGTAGTTTGCTGTCTACCATGTGCAAGTTTTATACGTTTTAAAAACAAATTTTGCAACAGTCAGAGTTACCTTGATATATTGCCAATAAAAGGATGGGAATAAATGTTTATGATAAACATATCCATGGTAAAAGTTATTGCACAACAGAATATGAGTTTGTTTCAGTGTTCACACCCTTTACAAGGACAGAATCTTTCTGCGCATGAAGTGAAATGAAATCTTCTATCTAGCTGATAGTATAATATTGAGCCATAACAACAGAATTGCTGGCTGAAATGTATTATTAACCTGGTATTTCAAAGGCCGCTTTGAAGTGTGTATTGATACTGCATGTTCCAGTTCTACACTTTTGAGGGGTTACAATATTCTGTTTTCTATCATTTGCTTAAGCACGACCTCACTTGATCATGTCCCAATAGCATGAGGGTTTTCTTGAAAAATCCAGTTTCATATAATTACTTGTCAATTTAGAGTTTTCAGCAAGAATCGTATTTATCAATTAATGTTAACTGCGTCAGACATGATACAAGTTGGAAATGAACTATCAGTGAGTACTTGAACATACAAGTGATGTCCTCATTTCAGTTTTGTAAGTTTTGCCTCCAAACCTCAGGGCAACCTTAGCCATTTTGATTAGTTTTCTTGGGAATTTTGACCACATCCTTTCCAAGCCCTGGATTTAATGGGATAATGTGTTGGTTTCAAAAGGTTTGATGACAGCTGTTACAGAGGCACCTCTGGAGATGAAGAACAAGAATTTCTCCATAGCGCTGCTTGGAGAATCCAAGGATGGGTTAACACAGCCTGTTTGCCCAAGGACTGAGTAGATTTTTCCCCTCTGGCCACGCCTCCTTTGCCTCTTCCGGCTCAGTTTTAAAAACTCAGTCCGCCCGATAGGACTAGTTTTGGAGAACTCTCAGTTTTTGAGTAAATAGACTGGGTTCTCCAATAGTGATTTTAGAGTATTTATGTGTTACTATTAAGTTGTTATTAGGATTTTCCCCCAAGTTTTATTATTTTGGCTTTTTATTTTCTTTTTTCCTTTTTTACCAAGAAGAAGATTTTACAAGAGTAAGGCTGAGGCAGCGATCGGTTCCACAGCTGCTTAGTCGCAGCTGGGGGAACAAGCGAGGCCGCTCGTCCGGCGTCTGCTGGCGAGCGCAGGGAAAGACGGCAATCCCCGTGTTTTCCTGGTCGCTTTGGAGAAGAGGCTTTTAAAAAAGCCCTTGCTTTTCCAAGCAGCGTCTTTTGCCGATCGGGAGAGCGGTGGCCATTTTGAAAAGCGCTGCTTTGGCGCGCTTTTCGGCTGCAGCCAATAGGGAGCGCCTGGACCTTAAGTGAGGCTTTTGGCGCGCAGAAGAGCCGGCGGCCATTTTTTTGAAACGTTTTACCTACCGGACAGCAGCAGCAAGCAGCAGAGCCTCTCCGCCTCAAGCAGACAGCCGCGGAGGATTGCGAGGGCTTGCCTGGGTCTCCAGCAAGCCTGAAGTTCCCCAGCCACCCAAGGGGAAGCGGCAAGGAGTGTCCTGGTGCCTGATCCAGCCTCCCAACTGAATCTGCAGACGCTTCTGGAGCCGTCGGGCCAGCGTCCACTGCCCTTCCCTCAGCAGCGACCTCTTCGGATCAAGCTCAACCTAGGATGGCTGATGAAGGTTTGGAGCGAAGGGAGGAGCTGGCAGGGCCATCTGCAAAGCGCAGTAGGCCAGATCCCTCAGGCCAAGGGAGAAAGGGAAACAAGGGCGCTGGGAGGAAAGCTTCCCACTCTTCAGCTGGGAGCAAGGCCTCCAAAATTCAAGGGGACAAGGGCAGGACTCCCTAAAGGACAAGTTTGCTAGGCCCCAGGTTCCCTCTGCATCCTTGCCAAGTGAGGCTGGGCCAGTTCCTTCCCCACCCATTCAGAGGGAGATAGAGCAGGGGGAGGAAATGGGGGATAGATCTCCATCCTTCTGTGATAGGGATTCCATGTCAGGATCCCCTGCAGCCTCTCTGGGTTATCCAGATTCTCCTAGCTCTTCAGTCAGGGAGGATATCCCCTCTTTTCAATGTTGTTTTCATGCAGAGGATCAGAGAGATCCTCCTAGGGGTGCCAAGGGACAGGCCTATGACCAATCCAGGCCTGTAGAGGACAAGGGCCCAGCTATGTCAGCAGAAATGAGGGATCTCATCACGCAGGCTATTTCCCAGGGTGTGGTAGAAGCCATGAGGCTACAGGAAGGCAGGGGTGGCAAGGCCTCTAGGCCTGTTCGCCCCCTGGGGGAAAAGCGGACCAGAGTCCTCGATTCCCCGGGCACTTCTATCACCACAGAGGTGTCTACGTGGGAGGAGGAGACTGCTGAGGAATTTGCTCTCTCGGAGGATGAGGATATGCCTCCAGACAAGCCCTCCTTCACTGGTCTCTTTAAGCCATCCTTATTCAAGTCCATCTTACACAAGGCCAGAGCCTCTACTGAGCTTGGTGCCAAACCTAAGGACAAGGAAGTCCCCTCTACTTCCCAGGACCTCATGGCAGGGCTGTTCAGCGAAACAACCCCTGACCCAGAACTGATACCAGTCCCTGATATGTTCATGGAAGTTATCCAGCGCCAATGGGCGCAGCCAGGTACCCTGGCCAACCCTAGTGGCGCAGACAAAACACTGTACCCCTTAGAGCCTAGGTTGGAGGATGTTTTGAAACCTCCAGAGGTGGATGCCCCTGTGGTTTCTCTGACCTCTAATTCTAATCTCCCGGCCGAGCTATTAGAAGGGTTAAAGGCAGAGGATAAGAGGGCAGAAAAGGCTTGTCTCAAAACGCACCAGGCGGCTGCCTGGGCGATCAAAACCTCCACTTCTGCCTCGTTCTTTACGAGAGCATCCCTACTATGGCTGCGCCAACTAAGATCTCAGCCCCCATCTGAAGCATCTCGTTGGCGACATGATCTTAACAAGATCATTACGGCTGTGGAATATGCCGCTGATGCCTCTCTGCATGCAGCGAAGTTCGCTTCCAGGGCACTAGCGTCTAACATCACTTCTCGCCGCCTGCTTTGGCTCCGGCACTGGCAGGCGGACATGAAGGCGAAGTGGAAGCTGGCTTCAGCTCCATTCAAAGGGGACAATCTCTTTGGGGATTCCCTAGAGAAATTCCTAATTGAGACGAAGGATAAGAGGAAGGTCCTTCCTTCCACCTTCAGGAAGCATGACAAAAAAGGTCAGGGCTCGTTCAGGAAACAGGCCTTTCGGGCACAGGAAGGTGCCCAGGCCTCCACCTCTTCCTATTCCTCCCAGAGACAGTTTAACCAGTCCTCTGACAGGTCCCAGGAACGAAACAGCTTTTCTTCCAGGGGCAGACAATCCAATCAAGGTTCCTTTCGGAAACCCTTTCGTGGGGGCTCCCACAACCGTCAGTTTAGACGTGGGAAGTGACCGTCTGGGGTCTCCTCCCATCGGGGGCCGCCTGCAATTCTATGCAGACCGTTGGGAGGAAACAACCTCGGACAAGTGGGTCTTAAATACCATCAGGAGGGGTCTAACCTTGGAGTTTCTATCCTCCCCTCCGCGGACCTTTGTTCGCTGCCCACTATCCAGGAACCCTGTAAAGAGGGCTCTCATGCAGGCAGAAATAGATCATCTTCTGCAGATCAACGCAATAGAGTCAGTCCCTCCAGAACAGGAAGGGAGGGGGTTCTATTCCATTCTCTTCCTGGTCCCCAAGAGTTCAGGGGGGTGGAGGGCCATTTTAGATCTGAAGCGCCTGAACAGACATCTGGCCTACAAGCGCTTCAAAATGCAGTCTCTTCAGTCGATCCTAAGCTGCATGCGACAAGGGGATCTGCTCACCTCCATCGATCTCAAGGAGGCGTATCTGCATGTGCCCATCCATCCCGCACACAGGAAGTTCCTGCGCCTGTGTTACAACGGAAAGCACTTCCAATACAGGGCGCTTCCATTCGGACTTTCTTCTGCACCCAGAACGTTCACGAAGCTTCTTGCAGCTGTGGCGGCCCACCTGCGCAAGCTTCCAGTCCGCCTGGAGTGCTATCTGGACGACATCATCATCCACTCAAGGACTCATCAACAAGCGGTGAGAGATGTAAACATCACAGTTCATACCTTACAGGACCACGGGTTTTCCGTAAACATGGAAAAAAGCAACTTGACTCCTGCCACGCGCATACAACACCTGGGCGCCATAATAGACTCGGTTTCTTGCCAGGTGTCCCTGTCTCCGGAAAGAATCCGCAACCTCAGAAGCAGAATCCGGTTGTGTCGCAAGAACAGGTCCTGGCAGGTAGTGCAACTATCCCAACTGTTAGGGAACATGATTTCTTGTCTCAACATAGTTCCCTGGGCACGTCTCCATGCAAGGGAGCTGCAATGGTTCTTGCTTCCAATGCAAAGAGCAAAGATCAGCAACTCCACCAGGAAAGTTCGCATCCCACCAAGAGTGACACGGTCTCTGAGTTGGTGGCAGTCTCGAGCAGTGGAGAAGGGCTGCCTATTCAGAGAACCCGACAGGATCGTGGTAACGACCGACGCCAGTCTCTACGGTTGGGGGGCGCATTGCCAGGGTCACTTGGCGCAAGGCAGGTGGTCCAGCGCGGAGGCAGCCCGGAGCATCAATTGGCTAGAGCTCAGGGCAGCCCGGCTTGCGCTGAGGAAATTTGCAGAACAGCTGAAGGGGCACCACGTTCTGCTACTGACCGACAATGTGGCCACAAAGGCTCATGTGAACCGGCAAGGAGGGACCCACTCCAAAAGACTCATGTCAGAGGCGGAGGCCATAGGACGATGGGCAGAGAGCCACTTAGCGTCGCTGAGGGCGGATCACATCTCCGGAACCAGCAACGTGAGTGCGGATTGGTTGAGCCGTCAGACCATCGACAACTCGGAGTGGCAACTTCATCCGGACCTGTTCGCACAGGTGGTAAGAAGGTTTGGTCTCCCACAGGTCGACCTGTTTGCCACGGCGGCAAACACACAGCTCCAGCGGTTCTTCTCCCGCTACAAGTCAGCACAAGCGGAGGGGACGGATGCCCTGAGGTCCAACTGGCCTCCAGGTCTGCTTTACGCGTTCCCGCCCCTCCCTCTGATTCCGCAGGTGATCTACAAGCTGCTGAAGGAGGGGGCGGAGCTCATTCTGGTGGCTCCACATTGGCCCAGGAGATCCTGGTTCGCGGACCTGGTCGATCTGTCTGTGGAACAACCGTGGAAAATTCCTCCAGACCAGGTATCCTTGCGTCAGGGGCCCATCAACCATCCAGAGCCCCAGTGGTTGCAGTTAGCCGTCTGGTGCTTGAGGGGCAGCTTCTGAAGGACCAGAGCCTCTCAGACAGCGTCATTAAGACTATCCAAGCTTCCAGACGTCCGGCCACTACTCGTATTTATGACGCGACTTGGGCTGCCTTTTCTACCTGGTGCAGCCAACGGGACATTGACAGTGCGGAAGCGTCCATCCTTCAGTTGTTGGACTTCCTACAAGAGGGCTTGGACAAAGGACTGGTGCCAGCCACACTCAGGCGCCAGGTGGCTGCATTATCCACCATCTTAGCCAGACACCAACTTCAATCCCTGAGTCACCATCCTCAGGTCAAGAGTTTTTTGAAGGGGGCTTACAACATTCGACCCCAGGTGGTGCACAGGTACCCGACCTGGAACCTACCCTTTGTCCTACAGACATTGACAGCGGCTCCCTTCGAACCCTTGAGGAAGGTCTCTCTTCGATATCTGACCCTTAAGACCGCCTTCCTCATAGCCATTACTTCAGCCAGAAGGGTATCTGAGATTGCGGCCTTCTCGGCCAAGGAAGAATTGTGCATCATACACCCAGACAGGGTCATCCTATGGTTAGATCCCGCCTTCATGCCGAAGGTGAATTCTCATTTTCACAGGTCTCAGGAGGTGATCCTCCCGAATTTCTGTCCCAGCCCTCAACACTCCAAGGAGCGCAGGTGGCACAAATTGGACGTGCGAAGGGCAGTCCGCATTTACCTGAAACGAATGAAGGACATCAGGCACTCTGAGGCCTTCTTTGTGTCTTTTCAACCAGGCTCGCTGGGTCGCAAGGTATCGTCTTCAACCATAGGTCGGTGGCTGCGGGCTCGCATTAAGATGACATATGACCTTCAGGGCAAGCCGGTCCCAGCACGTGTAACGGCACACTCCACCAGAAGTGCGGCCACGACTGCGGCCTGGGCGACTCAAGCATCCATTCTGGACATTTGCAGAGCGGCCACGTGGGCGTCACCCACGGCTTTCATTAGAAACTACAAGATCGATTCCTTTGCCTCTGCCGAAGCCTCTTTTGGCCGTAGAGTGTTACAGAAGGTTATTGAGGCTCCGGACAATGTCACTTCTTCCCGCCCTGGGATACCATAGCTTGGGCATGTCCCATCCTTGGACTCTCCAAGCAGCGCTATGGAGAATGACCGTTGTCTTACCTGAACGGTCATTCTCAGGGCGCTGCGGGAGAATCCAAGACCCACCCAGGGTAATTGTTTAGCTCCGAGATTGTATTTTTACACAGGTGTGAGCTGAGGGCGTCTTCGTCGGACAAGACCTCGTTTTTAAAACTGAGCCGGAAGAGGCAAAGGAGGCGTGGCCAGAGGGGAAAAATCTACTCAGTCCTTGGGCAAACAGGCTGTGTTAACCCATCCTTGGACTCTCCCGCAGCGCCCTGAGAACGACCGTTCAGGTAAGACAACGGTCATTCTACTGAATTCCTTTGGGCCACTTCCATTTCACATGGGCAGATTGTAAATTGATAACTACGGCTGTGTAAGAAATAGAACTCTCACAAAAATCAGTCAGAGATCTGACTAGAGATTTATGATTATAAGACATTTGGATTGCCTTTTCCTATTTTATATAGGAACCAAGTTGCCAATACACCCTCTTATATTAAACCATGAAATAATTGGGCAGAATCAGTGAAGATTTCTTTCTGATTCCTCTTTCCCAGTTCCAGGGATGACATGATCCAAAGGCTGAGGTAAGATGGCATATTGAAGAGTGCAAGATAAGCATATCTGAGAATGAGGTTGATGAAAATAAAGTACACATATTAATTTCAAACCACTGGATTTAAGGCAAAGTACTCATCCTTTCAAAGGAGAGTCTTAAAAAAACAAAATCGTACATTTCCTTGCAAATTCAGAAACACTTTTTACCTGAAGAAGCATTCGCTTAGGCCTCGGGTCTGCCAAATCCGAACTGAAAGGGAAGAAGATTCCACTGCAAACAAGGATAAATGTGACTATAAAAATAGTTGTCAAAGATATTAAGGTCAACTTTGTGCTTCTGGACAGATAAATAAAGCTGAGCTAGAAAAAAAAAGGGAAATAAAAGAAAGCAATTACTTTTACTGAATTACTGTACTTCTAGAAAATAAGTGTGTCAAGCAAACTTAAATGTTAAACGTGTTAAAACAAACCATTTTATTTCTTTGAAACATATCTTTCCACATACAATTTAATTTTAATTTTTTTAAGTTTGTGGCGAATCAGAGATCATGTTGAAAGCTAGTGACTTCCCCAAATCCATCCGCAATGTTTCCTGTAGCACAGGCATTTGATTTTGTGCTGTCCTTGACTGAGGGATGGCTGAAAAAGCCAAGTACACATTTCCTATTGTTCTACAAAACATGCCTTTATGAACGTAGTTTAAAGAAACTAAAATGAGGTTTAGTCTTTACAGTTGCAACGATATCTTAACGAATTCTCAGAAGTGATGGCGGTGGGGTCAGGAAAAAGTCCTGAAATTTAGTACCCTTGGCAGGTGCTAAATAATAAGCTACAAAAATCTATTGATCAATTAAGAGGGCAGACATAATTTGCAACAAAAAAGGCACAAAACTTTATTTTCTGTTACAGAATTTCGATTTATTTCTACTTCCAAGCCCATTCCGTAGATCGTGAACTGCGCTACCTGCCCTGCACAAATAAAAATTCACAAAAGGTAGAGGACATGGAAAAGAATGAGAGCTATAAATGGTTATTTGGAAGTGTAGGATGTGGTCACCTCAGTTCACAGAATGGAAAATTATCCATTTTAAGCCACAAGATACAGCTAAATGTCTCACAATTTTTGAGCTTGACTTCTCTTGTGTTCTTCTGGGTCTTTTTCCCTTTTAGTTTTTGTGAGAATAAGGGGAAGCCAAGACTCAGATGCAAAAGGACTGCTAACACAGTGCTCTCAGTCAACCTAGGGGAAATTGTATCTCATCTGACAAACCAGTCTATTACTGCAAATTATTTTTAATGACTAAAAAAGAATTGAGAACAGCACAAATGCTTGATTTCAAATTTTTGCCATGGGAAATTTCTAACTAGGTATTGTATAGAAGACAGACCCTAATTGGGCATTTGGAGATTTGATTGATAAAATACACAATCCAACCACAGACATTCTTACTGAAAAAGTAAGTTTCCTTTTGAATATCAGAAGGAGGAGGCTGGAATAAGAAGGGAAATATTGCCTATCCATGTGTCTTCTCCATTGTGTACATGCAAGATAGCAAGATATGCACCTCAAAATCTTCCCAGATACCTCCATTAATTGCAATTCTGCTTGCAGTTAAAAATTCCTTTTTTGATTGTATTTGTTCCTTCATAGCAAATGTTTTCATGCTGATCGTACCTTCTTTCCTCAGGTGAGAACACTGACAGGACACATGTTTAAATATACTGTTCAAAAGTTATCAAATAAGTTCAAGCATAGAATTCAAGCCTTTAAAATTATCTTACCAAATAGGAAGACAGAAGTATGCATATTGCAAGGGCGAAAATACCCATGACTACATCTGGTGGAGCTTCAGAACCACTGCGCCCCATAATGGGAATTAGGATTTCAAATACAAGTCGGATAAGGTACATTAAATAGAGGTATGGAATAAACATTCCCAGGAGATAAACTGTTACAAATTTCATTGTAGCACCTGTAACAGAGACATAAACGGATTACAATGTAGAAATTGCAGCTATCGACTTTAGCCACCTTCCAACTCAGAGCATTCTAGAAGTTATCTGGTACAGTATTATGTAAATATAATTCTGTTTGAAGGCAATTATTGTGTTTGTCTTACAAAACAGGTAAGATGACTTAACGGATTAAACAATGGCTTAAAAAGCAGGCTAACCAGATTTTCTGTCAATATGAATCATCATAGCTCTAGTAGCACCATTTTAAAAAGTGGCTATGCCAGCAAGTCTTCAGCTCAAGATATGCTTACTCAAGAAGGGGAATAATGGAACAAGTCTGGCCATGCAAGTGGAGAAAGAAATTACAGATACTAATTTTTAAAATCATTTCCCACATCTCAGTGCCTTCCAGCATTTATGAGAGTATAATTCTAACTCACCTGAAAGCCAACAGATTGAGGTTTTCGTACAAAGCAGATACATTTATTTTACATACTCTTTCAATCACATGAAGAATGGTTTTAAAAATAGATCAACCAGATTTTTAAATCATTTAAAAAAACCCAGCTATTTATGTAAATCTGTACATCAAGGCACAAAAGACCAACCAAGTATGTAATTCATGCATTCTTTAAGTTGATAAGAGAGCAGTAACTGTGTGGAAGAAAAAGGCTAACTCAAGGTTCTTTATTTCTGATTGATAAATAAGGGATTTGATAATTGATGGTACAAATTTGGTATAGTATGTCATTTCAAGATAGCATGAATTACTCTTTTGGCCAGAACAGAAGGACCTATAAAAAGCCCACAAAACAAATGTGTGCATTTCTTATAAATTGGTTTCCTGGTACCCTGAGTTGAGTGGAAATTACTTTCAGGCAAACTGGAACAAACATTGAGAGCCACATTGGAGTCTCAACAACAGCAAAATGCAAGTAAATTGGGAAAAATATGTATCATTTGGGGGTTTTTTTGTTTTTTTAAAATTTTATTTACAAACATGTAAAATACACACACACACACACAAAAAAAAAAAAACTTAGACGTACACCACGTTTACACAATACAATACGAACAGGAGCTTCCTGTTCTTTCTAATAGCAATTGCCAATCGATATCGCTCACCTTATATTGTTTCTCCTTCTATTATAGTTCATTTGCATGGCACCATTCTTAACCCTCTTATCTTACTCCTCTGTCTGCTATATTGGATGATTACCTCTAGTAAATTTAAACCACTTGGATAAAATATGTATCATTTGTAACATCACTCAATAAATGATGTGCAGTAAACGTGTTTGTTTTTGCTTCCAATTAAAAACCAAGTTAGAGAGGATATATCCGTGGTGGGTAGTATAGGTTAGCTACTTCACATGCACATTTTAACAACTGATTTGCATAAGCTGTGTTGACCAAGCATGACCAAACTTATCTTTAGAAAGTTACACAGACTCTTTTAAAACATGTTCAAGAGCTAATTATGAATAATTCATTCAATTTTCTTCAATATCAATTATGGTATAAATACCAATTATGAATTCTAAAAGGATGAACAGGAAAATCTGAACATTGATACCTAAGCTTACATATTTTAAGGGGGATAAACAAGAATTGGGCAATGCCAAAGTTTAAAATTGGCAGATGTGCTTCCTAGTACATTTTTTAATTTGACAGTTTTGCTGTTCCTTTTTTCTTTCCAACTTCCTATTTCTTCTCCTTATGCAGAAGGCTGCCAAAAAAGGCATAGAGTGTTCTTGTCAGACATGTGAACTACATGAAACTAGCCCTGACCCGCTCCCGGTCGGAGGACCTAGCGGCCGCCTGGAATAGGGCGGTGGCTGGGGCCTTGGACCGGGTTGTGCCTTTGCGACGTCTCCTGCGGCAGCGATCCACCCGGGCTCCTTGGTTTACCGAGGAGCTGAGGGTGATGAAACGCCACAGGAGACGTCTAGAGAGCAGGTGGAGGTCCTCACACTCCGAATCTGATCGAGCACAGGTAAGAGCCTACTTGCGGACTTACCTTGTGGCATTAAGGGCGGCCAAACGTAAACATTGTGCCGCCCTTATTGCGTCCGCCGATAACCGCCCTGCCGCCCTGTTTCGGGTGACCCGCTCCCTCCTATCACAGAGGACGCGGGGGGCACCCCTGCAGGGAAGAGCAGAGGAGTTTGGGGAATATCTGCAGGACAAAGTCGCTCAGATCCGGAGCGGATGGGCCCCCTTCAGTGGACTGGACGAGCCGTCAACAGCGAGTCTTGTGAGACCACTCTGGGAGGAGTTTGACTCTGTTGCCCCCGAGGATTTGGACAGGTTACGTGGACGGCTGCGACCCACCACATGTTCAATGGACCCGTGTCCCTCCTGGCTGGTACTGGCATCCTGGGAGACGACATGAGGCTGGCTTCTGGGCCTGGTGAACGCTTCGTTGGGTGAAGGATCCTTGCCAACCGCCTTGAAAGAGGCGGTGGTGAGGCCCCTGCTCAAGAAGCCTTCACTGGACCCAACGGAACTAGCTAATTACCGTCCAGTCTCCAACCTTCCCTTTTTGGCAAAGGTTGTTGAGAATGTGGTGGCGCAGCAATTTCCGCGACACCTCGACGAATCCGAATATCTAGACTCACGCCAGTCCGGTTTCCGACCCGGGCACAGCACAGAGACAGCCTTGGTCGCGTTGGTTGATGATCTCTGGAGGGCCAGAGATAGAGGTTGTTCCTCTATCCTGGTCCTATTAGACCTCTCAGCGGCTTTTGATACCATCGACCATGGTATCCTATTGCGCCGGCTGGGGGGGATGGGAGTCGGAGGCACCGTTCTACGGTGGTTTGGCTCCTACCTCTCTGACCGGACGCAATGTGTGTTGACAGGGGGGCAGAGGTCGACCCTGAGGCCATTCTCTTGTGGGGTGCCGCAGGGGTCGGTCCTCTCGCCCCTCCTATTCAACGCATATGTGAAGCCGCTGGGGGAGATCATCCGTGGTTTTGGGGTTGAATACCATCTGTACGCTGATGATACGCAGCTGTACATCTCAACCCCAAACCACCCCAACGAGGCTGTCGAAGTGATGTCCCGGTGTTTGGAAGCCGTCGGGGTCTGGATGGGGGACAACAGACTCAAACTCAACCCCTCCAAGACTGAGTGGCTGTGGCTACCGGCACCCCGGTTCAGCCAGCTAACTCCATCGCTGGCCATAGGAGGTGAACAACTCCCCCCTGTGGAGCGGGCGCGCAATTTGGGCGTCCTCCTAGATGCCCGGCTGTCTATGGATGACCATGTGGCAGCCGTGGCAAGGGGGGCGTTCCACCAGGTTCGCCTGGTGCGTCAATTGCGCCCCCTACTGGACCGGGATGCCCTACGCACGGTCACTCATGCGCTGGTGACTTCTCGCCTGGACTACTGCAATGCCCTCTACATGGGGCTTCCCTTGGGACGCATCCGAAGACTACAGCTAGTTCAGAACGCAGCCGCGCGGGTGATTATGGGGAGCTCAAGATACTCCCATGTGACACCTCTCCTGCGCGAGCTGCACTGGCTACCTGTGGTTTTTCGGGTGCGTTTCAAGGTATTGATTACCATCTTTAAAGCGCTCCATGGCACAGGACCCAGTTACCTGCGGGATCGTATCCTCCCGCACACATCCCTACAACCAATCCGCTCTCACAGGGAGGGACTACTGCTGGTGCCGTCCACTAGGCAGTGCCAGCGGGCGACGCCTAGGGGTAGGACCTTCTCTGTGATGGGCCCAACCCTCTGGAATGACCTCCCCCCCGACATTAGAACTACCACTGACTTCCGTTCCTTCCGTCAAAAATTAAAGACTCACCTGTTTCGATTAGCTGGCCTGGCACATTCTTAGTTTTTACCTCCCGATGGATATATTTTAATGGGTAATTTTGGGTAATATTTTAACTCTTGGGTTATTAGAGTTTTTAATGTACTATATTTATTATTCTATATACAGTCTTGCAACCTCCTCCACCTACGTATTTAATTATTTAACTGTTTTATGTATGTATTTTATAACGCATTTTAGTGACTGTACACCGCCCCGAGTCCCTTTCGGGAGAGGGGGCGGTCTATAAATACGAATAATAAAAAAAATGAAATGAAATTATATCAGGGACTGTGTTTGGCTTTGTGGTCTCATGCTTTATAGTAAGTGTAAAGTTCCTAGTACCTCTTTATGGAGGTACTCTGGAGTAACTGACGTCAAAATAGTTTTGCCATTTTAGAGTTTTATAAGGACTAAACATGAATACTATAAACCTTATTTAAAGTTTATAGCATCTTATGTATCATTTCAATAAAATGGCCAAAATTGGGCTAATAATTCTCAGGGGAGAGTTGGGAGGTTTTAAGAACAAAATAGATGCTATAAGTGTTCCAAAAGGGGCTGAAAACACCAGACTGAAGACATCACACTATCAGCACCATTTGCAACATCATCTCTCAGAGGCTACAAAAATATAGTCTCGGCTATAAAGATGCCCACCCCTGCCTTACCAGAACCAATGGGGAGATAAGTCTTGTTGCCATACCTTTTTCTTTCAATTCCTTATAGGTCATTAGTTTTGTGAGGAGTGGAAAAACTACACATATTGTACAAACATATGCAGAGGAAAGTCCCTGGTAAGTAAGCAGAACCCCTGAAATAGACCAAAGTGCAAGTGGAACATCAAAAAAGAGTTCTCCTAGGAACTGTTCATTTGCATGCTGGGAAAAGAAAAACAAAAATAAGAATGTCAATCCTCTTTTATTTAAATTTAAAGACAATGCATCAGGCACTTTAAGAGCAGAAAATTGCTTCTTAATACACAATATATAGGAAGTTCCACTTCCTGTGTAAACAGGAACTGTCTCAATCAGAAATTGTCTACTACTTCTGACTACAAACACGAGGGATGCAAAAGGAAGCCTTAGAAAAAGCAAGCATACGGAAGAATCTAGGTGAGCATAGCAGGACAGCTTTCCAGAATCTTATCACACTTTTGAACAAATGTGGCTGTACTAGAAATTTAAAACAGTTATTTTAGGATTTCAATTATTAAGAAAGGGTCAGCATCATCCTGTCAAAAACCACAATTTTATCCCTGGATTCTGATAGCCCAACTTTGAGAAGGTCAAAGGGTGATCAAAATGATCTGGGATTCACATATGGCCTGCGAACCGCCTATTGTGTTATAATGAAGTTCACTTGGAAATTTTGTCTCGCTAGGGAATTTAGAGGAAACATCAAAACATGTAATCAACAAGGACCAAATATCAGAAAGTTGGGATAGACTTCTGCCTAGAGAAGAGTTTTACTGAGCAGTCTGACTCATCTAACAGAGGTCTTTACATTTATGAAAGGAAAATAATCATTGCTAAATTAAATTATGTAATAAAACATAGTAGTACTTACTTTATAATAAAATTTCTTGGCTAATGTATGCACAAAAATCAGTATAGCCAGCGCTGCAGATCCATAGAGAAAATGGGCGACATAGTAGTGGGTATACCAGCAAAGAGATTGTCCAATAAGAGAAATAAATATTGCCACAAGAAGGATGCCAATGAAGGTGACAAAGAAACCAAGCATTATAAAGCCTAAAGCAACAGCAAATTCCTTCAGATAAGTAATTGCTGGGAGGAGGAAAAGGAAAAAGATATTAAAATCAGAGACATACTGTTTGATTACTTTTAGGAAGACTAAAGTAATAAGACGTGGTTCCCGGTATAAATAAAAAGGGCAACAAAAACCACAAAGCTTTTTCCTTTCATGACTGAATTGCAAATTACTGCTTTACATATTTTACCTTTTTGCATTCTAGTCACAGTGTTTCTGATTTGACTTAATTGCAACACGGCAAGGCTTTTACTCTTTTATGGAAGAAACTGCTTCTATACAGTATATAGCAGGTTGTGTCTTATTAAAATGAGCAGAAAACTTCATTTTGCTTTTCACTTACTCTCTAAGATGCATTTCTACCGATTACTTTTTCTTCTAGGCCAAGAAGCATTTCATGCATAAGCCATCACAAGCATCAAATCAGGGTTATGAAAGGAGAAAGGCAATAAGCATAATAGGCCAATGTCTATATATTTGAACCCCTCTCTGGATCCTCTGCCTAGTTTTTGCACCAAAACCAGGGCTTCCCTACCACCACCTAGTTCCCTCTGTTTTTTCCAAGGTCTTGGGTGAAGCCACCACCCACAACCAGCTGGATCCTTCCCAGCATTTATTGGATGGAACTCATGCATTTGGATCTTCACTTCCTGACTTCCAAGGAAGCTACTTCTGGATTGTTCTTCTCTTCTCCCCAAACATGAACCAGCACTTGCTATGTGGGGGTGGGCTCACCTAACCTGCTTGAAGAGACTGCTGATGTGCCAACCAGCACTCCCTTAAGTGATAAGCATGTACATTCCCAACTGCAGAAGAGCCTTGATCCCACCCCCCCTTCATATGGCAGTGGTTTTCAGGCCCACACCTCCAGTCCTATAATGGGGATTTTTCCTTGCGTTTCCAAGGATGCTTTGGATTGTTGAGGCAGCATAGGAGCGTTCTTCATCCTACCTAGGACCATGACCAGGAACTGTGCAGTTCTTTGAGGTCTTGCCTAATTAGCCCTTTGCACCTTGTTCTGCTTTGGTTCCATGACAAATTTTTCCACATATAATGAGAACTGCCATGCTTAAAGTCCCTTTGTCTCTCTTAGGGTTAGGGTTAGGGTCTTATGAAATTCTGGAAAATCTGCCTCTAAGCTTGACTTCAGAGTGCTGCAGAATTGCAGCTTAATCTCCATCTCAAAACACTCATAATTGCAACACAGAGTTAATCTAGCCATCCATCATAACCCTGTTAAGTACTGGTAACTGTCAAGCATGCAACTAGTTTCGCCATCCTTGTTCCTTTTTGTTCAGCCCTGTGTTTTTGACATCTGTTCAAACATAGCAAGAAAGTCCTGTGGAACTTCTTCCTCCACCCCCACCCCATATAATTACACTGGCACAGATATGGCTTCAGTCTCCCCATCATCCTCAGATACCTCCTCCCTTTCCAACATTTTTCAAAACAGTCCACATCCCTCCTTTTTCAGTTTCTGCACAAGCTACTTGAAAGCTCCCTCTTGGCTTTCAAATTTTCTTTCTCTTTTCCTTCACTTCTGCTCAGACTCCTCCAGAGAATCACTCCTGGCTCCTACTCTCTCACTGTTGCCTCTCTTTCCTTTGAGATGTGTCACTGGTTCTTGTATACAGGGGAGTGGGCTCCAAACCCCCAGAAAGCCAACTCAACCCCACGTGGCCTCTAAACGATACATCTACAAGTACCCAAATGCTAGTACTCACTACTTACTATACCACTCTTCCCTGAAAACAACTAAAACCCTTGTTCCTCTACTTCTTCTCTTTGTGAGTCCTAGTTTTGAAAACAATAAATCTTCTATGTTCCTTAGGCTGCTTCAGGGTGTTTTAGTTTCACAAACCACCATATACCATATAGTTTCAATTGGGAAACTGTGACCATCCTAGACCAAGCCAAGCCCAAAAACGCCAGGGAATTTCTGTGCACTCTGACAAATTAGCCATCAATAGACACATAGACATAAACAATACTTACATACTATGCAAAAGAGACAATCAACAAGACAAAAAGGAGACAAAAAGACCAAAACGCCTCCCCACCAGCAATCAGCATCCAGATGCGCATAGATCCCAAGATTAACATCAGGCCAGCAATCAAGTAACAGTGCCCCAATCAAGGAAGTGCCAAACAAGCCAACAATAACCAGCCCAACCAAAGAATTTCCACCAACAACATCGGGGAAAGCCACTAGCATTTAAACTGAGAAACCCCACTTCTTACTAGCACTGATGGCTGCCAGGGTTTTAGGTAATGAAATATCTGCAAGAAAACAAGCAAGCTCAGAGGGCACCAAGGATCCCTCAGATCTTAATGGGACAGGGCAGCAACCCAGATACTGGCCACTTAATCTGTCTTCCCACAAGAAGTTATCACTTAATCTGTCTTCCCACAAGAAGTTATCACTTAATCTGTCTTCCCACAAGAAGTTATCACTTAATCTGTCTTCCCACAAGAAGTTATCACTCCAGGTGTAGCATCTCCTGTACGCTTTGCATTGGATTTTAGAAACCTTTCACCACCACTATCAAATGCCTTAGCAAACTTCTGGTAACCGGTCTGTTTAGTTTCTGTAGCTTGGCAAACACTCCTCCTTGTCACATATCCACGCTCTGTGTTAACCACTGGCCCTTTAACAAGAGGGTAATTAGCCCCTTGTTCGGTGCCATTTATATGTTATAGTGTGACTGGGTTTAATTTTGAACTGGAGGTCTACCTCTGAGCAAAGGCAGCAATAGACGCAGAAACACAGAACAGTAGAAGAGGCCTTATGCTTTCGACTTTATAGAGATTATTTACAGCAGGAATTTACAACGGGTATAAATCACAGTTCTGACGTTGGGTCTCCCTACTAGGTCTCTCTATCAGCGACCATCCACCTTTACCTCCCCTGCTTCCTCCCCGTTTCTCTCCATTTCCCTCTGGACTTGATTAGAGAGAAGGAAGAAAAGAAAGGAATTGGCTGGGATTACTTTTTTCCATCTCAGTTTACTTCCGTTTCTCTATAGGGGGAAGAATCTCCCTCAGCATCTTCTGTCCAGATTTCCTCCAAAGCCAGAGCTTCCCTACCAGCAGCTGATTCCCTGTGTTTCTTCCAATCTTGGGTGAAGCTACCGCTTGCAACCAGGCATACTCCTCCTAGTCCTCCAGGGTCTTGGGACTCTAGTTATTTGCTTCCTGACTTCTAGGGAAGCAACCCCTGGATTGTTCTTTTCCTCTCCCCAAACAGGAACCAGCACTTGCCCTTCAATTCGGTTCTTTGATTTACTCTCCAACTTCTCCCCATATTTTGCTCTCCAGTACCTCTGGTTGCTCCAGCTATAAACATTACTCCCCCCATTTTCTCTCCATTCCTTCTCTCACACTCTGTCTCCAATTTTTGGTTGAACTGGCAACATGTCCCATAGCAATTGAGGAGGTCCTAGTAGCCAGATCAGCTCATCAGCCTCATGACAGCAGAGTTGTCAAAGCTAAACTTTCTTTTTTTCTCTTTTTCCTCACTCCAATGTCTGGCTCACATCTGCAAAGCAGTGGCTTTGCCAGCCCCCCAAATCCATATGCCACAACATGCAAACAAGTCTTCCTTTACTTTTAACTCCTGCTTCTAACCTATTTTACTTCCTACTTCTTTTTCTATATTTTATATAAGATTGCTTATTCTTAAACAGAACAATATTCCTGGATAATGCCTGTGTGGGACAGAACATGAAATGAACTTACCTCTTTTTCTTGGCTGTAGAACTTTTTTGCTTAGATAAAGCATGGCCACTGATGCAATGATGCAATTCATAATGGCACCGACACGGGCTGGGTAAGCCAAAATAAACATGCCAAGAACATCAAAGAAGACAACATTTCCGTGTTGATACTCCTGAGATTTGGTTGATATATCTGACATTGCTAAGTATTTTAGCATAGCTAAGATATTGTCACCTTAGGGAGAAAAATAGTATATATTAAGGATTTATCTTTTATTAAGTACATCAGCACATCATTTCACTAATAGTATATTATGAAACAATTGGAATTGGATTTTTTTAAAATTCTCAAAACAAATAAAAATTGAAAGGGGAACAGTAAATGGCTGGACAAAATTCAATATACTGAGGGCCTGGGTTTTTAAAATATAGTTACAAAACATTAATACAAATAGAGAAATAATTCAGTATACTGCAGGGCCAATAATGATAAAGAAGCAAGTAAGATGTAACCAGGGGAAAATTCAAGGAAAAGTGTATAAAAGTAAGATATGATATCTAAATGGTTTTTAGTAATTAAAATCAACTAACTTTACCCAAACTCCTTAATATAGAAGCAAAATTAATTTATCCGGTTACATTTATCCATAAACTTTTTATTTTCAAACATTATCTTTAGGATACTGAGATTTTGGGCCAATTAATTTCAATTTTCGTTAAGGGGAACAACAATCTTATCTTGCCATTGAAAGTCATGAAAAACTGCAAATACTAACCTGCTCTCTGAATAGAATCTGTCAAAATTCGATCCACCGTGTCATATTTTGTATGATAGATGTAACCATTTTCAATGAAAGCCAGGTCTATTCCTGTCAGCATAATTAAGTCAAATCATAATATTATTTAATATAACTTTGTAATATAACTTTACAAAGCATTCTTAACTAAATTAAATTATTTGACAAGTAAGGTTACATTAACTATGAAGAGCCATGGTGGTGCAGTGGTTAGAATGTAGTACTGCAGGCTACTTCTGCTGACTGCCGGCTACCAGCAGATGGCAGTTCGAATCTCACCAGGCTCAAGGTTAACTCAGTCTTCCATCCTTTGAGGTTGGTAAAATGAGGACCCAGATTGTTGGAGACAACATGCTGATGCTGTAAACTGCTTAGAGAGGGTTGTAAAGCACTGTGAAGCGGTATATAAGTCTAAGTGCTATTACTACTAAATTTTCTACTAAACAATCATATTTCAATATTCATAATTTTGATTGTGTGCTTATTATTTATGCTTTTCTTTCTTTCTTACGTGGTAGCTTCGGAAAATGTTTCAGAAAAATATTAATAAACAGTTTTTAATTACTCTGGTTGGTAAAGCTGACAGCGCAGAATGCAGTACTGCAGGTAAACTCTGCCCACAGCCTGGAGTTCGATTCTGATGGGGCTCAAGGTTGACTCAGCCTTTCATCTTTCCGAGGTCAGTAAAATGAGGACCCAGATAGTGAGGGGCAACATGCTGACACTGTAAAGTGTTCAGAGAGTGCTATAAAACACTATGGTGTGGTATACAGGTCTAAGTGGTATTGTATTGCTAAACCAACATTAACTCAGAACGCACTGGCCCAGCCATAATGGGGAACAAGGGAGGTTCTCCTTGTCCAACTCACCATTCTTAATAAAACCACTGTCTTTGTAATCCCACCTTCATTACCTTACCACTTCTTTGGCTCAGAAAATCTGCAATGTGCACATCAACATTAGATATGAACATCATTGGACAGCTCTGTATCACAAGTTTTTCTTTGCTTTTATTGGCTTGACAATCCTATCACCTATTTTTCATTGTCCTCCCAAGTATAGTCCCAAAAGCTGACCCTACTAGGCCTATCTAACATACCTGGAACATTGCCAAAATCTCTGTAAATACGGAAATCTGTGTCTGCAGGGATGACACCACTCTGAAACACCTCTTGAGCCACGATAGAACCAAAAGGGTGCTTAGCAGCAGAGATGTATGCCTGTACCAGCCAAGGGTTTTCAGGTCCTGTAAGAATTACGAGACCAGCTATGAAATAAAAATAAATTTTAATGTAGTGTTCTATATTTAAATTTGTGCTTTGCCATAAGCAAAACACATGGCTTTGATTCTAAATATGATTACATAAGAAAATTCGCAGGAATTTTAAATTCCTCTTGTCCCATTCCCTTTCCCACATTTAACATGACATACCTGAGAGTGGCTTTTCAGAGGACACACTCTACCATGACCCAAAGGTAGTAAAAAATGCTAATGCCACAACTCAATGAAGTCAAAGATGCAAAAAAACCTGCTCAACTTAATGTCAATTGACCACAAGTTTTCCAGATGGTATGGTTGGTGATCAGCAAATTTGATTCAAGAGGAACTGTCCCATTTACCTGTACAACTAAGAACAACAATGGTTTGAGAATGTTAGCTGCTCACAAGGAAAATTAAAGTCATCTATGTTGCTTATAAATGTTATCATCTTAGGCCATTTGTAAAATTTTGTATGATCTCAAATCACAATATGAATCAATCCTTAGGGAGAAGAAGCTGAAGGCTATGAAAGATACATGGCATTGACACATCCTTTCTGTCAAGAAAAGGAGTACTTTTTGGTTTGGGTGAATTTCTGCTCAGGACCAGTCAGGACTCAGTTCAAACTCAAGGAGAATATTATGAAACTTTGTATACTGTCCCAAATTACAATAGAGAAGATGCTTAAGACTGGGATAACCATAAATGTTCCTACTTCCAAAAAAATGAGGAAAACCTTGCTAATCAGAAAACTTACCTTAATACTACCGTATCCCAGACAAGTTGTAGGCAAAGAATGTGAGTAATAAACTCTAAGCTTGGATGAAATCCAAGGAAATTATACGGGACAAACAAGTTGAGTTCGTCAATCAGTGTACACCGTATTTTGAAATTATATCATTTTATCCAGGAATAATTTATATAATCAACCTTATTTGTGGCATTTTTGGACTTTCTAGTTGCCTTTGACTCTACAATTAGAAAGACTCTGTGGGATAAACTCAGGAATACCAACATGAATCGGTGTCATCTTTGTGTGATCAAAAATTCGTATGCAAACTCCTTCTTCAGACTTAGATATAACAACCAAGGGCAGTTTTCAGAAGCAATATTCATACAAAGGTGTCAGGAATATATTTTGGGCCCTAATTATTGTTAACTATTCTTTAATTCTGTGACCGAGACAGTGACTAACACAGATGGTTACAATCCTAACATCTCCTATATGGAGATGATGTAGACCTTATCTCCTGTTCACCCATACAATTTAGAATGCCAATGAGTTCTGTAGTACAGCACTGCAAACTGAATAGGCTGGTAGATAATTTACAGAAACTGAAAGTCATGGCATTTGCTAAAAGAGCTGAAGTCCAAAAATGAACGTAGAGTAGAATCCAACTGAACCCAATTAAATATATAGAGTGATTTTCCCATCCCACAGGAAACTGCAACAGCCATTAAAATGTATTTTTTTTTACTAACAATGAATTAGTACCAGCTGTCTTAAAACTCCTCCTAGGTAATACTTTGACCCAAATGTTGTATGCCACTCAGATGGCCTTTTAGGTAAGGAAGAATCTTCCTTATATAAATTTCAGTAGCAAGCAACCAAATACTTGCTACACCCAGATGGGTTTCTAATGCCTTTGTTAGGTTATAAAGTGCCTAAAGCTGAGATCAGTATATGGAGGTTGATGTTAAACTGCAGCTAAAGCTCCAGCTCTTTCATGTTTAATTCCATTAACATTGGCAGATCACTTTCCATCAAGCTGCAGGAATGTCATACAACAAAAATGAATGTCATGTCAGTTCTCACAGACTGATATAGCCCTGAGATACCACTATGCCAAACATATATTTGTGCAGAGACTAAACAGCACTGACTTCCAGATGAAAATAAACATTTATCCCAGAGAAGCAGGGCCTGGGTCAGAAAGGGCTTCTGGAAAGAGGCCAGCTCTCTCTCTCCTCATTTACATTTTACACTATTCAACACACATTTACATTCACAAATACTAACTGTATTTAAACCAATTACCAAATATGCCAATGAAATTTCATAAATCTATTTATAAAAGCATAAAATCTACTTTCAATTCCCCTTTATCGCAGTAATCTGTCAGTAATCTTTAAAAGGCCACAATAAAAGTTTTGTGGTAGCAATGAGACAGTTATATAACAAAGAATCATTTAACAATTAGCCAGTCTTAAAAACCCAGTTAAAAATTACATCTAACAGCAAGTAATGAAAACAAAATAATTGTTTATCAGAAATGAAAATCCTATTGTGATCTTCAACTGAAAAGTTGCATCAAAAAGGAGGCATTGTGATTTTGCAATGAAATTGTCACAAGACTTATATGAGCGGTATTAAAAATCTTACCAGTCTGAAACACAAGTTCTTTCCCTCCTACTCCAGCAGCCTCCAGATTAATAAATGCTTTCACTGATTTGGCCCATGGATGTTGTGTAATGAAGCCATGACTAGCCTTGATTTAAACAGTAAAGACAATGGACTGAAAATATGTATTATATATGTTTGAAGTATCTTCTGATTGCACAAAGGAGATTCTAATTCTGGAAAAAATTTTTGCTGTTCTCTTGGCTTTCTTGCTTAATTAGTTCAAAGTTTATTAGGTTACAAGCCAGCATCAAAAAACTAATAAACATATATTAAACGTGTTTATAAATTATATAACATGAAATATAAAAAGAATAAATGATGTAACAATTCACTAATAAATGTTAAACAGGCCAGCTTTTTCATAGTCCAAGAGAATGTGCACATTTGAAAGACTGAGTAATCTAATGATTAATCTTGGCAAGCAGTAGCAATGATACAAAACAGCCATTTTATATAGTTTCAAGGTATTCTGATCTTCTTCCACAGGAGCAGCTTGTTAGAATAGTTTTCCCAGCTCAAAGAGGGAAGGACCATTTTAAACAAGCAGGGTCAACTCCCTGAGCATTGTAGAGCAAACTATTATTTTCTTAATTGCAATACCGTGTTTTCATAAAACACATGCCCACACATGTGCATATGATCAAGATTAAGAACTGAACTCAGTTTCACTGTAATGATGGGAAAGAAAAAAAAAACACCTTACTTTTATTTCAAGTATCTGTCAAATCCTTCAGTTTTATACACCTTAAAAGCAATTTTAGCTTCATATTAAAGAATAAACTCTGTACGTTTGCTCATATTAAAGTATTAAGAATCTACTCGTGCTTTCTTACCTGTAAGATACTTTCCTCTGCCCCATTAAACAGGAATATAACAGATTGTTGCAAAGGTTCAGACGATTTTGAAAGTGTGTGCAGTATTTCAAGCATAACAGAACAGCTGATAGCATCATCACTAGCACCTTAATATAATAAGATACATAACACACTAATTATCTGATGCTGAAACATAATTATAGAACATTTTAAAATATCGTAGTATTGAAGGCTGGATGAGTTATCTCCAAAGTGGCTGGATTGATGGGAAATGGAATATTTCAGAAAATAATAAAATAATATGCCCAACAGTTTGACACATTTATATACTTTTCTGTCCATAAAATTAAAGCCATTTAATATAAAAAAGTTTTAAAAGAAAAGTTTACTGTTCATTGCAAACAGGAACTGAATTGTATAACTCAACTCTGCCAAATTTACCATTACAAAATTACTGAATTTAGATCATTCAGGTAGAATATTAGTAAAAAAAAAAAAAGAAAATTCAGAACCTGCAAAGACTTGCAGCATTAATTGCTACTGTGATTTTTTTTTCAGTTGGAATGTTCTATAGGACAAATTGGGACAATGTTCAGTAGATTTTGAATTGCCAAAATGAATTCATAAATATTTTCAAGAATCTAATTAAATGAGTAAGTTATATTTGTTTTTAAGCAATATAAATTTAATTAAACATATATTGTTCATACAAACAGTATGCAATTTTAAATGAATATGCTGAGAATTAGTTCAACAGAAAAAGCTGAAACAGAAGAGAAGAACAATTATTTCATTTCCAAATCCAATTAGAACAATTTTGAAATAGTTACTGTATTCAATTACACTACATTTTAAAGAATAGAACAGCTATACCCCAGTGTCCTGTGACTGTCTTTGACGGCTAGAAACACAATGGAATTAAAAAGAATTCAACAATTATTAAATGCAAAAACATTTTATTGTAATGAATTAATGTAGAATTACCTCTGGGCATTAAACAAATAAATTTTGAAGTGTAATTAAACTTCATTTTTAAACAGAAAAGAAACAACACTTTTCTGTGAAACACATTTTTTCCTGTAAAATACTTTGATCTATTTACCTGAAGTATTTGGTAAAGAATCAAAGTGACAATTCAACATCACAGCATGTTTAGCTCCTCTTCTGGGTTCCAGTTTAACAGCAACATTAGTAATATTGTCATAATAACTGGTGAATCCTCCAAGAAAGTCAATACTGAAAGTGCCTGTTGGCCTCTGTATATCTACAGAGATTGTATGGGCATGATTGCTTTTAATTTCAATAGCTTTAACTTGTTTCAAGAGGTAGTCAACAGTGAAAATTTCATTTTCTGGACTTCCAACAATTCTCGGGCCAATTGCAGTAATATTTTCTAAATATTTCCTGCGGGACGTATAAAATAAAACATTAGAAAATTATTATAAAATATTTCATAATTTCCACCAATCACTCCATTAAAGAATTTAGATTATTATTATAGAAACAAAAATGTACCCACTTTTTGCCAACAAGAACGGTCAGGGTTTTTTTTCTACATTTATTATGTATGGTAATTTTTGAAAGACTTAATTCAAGGTTCAACAATTAATATCCCATTTAAACTATTTTGGAGTCCTATCAGGAGTATATATGGCACCAATTGAAAATCACTGACTTAAAACATAGCAATCTATAAATATGGGTGAAATGTACAACTCTTATAAATTCTGACTCAAGTATCAAATGTATTGATATGTACTATGAAATAATTCTAATAACTTTTTCATGATTTGTAGGTCATGAGGTTCATATGTAATGCTCTATTACCTATAAGAAAAATTGTAGAAGACTTCAGTACTGCAACATACGATTCATACACTTATATGTGACCTGCTGATTTGTATGCTTCAGATTTATACATAAGAATAAAGTTGCACTATTGAGAAAACCTACATACTTTTGTATTACATTATTATAAAAGACTACCACATTTCCTTCAATATGCACAGCATTACATACGTGGAGTTACTGCATTAATGTATATAATACAAAATCAATCTGGAATATAATTCAGGTTCAAAATATTCTAAAGTTGAAGAAATTGTAAAAGTAGGGAAGTTTTTTTCTAATGTTATTGGACTATTTTCCTTGATAAATAAACATGAAACCTGGAACTTGTAGATGTTTTTAAACAGGAACTGAGACGGGTGAAATTCATCAGGTTCTGACGGGTTCTGGAGAACCAGTAGCGGAAAATTTGAGTAGTTTGAAGACCTGGCAAATACCCCTCTGGCTGGCCCCAGAGTGGGATGGGAATGGAGATTTTGCAATATCCTTCCCCCAGGAGTGGGGAGCGAATGGGAATTTTGCAGTATCCTTCCCCTGCCACGCCAACAGAACCGGTAGTAAAAAAAATTGAATTTCATCATTGAACTGAGATATCTGGCTTTTCTTGTAGCAGTATAGATGTAGTCTGCAACCTATCTATATGCAGTATAACAGGACTATGTATGCTTTGAATATTATTTGGAAGGGCTTCCCATAAGCACAGAATCTCCCTAATCAAAGTGACTTTTTTCCCCTCAGGAGAAGACAATGCTGGGAAAAGTGGAAGAAATTGAGAGGATAAGCAGGACAAGATGGATTGACCCAGTTACTATGGCAATGGGAACAATGGGAACTGGAAGATCGGAAGCATCAGATTAGGAAGAAAATTTATCCACGTAGTTACTAAGAGTTGATAGCACCTTCGTGGCACATAATCCATCAACTTCTTTTCAGGATTGTGTAGAAATCTGAGAAAAATGACTACTTAACATTTGCTGCCAATATTTAACTTACTGTCTTTTCCCTGTTCTAGAAGACTAGAAGGACCCATCCTTCTTTAAGTGGATCTTAGCTGTTTTCTGCTTAGGGAATGACCTGTCCAGGGAACTACATCTTCACGTGCATTAATGTGTCCAAGCATTTTTATAGTATTCATTCAATATGATTTAAGTAACAGTATAATAGAACAGTATGCTATTATTTTCACTTTACTGTTTTAAATTCTTTTATAACATACATTTTCATGAGAAATTTGTAATGTACCTAGATTATGTTAGTTACTAGGGAGATTTGTAACATAATAAATAGTAAAAAGAAGTATTAATCTGCTTCTAAATTAAGTGCCAATTATACTAGTATGGTAGCACTCATGATGAAGTAAGGTGAGTATGTTAAAGATTCTAGACTCAAAATTAAATTATAATGAAACCAATGAGTTAATTCTATATAAACACCATTTTGGATAGATGAGAAATTGTTCAAAAAGATCAAAGATCAAAAGACACTGAAATATAACTGATAGCTCAAATTTCATTTACGAAATTAATAAAAAATAATGCATTCTGCATCAGCTACTTTTATTAATATGATCAAAAGAAATGTTTTAATTGGTTTTGTTACTCACCCCTAAAGTCAAGAATAACCTACAGAATAATATTCACAGAAAGCTAGAAAAATGTTTATTTATACATATACAGGTTGGTATAAAAATGTAGATACCATATCTACAGATATAAGAAAGAAATATTCAGAGGATTAAAGAAATAGAAGTAGTATAAAAAGGGGATATGTCACTCTTTGCCCTTTCCTGGTTTCATAACTTTCAAAAATATAAAGATGGGCCTTACTTAAATATTGTAAGAAATAGAAATAGCAAATGTAGATCATTTGTCTATTCAGCATTGCACTAAATTGTCCATATGGTTTCCATATCAAAAGAAGGTTGCACAATTTACACCAAAGTTTTAAATAAACCTCAAATTACCCATACAAAAGTAAACATTGGGTATGGGGTATGGTGATACAAAAATCTACAAAAGGCATTCGCTCAGAGTGATTCACTCCGGTGTGGTTATTCTTCCCATTATTCAGGTCACTGCAGGAAAGAGAAAGCTATTCAATATTTAACTGGCTTGATGTATGCCTCGATGCCTCCAAATCAAACATGTTCACCTATATGGTGAAGTACTGCTTATTCTCTAAATATTGAAAGGAACTCTTATCTCTTTTCATTATGTTCATTTTGGCTTCTACAAATGCTACATGCCAAGTGATACAGATTGACTGATTTTACTTCTCAATACAATAGCAGAGTTGGAAGGGACCTTGGAGATCTTCTAGTCCAACCCCCTGCCTAGGAAGGAAACCCTATACCATTTCAGACAAATGGCTGTCCAACATCTCTACAAGTTCTCTCTGCACATGCAATGGGCCTGAGGGAAAATCAGCAAGGATTACTCAAATAGGAATTGTCTAATATCTGAGCATCCATTGGGACAGAGGGGGTGTAATAAATTGCATAATAAATGAATATATTGCTTAAATAAATTTGCATAAATACATTGCATAAACAAATTGCATATATAAATAAAACTCACATACAAACTCTTCAACCTCAAGAAAGAAATGTTTGGTTCTGAGCAGCAAATATTATTTATGTACTCTTTAAATATATTTCTTTATATACTCTCTTTTCCCAAAAAGATTATCTACCTACCTATCTTGTATGCATGGGGATTTCCCATCATTTCATTGCTATAAGAACTCTAAGATAAACTGGACCAAAGGAGAGTGATTGTCCCAAATTCATCCTGTGAGTTTCTATGGCTGAACCTTGCTCTTCTTATTCCTGGTCTGTTCACACCACAGCCCAAATACAATTCATTTTTCAAAGGAGCATAAAGAAAACTATGGCTTTTGTACTTTCCTTCTTGAATCAAAGTAGTAACCAATAGACATTTACTGTCACTCCGTTATTGTCCGTGCAGATCAGATCAGAAAGCAGAGCAAGGATTCCACAAATGGCATTTTACTATTGTAAAGTATAATTAAAAAAAATAATCTTTTAAAGCCTGCCAACCTCCTTCTGCCCCCTTATACCAGAGTCAAAGCAATGTTATTTCAAATTTATTTCTCACCTCTCCATTCTGAGGGCTGAGTTGTCCCTTATTTTGCCTTAAACGTTCTTGCATCTCTTCCTTAAGGTTATATACACATCCCTCCATACCAGTTTCCCAACCTTGGCAACTTGAAGATGTCTGGAAGGGAGTTGACGTCAGGACATCTTCAAGTTGCCAAGGTTGGGAAACACTGCTCTGTACCCAACTGGAAATGTCAAAGGCCACTATCCTCTTTTACATAAAATAGAGCTGTAGAACCTACAACGGTGGTGAGATAAAACCAGGAATTCAGGAGGAAACCCCCCCCCCCCTTTATGGTTTACTGAAGGACTCTATTGGCCCAAACCTAATTCCCCTCCAAAGATCAACCAGCAAAGTTTCACGTTTAGCAAAAATCATGGAAAAATGGGAAGACCCTCGCGAACGTTAGTATGGCAGCAACACTAAACAAAACGCGCAAACATCACTCGAACCAGGTGCTTCTTATTCCAAGCGGATGAATCACCCGTCCTCTATTGGCACCCACGCGGAGGCGGGCGGGGGGAAGGCAGGATGAGCGCACGGCGCTGTCAATTACCTGGCGCGCGGGGCGTTGAATTCCGCGGGGTCGCTCGCCCCGGTCACCAACTGCTGGAAGGAAATCTGCACGAGCCCGCGAAGACCCAGCAAGTAGAGGAGCAGCGCGAGCGCCGTCAGCAGCTCCGGGAGGGAGCTCGCGCCTCTCCCTGCCGGCTTTTTCTTGTCGTCCCGCTCATCTTCTTCCTTTTCCCAGCGTTGCTTCGGAGGCTCCTGCTGCTGCTGCTGCCCCCGCCGTCGGCCTTGCTGCTGGTTATTATTGTGTAGCGGCGGCTCCTGGCTCCGGAGGCGCCTCACCGCGCTTACTGCCGCCGAAGTCCGCTCCATTCGAAATCCTGAGCCGCTCCTTGCTAAAGATCCCGTCGGGACTTGCCGGGGTGTAGAAGCCTACGGCAGCGAGAAAGGTCCAAAACTTCCTCACCGCAATCAGTACAGCTTCTCATTCGCGAGGGAGGGGGGCCGCAATCAGTACCGCTTCTCATTCGCGAGGGAGAAAAGGAGGAGGACCTTCCTCCGAGTCCGCCAATCGGCGGGAGCGCGCGGGTTCGGGAAGCTGCAGGGGCTCCGTGAAAAGGGGCGGGCGAAGAAGGAGGGAACCTGAGAGACGAAAAAAAAAAAGAGCCTCGCTTTCTCTTCTTTTTTGTCCCCGGTTTTTTCCTCTTCGCCCTCCGACTGGTCTCGTTTCTCCTCCCCCCTCCTCACCTCCCCCACCTCCCCCCCTCTGCTCCCCTCTCTCGCTGTCAAACTCGCCCCTCCCCTCTCTTTCATCCAGCTTCGCGCGCGCGTCCCCTTCTTCCCGCTTTTGCCTCCCCCCCCCCGCCCCGCCTCACCTACGGGCGCTCTCTCTCTCCTGAGCCGAGCTAAGCGGCTTTCCTCGGTTCCTTCTGTTCCTGTCATCTCCCATCCGCTCTTGCCCAGGCATTTGCCACTCTCTTCTCCCTCCCCCCATTTTCTCTTTCTCCTCGCCCCCGTCACCCACCTATTTACCTTACAGTCCCTTTCATACCTACCCAAGCATCTTTAACAGTAACGGAGTTGGAAGGGACCTTGGAGGTCATCTAGTTCAATCCCCTGCTCAGGCAGGAGACCTATTCTAGGGATTCGAACCACCGAACTGTGGATCGAGGAGCTCAGCGTCTGAGCCGCTGAGTTGCCTGAAATCCAAGAGCGGAGGTGGTGGGGACAGCGGCAGCGCATCTCCCTTTTCCGTTCTCTTTACTTCCTCTTTTCCTCTGCCTTGGCGCTGCTTTCTACTCCCCGTATAGTGTAAATTAATTATTTTTGAATGGTGTATGAAACTCCAGAAAACAGGCCTAGGAGATAAAACACTTTTTACACGACATTCAAAAGAGCAACAGAAAAGAAGTTTCCCGACAGAACAATTAATCAGTGGAACAACTTGCCTCCAAAAGTTGTGGCTGCTCCAACACGGGAAGTTTTTAAGAAGAGATTGGACAACCATTTGTCTGAAATGGTATAGGGCTGTGAGGGCGAACCTATGGCACGCCTGTTCCTTTTTGTGTTTCTGGCACACATGCACGCATGATGATCAGCTGGCCTTAGTACACGCATCAGTGCCGGAAACTGGAAGAGCTGGTCTGTTTTCTGGCAAGTGCATGTATGCTGGCCATGTCAGGGGAAGATATTTCACCCTGAACTAAATGAGGTCTTAGACCGCGGCTTTTCCAAACAGGCATATCTTCAATGAGCGAAAAATAAAATAAAATCCCGGAAACATGTTCTAATTAAAAAACAAACTTTAATACAAAAATAATAAAATAGAAAATAAAACAAATCTATCTAATTGTTACATTTTGGCAAGAAACAGTTCGTCTCCCAGCTTCCTGGCAGACGGACAAAGATCAAAAGGGAAGAAGTCTCTGGAATGTGTGATGTATATAAACATGTTAAGCATGCGCAATAAATCATTGTCAGATAAGGCTTATGACCTGCGCAGTAACTCTTTCAGTTCAGCTATTTAGTTCAGTTTGGCTAGCAAACAAATTAACGCAGTGACAGGCCAGCTGATCATCGCCTGCATGCATATCAGTAACTAAAAGACTAGCTGGCTAGCACGCATGCGCGCGCCAGAAACCAAGAGTTCATTTTCCAGCACGCCTCCTGGTCAGCCTCTCTTCTGGGTTGTGGCCCCAATGAGCGTGTGCGTGATCACCTTTTGCAACCTTCTGACAAGCAAAGTCAATGGGGGAGCCAGATTCATTTAACAACCGTGTTACTAACTTAACAACTGCAGTGATTCACTTAACAAATATAGCAAGAAAAATTGTAAAATGGGGACAAAACTCAACAAATTTCCCATTTAGCGGCATAAATTCTGGGCTCAATTGTGGTAGTAAGTCGAGGACAATCTGTATTGAAGCCGTTCTACAGTATAAAAAAAAAGATTCTTAGACATTAAATATTTATTAAATATTTATTTTTCAGTAAACAAGTTATCAGTCTTTTTTTTCTAATAGTTTCATGGATGATGTACTCACATCTCCAATACTAGATATAAAATGGTTGATTCTTCCTGGTATGGTAAAAGCTGCCAGACACTAACAATGATGTATGTTAAATATCAAAAGAATTTCCATTTCCTTTTTTAGAATTAAAAGGGAATGTATTCTTAAAAAATTGAGGAGAGGCTGCAAGGGGATCTTTTGCAGGAACGCTGGTGCTCTTAGCCATCCCAGGAATCCCTCCTTTTGATCTTAGTGTAACTTACCTCAGAGTAGGCATGGAGAGAATTGCCTTGTTAATTGTCTTCAACCTAAGATCAGGTTGAATAATTCAATATTATGCTCCCTCTTATGAAGTGGTCAATTTGGTTGACTTTAGTGATTTCTCACTGCACCTAAGAAAAGCAGAACACTGACATTTAGAATCTTAAATTCTCTGAATGTTAAATCAGCCCCTGGCAAGATACAAACGTATTAGTTATATTGTCACATGGGTTATTTGTGACTATGTGCTGTTAACATTGACAAAGAACTATTTATGTATACATAAACCATATCTGGTCCACATTTCTTTTATGAGAGTTGTGAAACAGAAAATATAAATATAATATAAATATAAATTTGAATTTATTAGCCGCTCCCTTTCCAGGCAGGACTCGGGGCGGCGTACAATGGGCATATAGAACATAGAAACATGTGTACAAACACATAAACATACAAAAATACAGAGACACACATGCACGGAGGAGGTAACCAATTACAACATTTAGACAGTTAAAATCCCCATTAAAATACCCCAATTATAAAAGACCCAATGTACAATTAAAATTTAAAATTTAAAAAGACAGTCAGGAGGAGTGAGAAAAATTACGGTTGAGCCAGGCCAGATAATTGAAAGAGGTGGGTCTTCAGTTGTACACGGAAGGAGCGGAGGTCGGAAGTAATCCTGATGTCACGGGGGAGGTCATTCCACAGGGCTGGGCCCATCACAGAGAAGGCTCTGCTCCTGGGTGTCGCCCCCCGACACTGTTTGGCGGACGGCACCCGGAGAAGTCCCTCTCTGTGTGAGCGAATTGGTCGCAGGGATGTGTGGGGCAGGATGCGATCCTGCATGTAACTAGGCCCTGTGCCATGAAGCGCTTTAAAGATCATAATCAAAACCTTGAAACGCACTCGGTAGACCACAGGAAGCCAGTGCAGCTCGCGCAGGAGAGGTGTTACAGGGGAGTATCTAGTCCTCCCCATAATCACCCGCGCGGCCGCGTTCTGGACCAACTGCAGTCTCCGAGTGCATCTCAAGGGAAGCCCCATGTAGAGAGCATTGCAGTAGTCCAGGCGAGACGTCACTAGCGCATGGGTGACTGTGCGTAGGGCATCCCGGTCCAATAAGGGGCGCAATTGGCGCATCAGGCGGACCTGATGGAACGCCCCCCTTGCCACGGCTGTTACATGGTCATCCATGGACAGCCGGGCATCTAGGAGGACGCCCAAATTGCGCACCTGTTCCATGGGGGCTAGTTGCACGCCCCCGATGGCCAGAGATGGAAGCACCTGGTTGAACCGGGAGGCCGGAAGCCACAGCCACTCCGTCTTGGAAGGGTTGAGTTTTAGTCGGTTGCCATCCATCCAGACCCGTACGGCCTCCAAACACCGGGACATCATTTCGACGGCCTCATTGGGGTGGTTCGGGGTGGAAATGTATAGCTGAGTATCATCAGCATACAGATGATATCCCACCCCAAAACCACGGATGATCTCGCCCAGCGGTTTCATGTATGTGTTGAACAGGAGAGGCGAGAGCACCGATCCCTGTGGCACTCCACATGTGAGTGGCCTCCGGGTCGATCTCTGTTCCCCTGCCAACACACGTTGCGTCCGGTCAGAGAGGTAGGAGCCAAACCACCGTAAAACGGTGCCCCTGACTCCCAACCCCTCTAGCCGGTGCAACAGGATACCATGGTCGATGGTATCGAACGCCGCCGAGAGATCTAATAGGACCAGGATAGAGGAACAACCCCTATCTCTGGCCCTCCAGAGATCATCAACCAATGCGACCAAGGCCGTCTCGGTGCTGTGCCCGGGACGGAAGCCGGACTGGCGCGGGTCTAGATAATCATTTTCCTCCAGGTGACATGGGAACTGCTGTACCACCACACTCTCTACAACCTTCGCTAAGAAAGGAAGGTTGGAGACTGGACGATAATTGACTAGGTCCATTGGGTCCAGGGAAGGCTTCTTGAGCAGGGGCCTCACCACCGCCTCTTTCAAGGCAGCCGGTAGAGACCCCTCACCCAACGAGGCGTTCACTAGGCCCAGGAGCCAGTCGCGCGTAACCTCCCAGGATGCCAGTACAAGCCAGGAGGGACACGGGTCCAATAAACATGTGGTGGGTCGCAGACGTCCACGCAACCTGTCCAAATCCTCGATGGCAACCGAGTCAAACTCCTCCCAAAGCGGTCCCTCAAGACTCGCCACGGGCGTCTCTACTGAACCACTGAAAGGGGCCCATCCCATCCGGATTTGAGCGACTTTGTCCTGTAGATATTTCCCAAACTCCTCTGCTCTGCCCTGTAAAGGGGCTTCCCGCGGTCTCTCAAACAAGAGGGAGCGAGTCACCCGAAACAGGGCGGCAGGGCGGTTATCTGCGGACGCAATAAGAGCGGCGCAATGTTGACGTTTGGCCGCTCTTAATGCCACGAGGTACGTCCTCAAATAGGCTCGTGCCTGTGCTCGGTCGAATTCGGAACGGGAGGATCTCCAACGACTCTCTAGGCGTCTCTTGTGGCGTTTCATCACCCTTAGCTCCTCGGTAAACCAAGGGGCCAGGGTGGTTCGTCGCCGCGAGAGAGGCCGCAAAGGCGCCACCCGGTCTAGGGCCCCGGTAGTCGCACTATTCCATGCGTCTACCAGGTCCTCCACTTGGGGGCGGGTCAGGTCCACAGGAGGTGGCCCAAGCTCCGTCTGGAACCTATCTGGTTCCATCAGGCGCTTGGGGCGGAACCATCTAATACCTTCCAGTTCCGCCTCCTCGCGGCGGGGGGTAGCACCAGGGAAGTCCAGCCGGAGAAGTGAGTGATCCGACCATGACAGGGGAATAATGGTAGGATCCCCTATTCCCAGATCACTCATCCACTGGCCAGAGACAAAGACAAGGTCCAGCGTGTGGCCTCCCTCGTGAGTGCTTTCAACAGTACCATAAAACACTACCCAATGAGGAAATTCATTTTTGAACATTAATGCCAACTCCCAGAGCTCATACTAAAAGTTCAGAAACTGAACATGATACCAATCGGCCAATCAGTTGTTCAAAACCTTTGTGCTTTCATCTTATGTATGATTATCTGTGCAAAGAGACGATATAACTGCCCGGAGTCACTTCAACAGCAAGGGGCAGCAGTTAAATTGAATTAATTAATAATTTATAATTCTATGTTATAGAGCAGTGGTATCAAACTGGTGGCCCGTGGGCCAGATGTGCCATGCGCAAGCCACGCCCACCCCAGTCTGCGAAGAGAAAAAACATCGCAAAATGTCACGTGATGGCAATGTGACACTGCAAGTTTGACACCCGGGTTATAGAGAAATGTCTGTAATTCAGTTGAACTTACTCCCATGTAGAAGTGGACAGAAGTGGAGTCTTGCAACTTAAATGTATTTGTTTGTTTTGCATCCTATCTTTAATTTAGGAGTCAAAAGTGGCACAACTAGGGGTCTCTTCACCTATTTTCCATACAACAGCCCCTCTTCAAGATAGGTTGTTCTATCCACCTAGAATGAAGTCCAATACATTCAGGAATCCTGGATCCTCTGCTTTATGGCTGCTATTTGTAATCTGCTATAAGTAGCTGATACAAAGAGAATACTGTCAGATCACAGAACATAATTGTTTCTGTCCATCCACTGGTCAGTCCCAGTTGGAGTACAGTGTCCAGTTCTGAACGCCACAGTTCAAAACAGACAGTGACAAGTTGGTTATAAAGATTGTAAGAGGCCTGGAAATGAAGCCTTGTGAGGAATTGGATATGTATAATTTAGGGAAGAGACAGCTGAGGGGAGATACAGAAGCAGTCTTCAAATATCTGAAAGTTGGTCATGTGGAAAAATGAGTTGATATACCCTAAAGCAGGGGTTCTCAACCTTTTTTTGTTCATAGCTCCCTCATTTACCTCTGAAACCACCCCTTTAGAGTCCCTGTTAGCCAGGGAAGGGTACTTTATGGTTTTCCCTGTTTATGAACCTAAACTGTATCTTAAAAAAGACTGTGCCCCTCTAGAAATATAGCCCATCTTGAGAATCATTGCCCTAAAGCAGTGGTGGGCAACCTTTTTTTTCAACTGAGCCAAATCTCGCCAAAACCACGATTGAAATTTATTTTGAGAGCCACATTTTTAAAACCGAAAATACATAGGATGGTACACTGTTTTTAGTTTCAATAAACTCTGGCATTTGAAGCACGCAAGTCTTAAAGCTGTCAAGTTACAAGATCCTTGCACCCCTAACCCTTTAGAAAAAAAAACCCAGGGTCTTCAAACCTGACAGCTTGAAAACTTGTGGACTTCAACTCCCAGAATTCCTCCTCCAGTCATGTTGGCTCAGGAACTCTGGCATTGAAGCATGCAAGTCTTAAAGCTGTCAAGTTACAAGATCCTTGCATCCCTAACCCTTTAGAAAAAAAAAACCCAGGGTCTTCAAACCTGACAGCTTGAAAACTTGTGGACTTCAACTCCCAGAATTCCTCCTCCAGTCATGTTGCGGCGACGTCATCTGCGTGGATCCATCTTCGGCTTTTTTCACAGGGGGCAGGGCTGCTGCTGAAGATGCCGACGAGCCCCTGCCGCCACCAGAACAACAGCTGCCTCCTCCTCCTCCTCCAACAGCATCACTACATTTGGAGTGAAGCCGCCAAAGCTCCCGCTGGCGCCCCCCTCCACTCGGAGCACCGCGTTACCCCTGCTGCCTTCTCCGCCGCCGCCATGCTTTTGAGAAGCCATGAGGCTTTTTTTCCCTGCTCCTGCCCCCCCCGCCGCCTTCCTACTGGCTCCCGCGGCCTCATGGCTCCTCAAAAGCACAGCAGAGGAGGAGGGGGCAGGGGTAACGCGGGGCCCAACTCAGGTGCTCCGAACGGAGGGGGAGGCGCCGCTGCCATAGGCGGGGGCGCCGGCGGGAGCTTTGGCGGCTTCACCTCTGCCGCAGCGTCGGGTGCTGTTAGAGGAGGAGGAGGCAGCAGCAGATATTCTGGTAGCGGCAGGGGCTTTACTTTAGCTGCACCGCCGGGCGCAAGCAGCTAGGATTGGCCACCCACAAAGGACCTCCTCCCCGGGCTTGCTTTCCTGGCGTCAGTCGCCCTGTGCTCACCAAAACAAGTCCGGGAAGGTCCTTTGCGGGCGGCCAGTTCTAGCAGCCGCGCACCTTAGAGGGAACAGTGGGAGGGAGGGGAGCGGGCGCCCGGCACACAGAAGAGCCGTATTAAAATGTGTAAAGAGCCGCATGTGGCTCGCGAGCCGCGGCTTGCCGACCACTGCCCTAAAGCAATGGTGGGCAACCTTTTTTTTCAACTGAGCCAAATCTCGCCAAAACCACGATTGAAATTTATTTTGAGAGCCACATTTTTAAAACCGAAAATACATAGGATGGTACACTGTTTTTAGTTTCAATAAACTCTGGCATTTGAAGCACGCAAGTCTTAAAGCTGTCAAGTTACAAGATCCTTGCATCCATAACCCTTTAGGAAAAAAACCCCAAGGGGTCTTCAAACCTGATAGCTTTAAGACTTGTGGACTTCAACTCCCAGAATTGCTCCTCCAGTCATGTTGGCTCAGAAACTCTGGCATTGAAGCGTGCAAGTCTTAAAGCTGTCAAGTTGCAAGACCCTTGCACCCCCAACCCTTTAGAAAAAAAAACCCAGGGTCTTCAAACCTGACAGCTTGAAGACTTGTGGACTTCAACTCCCAGAATTCTGAGAATTGAAGTCCACCAAGGGCATCAATCATATTAGCCCAGGGATCTGCAAAATTGGCTCTTAAGACTGGTGGACTTCAAGTCCCAGAATTCTGAGAATTGAAGTCCACCAAGGGCATCAATCATATTAGCCCAGGGATCTGCAAAATTGGCTCTTAAGACTGGTGGACTTCAACTCCCAGAATTCTGAGAATTGAAGTCCACCAGTCTTAAAACAGCCAACTTTGCAGACCTCTGTGTTAGCCCAAAGCCTGGCGCTGGGCGGGCCTTGCTCCCCCATTGGTGGAGCCCCAAGAAGCGTGGAGGGAGAAAAAGAAACGGAGGCCAAGGAGCTTCCCCACCCTCCCAGCAAAAATCTAACCGGGGAGCCGGGCGGGCAGTAGCAAATTAGCCGATCACGCCACGTGGACACGCGGCGTGATCGGCTAATTTGCTACTGCCCGCCCGGCTCCCCAGTTAGATTTTTGCTGGGAGGGGGCGGGGGGGAAGCTCCTTAGCCTCCGTTTCTTTTTCTGCCTCCTCGCTTCTCTTCCCCGCCCGACTTCAGGATCCTCCCTAATCATTGTGGGTCGAAAAGAAAAAAGGGAAAGGTGCGCTTATTTTGAAGTGCCCGAGAGGAGGGAGGGGAACGGGCGCCCGGCACACAGAAGAGCCGCATTAAAATGTGTAAAGAGCCACATGTGGCTCGCGAGCTACGGCTTGCCGACCACTGCCCTAAAGTAATGGTTCCCCGACCTTTGCAGCTTGGCAGGCTAGCTGGGAGGGAGGGGGGAACCGGCCCAGGGAACCGGGCCACATAAGTGATGGGCTGGTGGAAGTGGGCTGTGGCATTGGGGACCCTAAAAAATCAGAACCAATAGATTAAAACAACAAGAAAGCAAGTTTAGGCTACTTGCAACCATATTATAGGATCAAAACAACCTTCTTCAGATTGTTTTCTCTAGATATCTTAGGAATTTATCTCCCAAAATGCCCAGACAGATAATCTGGAGAGCATTAGATTAAGGAAGATGATTTAGTATTAAGTTGTTTAAACTAGTGGGGGAGAAGCTAGACTGAGGAATAAAAGCCATTTTATAGCTAAATCATGCCAATTACAGTGATCAAAAGCTGCATTGCCAGGAATTCACTCGTGATAGTCATGAGGGTTAGCTAATCCTAAGAAAAAATGAGAAAACCTTTCATAGCTCAGCCAGACCCTGGATGTATAGGAACTGGTAAGACTCCGAATTTTTGTTTGCTAGGTTTTATATTAAATTTCAGCTCGATAAGATTCCTTATTTCTGAAAAATACATTTGATGCAATTGATGATTATTTTACTTCAGTGCATAATTTGCTACTTTGCTTTTAAACAATACCACACTTTTGGTTTTAGATTATTGTGAAATCAGATTTTAGTGTTTTAAAACTTAGTATTAAAACTAACATTTTATGTACCCATAAATCGACAGTCATCAAAACTAATGAATTTTTATGGTGCTTTAGTTTGTTGCTGCTTTTTAATTGTGTGATTTTTGTTTGAAAGAAACTTAAATGAATGAATGCTGTTTTGATTCTGATCTTGCAGAATGTTAGCCTGTTTACTGCCTTTAATTGGATTTACATCGCATAATTGTGGCTAACCCAAACTGTGTATATATTTTTCTAAGGCTGAAGTCATACAAATTAGATTAAACCATTCAGCTTGATTTGGTATGGATGATTAATTTTGGGGGGGTATTTATATAAATGACAACAAAACAAATCCATTAAAAAGTTTGAGACATTAGAGAAAGTATATCTTAACAAAGCTCATTACCACTCCTTGATTACAGGATATATACAAAATGAAATAAGTGTGTTTTTATTCAAGCTATGGATTTTTTCCATGTTCCTTCATTGTACGGAAGTTCCTCCTATATCTCCACATCTGCTCAAGCCACTTTCTGGATCAGATTTAAAGAGTATACAGAACATGCAAAAAGAGATAAATAGGTTCTGTTGAGAGATACTTGTAGCATGGACATTTAATTTTGTCTATATGTATTTTATTTCCCTATACCAGTGCTTCTCAAATAGTGGGGCGGGCCCCCCAGGGGGGGCGCGAGGCTCCGTAAAGGGGGGCTCAGCTCAAATTATTTTATATATTTTTGTTTTGCAGGTTAAAGTTTTTTTTAATATTGTGTTCCTTTAAATCCTGTGCTCCTTTAAATCTTTTCTGCTACAGTTAATAAAGCTATTCTTTGTTGTAAATTGATCCACATTTCTTTCTTTTTTTATTCTCTTATGCGTTAATAAGGATACAGTGTTATGCAGAGGTGTACTTATAACAATTTTATAGACAAATGATACTATTTACAGTTGCGCGGGGGGCGCGAAATGTTTTCTTCTTCCTAGGGGGGGCATGACAGAAAATAATTGAGAAGCACTGCCCTATACAGACACACTTGTTCGACTCCACATTAAATACATTGTGTGATATGGTTGTAAAAACATTAGTCTGGTGCACTTACCCCAGGGTTATCAAAAGCTATATCAGATAAAACCAAGATCTGAAATCCTTTTAAATGTTATAACGAGAACCATATTTCTACAGTTTATAAATAAAAGGGGTTTTACATTCAGATACCATTGTAAATTGGATAATCTGCTCTTGACAGCAAAATTTAATTGCAAAATCTAACCTGGAGTCCTGTTTTTGTATTTCTGATACTGATTGGAAAGTATTTGTCCAGGAAGCTTGAATTGATTGGCAGCTGCTCTCCAGCTTTTTCCGTAAGTAAAGGCCCTTCATAGTATTTCATTTTTAATTGAATTGTTGCATCAGTGGGCAGATCATATGTTCTAAGTATCACCTCTTTGAAATATGTAAACAGAATCAATCATTCATTGCATGATCAAGCTAATCATCACATGAACTTTTTTTAAAAAATGAAAATAGCCTTCGGGGCAGAATCAAATTAGCATTCTCTAAATAAGACAGTACTTTTTCCAAAGCACAAAGGCCATGTTTATAAAGACTCTGCACAAGCTCTAACAAGCACTTCAGAAAGCACCCAGCAGAGACAATGGGAGGAGATGTTTCTGTGAAAGCGGAGTGCCTCATTTCTCTTAAGGCCCAAGACAAAATTACCATGGAGAGCTATTCTCAGCAACTGGAAATGAGGAGGAATAAAAGCCTGAAGTAGCTGACAGAAATCAGAATCATAGGGCTGGAAGAGACCTTGGAGATCTTCTAGACCCGTGATGGCGAACCTATGGCACGTGTGCCACAAGTGGCATGCGGAGCCATTTGTCAGGCACGCGAAACGCTGCCCTGTCAGCTGGCCAGCGTGCATGCGCGCGCTGGCCAGCTGAGTTCACTTTTTTAAAAGCTATTTTTTCGCCTTCCCCAGGCTCCAGAGGCTTTATAGGAGCCTGGGGAGGGCGAAAACCGCCTCCCCCGCCCCCCCGGAGGCTTCAGGGACCATCCCTGAAGCCTTTGGAACGCTTGAAACCACCCTCCGAGCAAACCGGAAGTGACTTCCGGTTTGCTCGGAGGGTCGTTTTAAACGTTCCGAAGGCTTCAGGGACGGTCCGAGGCTTCCCTGATGCCTTCGGAGCGCTTAAAACGACCCTCCGAGCAACCCGGAAGTTACTTCCGGTTTGCTCGGAGGGTGGTTTTAAGCGCTCCGAAGGCTTCAGGGACCGTCCGAGGCTTCCCTGATGCCTTCGGAGTGTTTAAAACGACCCTCCGAGCAACCTGGAAGTCACTTCCGGTTTGCTCGGAGGGTGGTTTTAAGCGCTCCGAAGGCTTCAGGGAAGCCTCTGGACAGTCCCTGAAGCCTCCAGAGGGCCTCCGGGGGGTCGGGGGAGGCTCTTTTTGCCCTCCCCAGGCTCCTATAAAGCCCCTGGAGCCTGGGGAGGGCAAAAAAAACATGTAAAAATGGGGGGGGTCGCGCGTTTTGCGTGCATGCGCACTGGGGGGGTCACGCATTGCATTATGGGCGTGGCACGCCCGCACTCGACCCCCCTGCGCTCCCCCCACTTGTGGCACACGAGCCAAAAAAGGTTCGCCATCACTGTTCTAGACTAACCAAGACAGGAGTCCCACTCCTTACCACAGCACCAACAGAGGTGGTATTCAGCAGGTTCTGCCCAGTTTGGAGAACCGGTAGTGGAAATTTTGAGTAGTTTGGAGAACCGGTAAATACCATCTCTGACTTGGCCCTGTCCTCATCTATTCTCTGCCTCCCGAGTCCCAGTTGATCGGGAGGAAATGGGAATTTTGCAGTAATCTTCCTCTGGAGTGGGGAGGGATTGGAGATTTTACAGTAATCTTCCCCTGGAGTGGGGTGAAAATGGAGATTTTACAGTATCCTTTCCCTGCCACGCACACCAAGCCATGCCCACCAAGCCATGCCATGCCCTGCCCACCAAGCGACGCCCACAGAACCGGTAGTAAAAAAATTTGAATCCCACCACTAAGCACCAACCACAACATTGATAAAGCCTGCTGGATCATAACCCTAATAAAACCTTGTTGGTGGAAAGGAAGAAAATACCATATTTTTCAGAGTATAAGGTGCACCTTTTTCCCCCCCAAAAAGAGAGTGAAAATCTGGGTATGTCTTATACACTGAATAAAGCATTTTTGGCCTCCCGAAACCATGCCCTCTTTGCAAAAATGGCCATTCATAGCCTTTAGGAGGCTTCCAGAGTGCTCCTGGGGGCTGGGGAGGGCAAAAATGAGTGAAAAATGGGCCATTTTCTGCTCGTTTTTGCCCCCACAGCCCCCAGGAGCACTCTATAAGCCTCCTAAAGGCTATGCATGCATTTTTTTTTACAAAAACGGGCCCCTTTTTCATGAAAAATGGGCCAATTTTGAGAGGTCTGCAGAGTGCACAAACTTTTTTTTTTAATTTGCCTCTTCAAAATCTTGGTGCGTCTTATACTCCGAAAAATATGGTCGTACTTCAAAACAGAAACATCTAAAGAGACTTTTAGATTTCCTCAGCAGGTTGGGGATGAGAACATAGCATAATGATGCTTGTGCTATACTATAGTTACAACAAAACACCTTTCATGCTGCTGAAAAGTAAGACTATATTTTTGCATTTCATTTCAAAAATCTCTTGGGAATATATTATACAGACCAGGCATTGCTCTATTTGTTTTTTTTTTTTTAGGTGAGACCTGAACAAAGCAAGATGCCTAGGGGACAGCATTACCTAGATGACAACTTTGTTAGGGGGAAGGGATATACTTCTCTTTCTGCAGAAGAGTAAGCATTTTGGGACAATTAAAAAAGAATTCAATGTGAAATATATGCTTTTCATTTGCGGAAAGGGCAACAGATGTGAGTGCTTTTCTTCTTTGTCCTATATTGACTCCCTGGTACTACATATGGTTCACTTATGGAATTGCAGAGGCATGTAACAATCCACTTTGCTATCTACTTTGTTGTGGAATTGAAAATATATAGCAAAATTTATGCTAGATTGTACTATGAATTAACTATGGGTAAGCCACTTACCCAGCATTTCAGTACCAGGAAATTCAAGTTTTATCCATGTTTGTTCAGGATTACAGGCTGTTTTATAGTGGTTAATTATACAGAGTAAGGAAGATGAGCCTGAGAGAAATATGGGATCTAAAGAAAAAACATATTTTAAATCCACAACAGCATTAGTAAGTGACTGAGATAGCACTTCCCTAATTCACAAAAGTATAAGAAAGGAGAGGAGATGCAGCAAAAAATCAGATTTGCAAGATCCTCAATAAAAGCAGTTTCATCCTTCTTGATTTCTTGGTTTGGGCTACCAAGTCACTGGCAGACATTTACTGATTTTTTAAAATAATTGCTAAATAATTCTATTTCATAAAATAAATTGGCATGTATGCCATTGATATACCCCCTCATTGGCAAATTACAGCATATACAACAAAAATACAATAACTGAATATAAGATATTATAATAGATTATATGATACAGTGCAATAAACTAACATGATAGTCTGACCAAGGCCAGAATCTCCTGGACACAGGCAGAGTTTCCCTCCACACCTTTTCACACACCTTTTCACACCTTTCTGTAGAGTTATAGAGACAGATTAATAGAGATATTACAGCTGGACGAATTTCAGTCGGTGGTGGCCTCAGCATCCAGTCTCTACCTTTGAAGGACAAAACATGGAATTAACACCAGAGGTGGTATTCAGCAGGGTCTGACCAGTTCTGGAGAACAGGTAGTAGAAACTTTGAGTAGTTCGGAGAACCAGTAAATACCACCGCTGACTGGCCCCGCCCCCATCTCTTCTCTGCCTTCTGAGTCCCAGCTGATTGGGAGGAAATGGGGATTTTGCGGTAACCTTCCCCTGGAGTGGGGAAGGAATGGAGATTTTACAGTATCCTTCCCCTGCCACGCCCACCAAGCCACGCCCACAGAACCGGTAGTAAAAATGTTTGAATCCCACCACTGATTAACACCCCCCCCAACTCTAGTCAAGCTGATATATTGGAACATGAAATAACATGAATAAATCTATGACAAATGGTAATTTGTAATTAAGATTACGTTTGTAACCCTTAACTACAATTTAACCCATGGTTGGTATTTGAATGTTGCACTAGTCCTAACTACATAATGTCTCAGCATGTCATATAAGCACTGACATGAATTTCACATTGATAGAGAACCTCCAAATACTGAACCAATTGCAGTAATCAAAAGTCCATCTTCATTCCTTTGTTCCTAACTGATCATGAGTTTCTAGCATACAGTTTTTCATAGATAAATGAAATTTCTCTGAAATCATTTGAATATTAATACATTCCTTATAAAACTATGCATTTATTAATAACAACTGTTATTTTATGTCCATTGAAATAATAAAGCTATCTTTTGTAAAGTTTGAAGTCACTTTTTCTCTGCATGTACCTTCGAAATGTAGAATAGTCATTCCAGATCCTTAGCAGTAATTAGATCAATGTGTCTTTTTCAACAGGGCTACAGGTATTGGAATTCTAATAGTTGTACTTGCAGTTTTACTGATTCTTGGCTGTTGGTGTTGTAAAAGGCACAGTGGTTATACAAGGCTTTTGGTAAGAATAAACTGCCTTCTTATTGGATTATTAATTAGACCCACCTCTTTGAACATTGTTTAATTTTTACAAAATATGCTAAACTCAAGTCTGCATAGAACCCATACCGTATGATTCAGGTGTTGTTCCTTTTTCCTTTGTACATACAAATATTCTGTAATGAATCATTGCCAAAGGAAATACACTCTGGTCTGGAGCTGTTTAAGAATCCTTTTGTAATTACATTCAGACAATATGCTTAACTGGGTCAGCCACAATCTTGTTCGGTGACCCAGTTAAGCACAATCGTGTTCAAAGTTTTGTTATTTATTTTTATCAATTTAAGTGGCTCTGTTGTTACATCTTCAAATCCCCCAAACTTTAACCTTAAACTGTTTACTATTGACCTCACCTCATTTCTAAGAGATCTTTAAGAGGCGTTGCATAAGCGCAATATCGTGCCTACCATCCCTGTCCTACTGTCCCCATTTATTCATACCCATTTCATTCATACTCATGTTTATTCTTATACCTATTATCTTGTAAACGATTGACAAATCAACTAAATAAATAAATAAAATAAATAAGTGGCTGTCCATCTCACCAATGTGACTCTGGGCAGCCAACAGGAATTAAAACACTTGGAAATGCAATGTGTGTGTATAAAAAAAACTAACTAATCGAAGGGATTCCCCAATGCATCCTTCACCAATAGTGTGAAACTGACTCTCCCAGTCTCTTGCAGGGAAAATAACCAGGTCTTCAAGGCTTTCTGAAAGAGGAATAGTGTTGGAGTCAGCCAACTCTCAAGGCAGTATGATACTCTAGACTGCAGATCCAACTATTATTTGGGTCCATTATATGACAGTCCCCCAAAAATAGATATGGAGCCTGCTCCTCTGGTCAACCTGATGTAATTGACAGAGATTATGTGAATAAGGCAGTCTCTCATATGGCTGGCCCCATGCCATGTAGAAATTTGTGAGTACAGTAATAAGTACTTTGTACAGTACTTATACTGTACAAGTACTTTGGACAGTAATAAGTACAGTCATTTGAATTATACCTGGAAGCAAATTGGAAGCCAGTGTCTGGGATGGTGCAACAAATTAGATTCAAATTTGATTTAATTAAGAATATGTTGAAAGAATGGTTACAATATATTTAATAAATTCTTGTTGCTGTAATATGAAAAAATTATGGTTTGCTGGCAAATTTGGATGGCTCTCTGAGAGCTGCATCCAAATTTTAAAGAGATCTGAAGCACAGGCCTTCAGGTTGGGAACATTTGATCCACAGTATGGGCACAAATTCAGCTATGAGTTGAGTTACTCAATAGCCATGGGAAAGTTAATCATTTTGCATTAACATAATTAGAATGTATTATCTCTTCTTGCTGAAAAGTCTTTCTAATGTTGCAGTGTTTTCCTCCTTGCATTTCAAGATCCCTTTCGTATCTCCTTTTCTTTCATTTGCTAAATTTCCTTTCTGTTATGCTGAACTCTTTCTAATATTGATCTTTGTGCCAAAGAGTAAGAATTTTGGATTGGCCTCTCTGACCACCTCAGAAGGCAGAAGCTCCCTCAGTGACTCCAAATTGCCCTTGCGGGAATACACCAGCAGCTATAGTCATGTGGTAAGATGATTGCTTATCATTACTTTCGATAAATACTTCAGGAGAGTACAATTTACCAGTGTTTCTCAAACTTGGCGACTTTAAGTCCTGTAGACTTCAACTCCCAGAATTCCCCAGCCAGCTATGCTGGCTGGGGGATTCTGGGAGTTGAAGTCCACAGGACTTAAAGTCGCCAAGTTTGAGAAACACTGATTTAGACAGTCAGTTTAAAAAGAGTTAGGAGAGATATGTGTCCTAAAATAAATGAGAATGGGCTGGATATAGATTGGATAAAATAATACTAAAATTAAAAATGAAGTAAAAATTATGTCTGCATTCATTGCTCCTAGCAGGCAATGCATACTATATACCCGTGTTTTCTTTCCTTATTTTCCTTTGGACAAAATAAGCACTAGGGCTTATTTGGGGGGGTGTTCAATGTACAGGAAGCCCACCTTTTCTGTTTACTCGTGGCCGCAACGGAGGCCAAATGACACACCGGTGCCATGGCCACGAGGTGAGGTTGGGGTGGAGATGCCCCACACCCTACTTACCTCAGGGCCCCCACATCCAGGCCATTCATGCCCCAACACATGCCTCGCCTTGGGGCCGCGGCCACAGCACACCCTCAGCCTCCTGCTCCATTGCGGCCATGAGCAAGTAGGACCACATGGGCTCCTGCTGCATGTGGCTGCCAGTGCTGCTGCCATGAGGCAGGTGTTGGGGCATGGATGACCTGGCTGTGGGGGCTCTGAGGTAAATCAGTGTGGGGCATGGGAGCAGGCCCACCCTCCCAACTTGCCTTGTGGCCGTGGCACTGCGAGTAACCAGATGGAATGGGTGAAAAGCCGGCTGCGCAGGCTCTTAAGTAGGGCTTATTTTGGGGGAAGGACTTATATTAGGTGCACACATAAAACATGTTAGGGCTTATTTTCAGGATATGGCTTATTTTCAGGGAAACGAGTATGCAGAAAGCTTGTGCAAAATTGACATCCAGCCCCTTCAGGCTTACATTTTACTTATAAACATATTTCCATTTTTATTGAATATATTCAGCATTGTCGATTATCCAATGGTGATCAGAATATTACACTTATTTACCTGTTAGTAAACTACTTGCAAATTTGTACTGCAGCGTAATTTCATCTGACTCTGATGAACTATGGAGCAGTTATTTTCCCTCATGTTGTGACTGTGCCTTTGGGTTTTGGCTTAGGGAAAAATAGTCCTGGAAAGCCAAACACTGCTCTGTACACACAAATGTTCTCTTTTGCCTTTTTGGGACTTGACAGAAAGAAAGAATGTTTGGGGAAGCAGATCCTCCAGGGTTGTCTTTTTAGAATATTCACACATGGTTATCTTCTACATTCCCAGTGGTTTGAGGACAAGGGAAAGAGAAAGACGGGATAGGAAAAAGAAATAGATTTATCTAAGTAGCCAAAAATTAAAAATGAGTTAAATGAGACATCCTTGTATTGTCAGTCAAAATATATAAACACTATACTGTACATTTTGATTGACAATACAAGGATGTCTGACTTAACTACTTTTTAGTTTTGGCTACTTAGCCAAATTGTTTAATTTACAAGAAATTGTAGTAAAACTTTGAATTCTAATTCAACTACGCTGTTTTAATTCATGTTGTTACTAAATTCATTTTTGAAATTCCTTTTCTTAAGCTGCCACCTTGAGGTCAGTGACAAGATAGTCTGGGCATCTGAAATATTACAGTGATTTCTGGGCTTCTGTCCTTTTTGATGTCAATTATATCCAATTACTTTATTATTTTCTCTATTTTATCCAGTTTGTCTAATGGAAAAATTAGACGACTAGGTGCTCCAAAAGATATAGATTTGGCAGGTCTCTATGATTGTATCATAGTGGCATTCTGTTGCTTGGTAACTGGTTTATGTTTCTTTTATACAACCAGAGGTCTACTATCCAAGGTCCATGAAAAGGAAAAGTCATTGCCCAAGAATGGACTGTTAACTATATCGATGATAAATATGAATGGTTTAATGAGGGACTTGTGGCAACTAGTGACCTCTACTATTGGTCTATTCCGTAGAACAACAGTCCCCAACCTTTTTGGCTTGGTGGCCTGGTGGAGGAGTGAGGGGAGATGGTTCTGTGTGAGCGAATATTCATGCACAGAATTCCATTTGTGCAAGGGGCCAGTGTGCGCGTCCATCACACAACTGGAGCACCCACAAGCAGCCTGCTGCTTCTGCAAGTGGAGCTGCATGCAAACGCACATGCACACCTGCTGCATGTGTGCGCCCAGTTGCAAACAGGCCACAGCCTGGTAATGGGGAATGATCCGGGGGTTGAGGACCCCTGATGTAAAAGATTATTATTTTTGGGAATATATTTCTTTTAAATTAAAGGTTGAATATTGAGTATTGAAATCTTTCTCTTAAACACTTGGTTATATCTTAGATGAACAGAGAAGCATAATTTTATATTGGAACCCAACCAACAGTACACACACACACACACACACACACTTCCAGCTACCATCCAGTACACAAACTATTTCTTACAATGAATGCTTACAACAATTGATGAATACGAATCATGAAATATATGCAATAATATATTACTTGCATAACTCCTTAACATATTAATTATAAAAAGTAGTGCAGTTCTGGAAATTGTTAATGGTGGAGGATTATTCTTCGGAAATATTTTCATATTAGCACTGGGAATTTTGAAATTTTACTTTTCTTTGCATATTATTAACTTACTCAACTTTCATTGATACAGGTGCCAGATGCCCCACCAGCTTATGATAAGAGCTCCAGCAGCCTGTTACCACCACCATATGCACCATAAACAGGAGGAATTACTTAAGTGCTTGCTTACTTCAAGTAATTTCTAGAAGCATCTGGGAGAGAAAACGCAAGCTAATATGAATATTTTCAGAAATACTTGCTTAAGAAAATGTAACTGTCCTCTTTTGCATGAAATGCTTAAGATGTTGAAGCTATAGCCTATGTATCTTCATTTTATATATCTTCATTCAATATAAGAGGAATGCTATTTCATTTATATATATATATATATAATAAATATTACAAAAAACCAAAAACCAGTCTTCTTGGAATCCTTGACAATACTAACAAAAAGGGCACCGCAAAGGTGCTTTTTCAAGAGGCACCTGGACTGCTTTGTTTTTCTTTGAAGACGTTTTGCTTCTCATCCAAATGTGCACATACTCACTTTCAGGATATGGTTGTAGTCCTTTAGGATGAAAAAACCTTTAACGATCCTTACATTTTGTTCTCAGAATATGTCTTCCTGCTTGCCTTTTTCCTTTGGTAGTCCTTGACTTACGACCATAATTGAGCCCAACATTTCTGTTGTTAAGACATTTGTTAACTGAATTTTGCTCCATTTTGCGATCTTTCCTGCTTCAGTTGTTATGTGAATCCCTGCCAGCTGATAAGTTAGTTCCCTGGTTGTTAAGTGAATCTGGCTTCCCCATTGACTTTGCTTGTCAGGAGGTCGCAAAAGGGGATCATACGACCTTGGGACATAGCAATGGTCATAAATATGAACCAGTTGCCAAGCCTATGAATTTTGAGCACATGATCATGGGAAGGCTGCAACGGTCATAACTATGAAAAATGATCATGTCACTTGTCAATGATTTTGTAACTTTGAAGGGTCACTAAATTAATTGTTGTAAGTCGAGGACTACCTGTACTGAGACAAAAAAAAAAAGCTAGAACAGCTTTGGAGTGGGAGTTAAGTAATTAACTATCAACATTCTACTCTTTTAAAACTCTACTCAGAATAATTCACAACAAAATATTGATATATTCCCAAAATAAAATGGAAAACAAACAATTCAATTATTAATATGAAAGAAATAGCACAATTCATCAGGTCATCAGCCGGCTGGATCTGGCCCCTGGGCCTTGAGTTTGACACCCCTGCCTTATGGAATCAGCCAAGTCTACTATATATAAAACTGCATATGAATCTGAGATATTATATTCTAAGGTTCACTCCATGTCCTCTCTGGTGGGAAAGTCTAAATCCCAGATCTTTGTAAAAAGGACACTTTTAAAGATTTTTTTTATATTGCTAGCTATGGCATTATGAGAATATATTAATATGTAATCCTAAAAGCAGCATTAAATAATTTTAATGAGAGGAATGTTTGAGAGTTATGTACTAGGATAGTTCTGTGTTAACCACAGTGCTCCTATTTCTGATCCAAGAGGAAATCCTAATTTTGAAATCTGGGAGTAAATTTCAGATTAAGAGTGCTTTATGGCCACCATCCACAGGTGTTTAACCATGAGCAGATCCAGTGATTCTATCCAAAAGGTACAGCTGCAAACCACCAATATGAAGCTTGCTTTCAAACGATACAACCCATAGACAAATCATTGGTTTCTCTCTGATTTGTTCCAGATATAAATACTTAGTGTGTTGAATTTGCAATGATATAATAGAAAACAAAGAACAGGTGATTTGAAGTGGCAAGAGCTATTGGTTGTGTTTGAAGATAAAGTGGCTGGTGGCTACTGCATTGGTAATACTTGTCTTATGAGAACTACAACTAAACATACATCCACAAAAGGGGAGAGGGATAGGGAAAAAACTTGTGATGCAAACTGTGCCCTTTAAGTACTTGTTTGTGAAATCCTAATGAAAGTATGAATAGTGGGACTTATGGTGAGGAACAGATAATTGAGTAATATTTTCAATTTGAGGATTTCTTCAAACAAAGTCAACTCTCTTCATTGTCTACCTCACAATTATTGCATTATTCTACATCATAGTGTAATAGCTGATTAGGTTCCTTTGTCATTTTAATCAAGACAAACAGAAATGGTTATCTTTTAACAACCCATTTGAAATTGTGAGCAAATGTTCATGTTCTATGGCTACTATAACACTTTAGGAGGTCTATAAATGATATACAGAAGAGCTGTAAAAGTTGAAGAACAAGAATCATAATTGTGAGCCATTTACCTAAGGGGAAAGGCCATGTTATATTGGACCATGTCTAAATATGTGTGCTTATTATGTAATATTTGGAAACCTTCATTGATTTCTTAATGCAAGTACATAGATATTTTACTGACAAATATCCTTTCTCCAGAGTATTATGAAGCAGAAATACAGCAACTTTGTTTATTACATACAGCTCCTTCTGCATTATTGCTAAACAGTACACTTATCCAAAATTACTAAAATACTTAAAAAACTATACATTATGTAAACAAAACATAAATAAGACAGAATAGTTCTTTTTACACATGGTTTAGTCCATACTGTTAAGGAATTGGGATTATGTACAATTTTACACCATAGATTGCATTTTTACAACACATCAATATAGAACATGGGAACATTTGAAAACAAAATAGAAAATTTCTAAATTATGAGAATGAACAGATCCTAGTAAATGTGCTAACCAAGAACCAAACATTGCTTTCTATATCTCTGAACAGTTTTTCTCCCACTTTAATAAAAGCCTTTAAAAGCTTTGCTCTTAAAGATATCTCAAGAAGTACTTTCTCACCATTTTTTGAAAAAAGGAAAACTGAAATGATCCTCAATCAAACATGAATTTTAAAAAAACCAATGACGGCTTTGTGCACACAAATCCTTGAGATATGACAGGTGTTTTAACATGTTAACAGGTAACATTTGTTGTTAACGGCAAACCGTGTAGCTGCTATCTACTGTCATCTTGGATCCCTTCCACTCATGAATTCCCAATGATACGCAAAAATATTTTTTTGCTTCATTGTTTCGTCTGCTCAAAACATGCAATTACATGCCTTGGGTTCATGGACATAAGTCAGATGTTTCAAACAGTGTACTTTAAAAAAAACAATTATAAATTAATTTTATACATATACACACACACACGCACACATACAAATGCCCCAATATTTCAACGGCTCATTTACGTGAAATTCAAGACGCAGCTGTGTCTGGGACACCTATGCTGGAGTTCAGAAAACTGGGGAAGACAACAGCAGAATTCTTAGTTGTAGAAATAAGGTCAGCAGAGAAGGATGAAGACAGAGATGAAGTTTCTGAAGTTGGAGTCTTTATAGCATTCAAAATGGCTCCTTCAGGGCTGACCATCAGTTTTTTAATAGATGTATCTAGGTGCAATACAGACTTACTGTTTTGTAGCTGTGAGGTACTAGTGTGAGTTGCAGGAGCTAAAGTTGTCTTAGTTTGAGTAGAAGATGAGGTAGCCACTACCAAAGATGTAGACAGTGTTGTTGCAAAAGATGGAGTGCCTGACTTTGAAGTATTGGCAATTATTTGTGGAGTAGCATGAACAATAGGCACAGGATTTGCAATCCCAAGAGAGTTCACAATTTTGGTAGAGCTTTTTAAAGGCAGTTTTGATGGCTGCCAGCTTAAGGAATTACCCATCACTTGTGTAGTCTTCTGGGGAGTGGGAGCAGCAAACGATACACCTTGAAATCCATGGTCATTACTAACAGTTAAGAGAGGTCCAATTTTTGGATTTGCAGAAATGAGTAGAACATGACTGCCAGCTCCAAGGCCCTGAGATGGAACAACAAAACGAGTACCACTGATCATTATTTGAGTTCCAGGTGCCAAAGGTGTACAGGTGTTAATTATTATTTTCTGTTGGATATGGGATTCATTTAATTGGCTGCCTACATTATTAACTATTGATGGTGAAGATGGAACAGTTTGAATTGTAGAGGTACCAGGAGCACAGGAGAAAGCTGAAACTGGCTTTGCATTAAGTGGCACTGGTGGGCAAGGCAGAGGAACTAAATTAGAAAAATTAATCACTTTACTTGCATTTGGGGATGCTTTTTGAAGTTTCGGAGTACTTCCATTTGTTGGCACTCCAGCTGAAATGCCTGAAGGCTGAAACTGAGCTTGTTGACTTTTTGAATGGGACACACATTGCGAAGTAGGTGGAATTGCTGACAATTGAGGAACTGTGTGCAACATTTTAGGGACACCATTCACTGGTACAGGCAAGGAAACTGTTACTGGCAACTGAAAAGCAGATGATAAACTTGAATGAGAAACTGTTGGGTGAGCAGTAGAAATCAGTACAGATGAAGCTAGGTGCCCTGTTTTCACAGTCGATATAGCCATAGTACTTCCAACATTAGAGGAGGACAGCCGTGTAGTTAAAACTGGTATTATTTTTGCTGGGGGTTCCATTCCACCTGCCAAAATAGTAGGCCGTGTTCCAATAGTAGCTCCACTCAGAGTTACAGAAGTAGGATCCAAACATGGGCTGCTGGTTACTGTAGTGGTATTTACTGCTTTTGCTGCAATGCTTTGACATGCCAAACTCGAACATACAGGAACTAAACTACTACTGGTTGATAATGGGAAAATTACATTATGATTATTTTTATCTTCCAAATCTTTTGGTGCTGTAGGCTGCATAATGTTAACTGTTGAAACATTCTGAGCATTGCCTGTGCTATTTATAAAGGCCTGACCAATATTAAGACCTATTTTTACATCTTTTACTTGAGAAACAGTTGGCGATGTATTTACTTTTAATGATGATCCCACAGTAGATGGAAGGAGGACGAGCTGAGGTTTCTCTGTGCTTTTAACATATGTCTTACCAATGGAAGGAGAGAAAGTCTGTTTAAGTGGTTCTGTTGTTACATTTGCATTTGACTGAATACTGGCAAGTGGAGTATTAATGAAAACCAGTTTCTGCGCACTAACACCAGTGGATGTTGGAGTAGGAATTAAGTTGACTCCTGTAGCTCCACACACAGGAAGAAGCGAAGGATTTGTGACTAACATAAGTTTTTGAATTTGGGCACTACCCAGACCTCTGCTGGTAATGGAAGTGACTTCAGGTTGTGCAACAGAATATTTTGCATTATTTACATTGACTTGTTGATTAATAAAAGAACCCTGGGTAGTACAACACATGGAACTCTGCCCAACATTTTCTGTAGATAAGCCCACTGCATTACCAGAACTGTTTGGTGGAGTTGTCATGACAATGTTTGATGACATGGAAGGTAAGAATGGAGAGGAGGATCCATGTAGAGTTTTTGACACTCCTTGATTCACCACACCACTATTATGAGACTGCCCAAATGTGACTGTGGTGTTTTTCCCCTTTTTTGGAGTTGCACAAGAGGAAATAGTTGGGATAGAAGTTGTTACTGGAGACATTTGAGCAAGCGTTGGGAAGCTAGGTATTGCTTTTGTCACAGCGGAAACAGTAGAAGTTGATAACTGTGTGGATTTGGGCATTAAAAATGCTTGAAGCTGGGGTGCATATGTAAAAACAGAACTTGGAGAGAAGTTACTAGCAGAAATTGGTTCTGAATTTGTTTGCACTTTTACGATTCCTGTGTTCCCGCCACGTGTCCTGACAAGGATAGACTGTGAATCTCTTATGCAGATTGTTTTCAGCTCTTGTTTTGTTTCACTAATGTCAGCAGTATTTTGTGGGGAGGAACTGGTGTAAGAGGTCACACTCTGTGATACTGTTGTCAAAGTCTGAACTGCTGAAGAAACAATAGGTAAAGCAACAGGGGAGGAGGCAGCCGAAACGACAGTCTTGGTAATTTTTACAGTCTCGCTTTGGTTCATTTTCACTACTGATGCTAATGTGTTACTAGTGGAAGTGACAGAGGGCAGCAGTGAAATTCTATTCACTGAATCAGGCCCTTGTGGCAACTGTAGAATATTTTTTTTAATATTTGTGTTAGGCAGAAGTGTAGTAGCAGCATTTATTGAAGAAGCTGGAATAGGAGGGACTAAAGTAGTGTTGCTATCGGGTGATTGTGAAAGAGAAATGCAGTGTTGTTCAATTGTATTTTGCTGTAGGGGTTGGTTTTCTTTTGCTCCACCTTTACTTTCTCTGTGCTGGATGAGAAAATTTTTAGGCAAAAGAAGGACTTGCTGCATGATTTTCTCTCCTGTGGTTTTTTCTCCTGACTTACCATCAACTACAGGCTGCATCTGAATCTTCACTGAATTATTGTGCAAGTCTACTGGCATGCAATGGCCAGCTGGCATTTTGTACAACACTTGCAAAGAACTCTTTGAACTGGTCTGGCAGGTCAATTCTGGTTTGATTGGAGAAGAACTGACAGTTGATATAATCAGTTTTTCAGAAGTAAAAGTGTTTCTACCTACCGTAGATGGCAACTGACTTGTTAAGGCCACTTTGTTCCCAATATTCTTAGCCAGCAAGGCCTGGATAGGTTTGGTCCCTTTTATTAAATGTGGTACATATGCTGTAGAGTCTGTCATGTCCAATGATTCTGAAGCTGAAGATTCTATCTGCCTATTCAAGCAGCTCTCAATTGACAGATCATTTTCAATACTACGGACGGTAGCATCATTTGTGCTTAATTTTAGCTTTTTCCTTGGTAAAAAATCATTTGTGCTGTCATCTAGGTAATAGTTTTGCTTGGATTGGCGTTTAAAAGATTTAGGCACTATCTTCTGCATTTCTCTACAAGTCAAATCTCTTTTAAGTGGTCTGGATTTTCCTGTATCAAGGTCCATTTCTGGCGAGTTCATGTCTTCTAGGAGGAAAAGAAGAATCAAGAAGGGAGCCATTTTTAGAAAAGCAAACAATAATTCTTAATTGATCAGATCACTCTAACACTGTTGTTCCAATAAAACAAAAGACGTTTTGGTGATACAGTTTATGATGTGCTCAAAAACTTACCGTATTTTTGGAGTATAAGACGCACCGGAGTATAAGATGCACCAAGGTTTTGAAGAGGAAAATAAAACAAAAAGTTTTTGCACTCTGCAAACCTCCCCAAAATGGCCCATTTTTTGTGAAAACGGCCCGTTTTTTTCCTTAAAAAAGGCATGAATAGCCTTTAGGGGGCTTGCAGAGTGCTCCTGGGTCTGCCCCCCCAAACAAGCCAAAAACGACCCATTTTTTTGTGAAAACAGTCCTGTTTTTTTTTGTCCAAAAAATTGCATGCATAGCCTCTAGGAGGCTTATAGAGTACTCCTGGGGCCTGGGGGAGGGGCAAAATTGAGCAAAAAATGGTTCGTTTTTCACTCATTTCTGCCCTCCCCAGCCCCCAGGAGCTCTCTAAAAGCCTCATACAGGCTCTGCACTGCCATTTTTGGTGAAGGGATGGGATTTCGGGAGGCAAAAAATGCTGTATTCAGTATATAAGACGCATCCAGATTTTCAGCCTCTTTTTGAGGGAAAAAGATGGGTCTTATACTCTGAAAAATACGGTAATTATTTTAGTTCTATAAATCTTCATTTATTTTATACTCAATTTAATATTTAAGCATTTTCTGAAATTATTTAATTAACTCAACATAGATAATATCCTATTGTTTATCCTGGGGTAGTGGGGATGTGTTTAAAAATCTGAAATTGTTTCAATCAAAAGTATGAAATCATCTTGTCAGAGTTACCTATCAGCATCCCTCTCTTCCCCAAAGGGAAAGAAAGAAAAAATAAGCTTTTTTTTACCATTGGGATCTGGGGAAACAACATAAATTGATTTGTCAAAATTATCAGCAGACTATGCTGTAATTAATGTTGCTTGAATTTGCACAATATTCTAAAAGAAATGGTTAGTATAAAACATATAACTACTTTGTTATCAAATTTCCTTTTGGTAAGACAGCTGAAGACTCTACCAGTACTCCACCAGTGAATCGCAGGGTAACAAAAGTACTTACCCATATCCATATAGTCTCTTTTAAAAAATTCTGTGTGTTCTGCAGTTTCACTGGTAAATGTACTGGAAATTTCTTTGACAATATTTATTTCACTGTCCTCATTAGTCCACTGTTCTCGAATAAATTTATCATGATCCGGTTGCCGTCTGAAGTCATCATAGTCCTTTTTTAAGCGAGACCTTTGATGGAACATTGTAGATAGTAAGATTTTTTTTCTTTTCATATTAATATTTAAAAACAAGTAAACGATTGGTGAATTCTTACACTTTACATTTACCAAAAATATTCAGTTAATTACCTGTTTCTATGAAATGCCTTCATTAATTTTGGTTCCCATGGTAACAACTCATTTAGCAGTCGTATCAAAGTACAGTGGAGTTCCTTTACAGCCTGCTTTCGATGATACCATCTTCCCTGTAAATATGAAAATGCTTATTACAGAGTAAATTTTAATCAATAAAGATAAAATGTGCAACTTCAGGAAAAACAACATTATGGATTCATCTATTTTGTAGTAATCTGTTTCTCATTAATTACTGCAGAAGATGTCTAGTGTTCCACCAAAAATTAAAATAGAAAAAGAATATAGAACTAAATTACTACAACATGATTCAACTTTTCTTTTTCTCTGTCTTTTAAGTGTAAGATGTTACTTTATTTTCAAAGCAGATTAGAATTAAAACTATATAACATAATGAATGTCTATTTCAATAAAAATGCCTAAATATCATAAATCATAAATCCAGCTGCTGGTACGGAATGCCAGATTGGTCTATAACAAGACCTCATCATTCATGATTTGATGATAGAGTCAACCTGTTGTATTCCACTATATTGGACAATTTTAATTCAATCTAACTTCCCTTTTTAGGGAAGATGGTAGAGAAGGTGGTTGCACAGCAGGTTCAGCTGATCTTGAATGAAGCAAATTATTTGAATCCCTTTCAGCCAGGAGTCAGAGCCAGACATGGGATGGAAATAGCATTGGTCTAGCTCCGTGGCGAACCTATGGCATGTATTTCCAAACTTCCAGTTGGCCCGTTGGGCCTGTTTTTTGCCCTCCCCAGGCTCTGGAGGCTTTCCCGAAGCCTGGGGAGGGCGAAAACGGCCTCCCTTGGCCCTCCGCAAGGCCAAAAACAGCTAGCCGGCACACGCATGCGCGCCGGAATTGAGGACTGCCATATCAGCAAATATGGCTTTCCTGAAGCCTGGGGGGGGTGGCGCGAAAATGGCCTTCCCTGGCCCCCTAGAGACCCTCTGGAAGGTGGAAACAAATCGTTTCCAAATTTCCAGCTGGCCCGTTAGGCCTGTTTTTCACCTTCCCCAGGCTCCGGAGGCTTTCCTGAAGCCTGGGGAGGGCAAAAACGGCCTCTACTGGGACCCCAGAGGCCCTCCGGAAGGCGGAAACTGATTGTTTCTGAACTTCCAGTTGGCCTGTTGTGCCTGTTTTTCCCCCTCCCCAGGCTCTGGAGGCTTTCCTGAAGCCTGTGGAATGTGAACACCTCCCCCCACCCCCAGTGTGACTTTCTGACAAGCCCAGGGTTTTAACCATTGAGCCACTGCGCTGACCTGCTAAGAGGGAATGCTTTGCTCAAAATCTCCCAGATGGTTTTCATGCTACAGGGAAAACTAGAACTGGAGCTTTTCTTGCTCCTAATCTAGCATCATAACACTTTACCATGCTGGATTTTACAAATGAAGAAAAAGTATTTTTAAAAAATATCTCATCCCAGAATATATTTATAAGACTAGATGGAGCAGTAGCCTACATGATAGGAATCTAAATTTAGGTTAAAGAATCTGGTTCAAACATTTTAATGGCAAAAATCTTACATTTATATTCAAAAGTAAAACCCACTAAGTTCAGGGTAGCTTAGGGACAGATAAATGTGCTCTACATCTAAATATATTCCTGATCAACTCACAATTGGATTGTTATAAACATGGCCAAATAGCCATGCCTTTTTCATTTATTTTATTATTTACAAGAATACACTAAGCTGTCTGCTATTTTGTTCCCTAGACTATGAAATAAAAATGGAGGCCACTGACTTTGTCTGCTTCAACTTATCCCATGACAAACTAGAATTCTTTGGGGCAAAGTGAAGTGTTGCAATACTTTTGGCCACATCTGTATAATGTACTCTTTATGGTTTGCCATTGAAAACCATCTGGAAACTAAAGTAGTCCAGAAAGTGGCATCAGAAACAATGAAGGAAATGTCACTTATGTTCATTGCTTTCCAAGCTGTACTAGTTGGCTCCCAGGTACTATTTAAGAATCTGTCTGCCATTTAACAAAGCACTTCTTGGGATACAGCCTGGCTATCTGAGGAACTTCTTATCTCTAATTGTTTCTGCCCATCCGGTATGATCAGGCAGGATGTATTAATTGACTTCTCTTTATCCAGTTTTAGGACTTTTGTGAACAGATTATGTTTCAGGCCATAATGTTGATAGTTAAAAAGGGTTCACAAACTTTTTAAGCGTCACTGTACTTGAATTTCAGTTGCATGTTTACTTGCACAGAAGGAAATCTTACTGAAAGAAAAATGCTTACTTCTGAGTAACCTTACAAGAATTAGCTTATAGTGTTAACTCATATTCTAACACATGGCTGAGCAGAAGTCTTTTCTACTTGCTAAGTGAAACGTTTGTTAAGTGAATTTTGTCCCATTTTACAACCTTTTTTGCCATGGTTATTCAGTGAATCACTACAGTTGTTAAGTTAGTAACACGGTTTTAAGTAAATCTGGCTTCCCCATTGACTTTGTATGTTCAGAAGGTGGAAAAAAGTTATCACATGACTCTGGAACAGTGCAACTGTCATAAATATCAGTCAGTTGCCAAGCATCCAAATTTTGATCATATGACCTATGGGGGAGCTACAACAGTCATAAGTGTGAAAAACAGTCATAAATCACTTTCTTCAGTGCCATTGCCACTTTGAATGGTCATTAAGTTAAGCACTATCTGTAATTTCCCGTTAGTTTCATGACATAAAATCCATAATGTACTAAAGTGATACAATTATGTTTCCTATTCTGAAATCTTTCAGGAGGCAGTATTTGATAAATCTGTTAGGAGATTGGAAGACAATATAGAAATATAAGTGATTTTATTTGGATGTTAACATTATAAGGTGTAATAAGAGATAATGCTCAAATACTGATATCCAAATATTTTCTTTTATTTAAATTAATTGGAAACCAAAATGTGTCCTAGTTAAAATCTTGTAAACTTTTTCATAACTGAAAAAAAAAGAGATTAGGCAGTCAAGATGTTACACTGTCCCAGTCAATATGTTCAGTGGTGGAAGACACTAGGAATTTTTGTTCAGTAACAGTTGAACAACCAGATCTAATTGAGAAACCATTGATTAGCTATCTAAAAGAAATGATCTTAACAAATAGCTTTAATATGATGCATTAAGAAAAAAAAATCACATACCGATTTCTTTTTAATATGCTCAATATCTTTGAGTTCATTCTCAGTTTTTCTAATTAATTCCCTGAGTTCATCAAGATTAGTGCAAATAAGCTGGAATAAGAGAGAAAAGTTAAAACTGTTAAAAATCAGAGACATGCAACACACTCTATTAGAAAATAAGTATTACTGCACTCAATTATTTACAAAATAATTGAATATATGTTGCACCAGTTAGATTTTGATTTCACTGAGCATTCTCTGCTATCATTGATCTGCTCATATGAGTTCTTCCCCTGAAGTATAGTTGCACGTTTCTTAAATTTTATTGCTATTTGGGTTTCATAAAAAGCGATGGGCAGACTTTGTGGTACATATTGTCCCTAATGATGCTGAAAGCCAGCAGGAAAATGAAAAAAAAAATTGATGTAATTTTTCAGGTTTGGAGGGATTTTAATAATATGAGTGGTTGCTATTCTGCATCACAGAGGCCTTCCAACTCTACTATAACTATAAAATATTTTCAAATAGTCCAATTCTGATCCCTCTTCTGGAGGAAACATATGTGGGAATGGCAGAATCCTATTATAACACATACACACAAGGGGGAAAATTTATTTATTTAAATTTATTTAGCCTATAACTACAGACTCTGACCAGCTATTTTAAAACCAGGCCAGAATATCTCAGTTGCGTCACGGCCTGGCTTGTAGCCCCCACATTATTATATAAGGATTCATAGTTGGAAAATGACCACTCCATCAATATAAGCAATAAATATTGAATACATAATACACTGTGGGGTCCTTGGTGCTCTCTGAGCTTGGTTGGTTTCTTGTAGATGTTTCACTACCCAAAAAGGCAACATCATCAGTGCTAGAAAGAGTGAGGTTTGCACTCTTTATATACTGTACTAGTGGCTTGCCCTGACGGTGGGAATGGTCTTGTTGGTTTCTTGATTGAGTAGTTCTTTACTGTTAGGTTGCTTGTCTGAGTTGATAGTTTGGGGTATTGTTTACTTTTTGATCTTTGATCTAGTGTTAAACTTGTTTATCTCTGCTCAACTGCGTGTTGAGTGAGGAAGCTGGTGAGGAAGTGTTTTGGTCTTAGTGATTCCATTTTGACTTTTTGATTGTCTTGTTGAATGCTACTTGTTGTTTATCTCTAAGTGCCTGTTGATGGTTGATTTGTCTCAGTGCCAGGATTCCAGAAATTCTCTAGCAGTTTTGGACTTGACCAAGGTCCTAGATCAAGCTAGATGTTCACAGTTCCCCAGTTGAAGTTATGGTTAAGGAGTTTTAAGGAGTTAAGAGTTTTCATCATGTGCTCTGACTGATAGTTGGTGTTCATGGATGTACCACTAGCATATAAAATAAGAGCAAATCCCATTCCTTTGTAGCACTGTATCTAGCGTGGTAGTGAAACATTTACAAGTAAACAACCAAGCTTGGACAACATCAAGGTTTCCACAGCTCAACCCTGAGCTACAAATATTCTCTTCCATGTAATCTTCCTCTGAGACCAATTCTCAAGAGTACTGTTACATGCATGGGCTACTTGATCCTAACCGATGCAATTCAGAAAAATCTCTATAATCTAGATAAAATATTCTATGATTATTTCAGGATAAATTATTTTGTTTATTATCAATTTGGTAATGTTAATTTAAGTATTATTTAGAGTGAGGGAGATATTAACCAGACATTGTAGACGTTACAACCTTTCAAATCATTTATTGAACCAAATAAAACCCAAAAGGTATTACCTGGAATTCTGGGACAATAGGCTTTGTAATAGATTTCCTTTTCTTTGTAACTGCTTTTTTAGATATGGATTTCTTTCCTTTAAAGGGGAAAAAAGATTTGCAACATAACTATATAAATTCATATGTGTAAAAATATGGACTTGAAAATTAATTTGCAACTGTTTGTAGGAATCAAGAATGTTTCAGTCATAGTAACTCTGCAGACAAACTACTATTATAAGGCTTTGTGTAAGACTTTCATTCAAATTCAAGATTTGAATTTAAAAAATCATTCTTTTATTTTTCTCAGACTAGTACTATTCTAGTAATGTTGGATTTATATTGAAGGATCCCTTAAAAATATTTTTTAAAAAAACCAATATTCTTGCCTTCTCTCATACATATGTCCTTTCTCTTCTTCTTCTGTACTTGCGTACACAATTCAGATCTTATCTGACAGAATTCAAGCCTAAAGTTTTAAAGAAATCAACATCTCCCACATCTGGAATATTCAAAGTAGATAGGAGCAGAAAATCCTAATTACCTTTAGAAGTAATAACTGACATTGACATTTAAGATCACAAGCTGACTCATAAATACAGGCGGTCCTCGACTTCTGATAACTGAGCCCCAAATTTCTGTAGCTAAGTTAAGTGAATTTTGCCCCATTTTACGATCTTTCTTGCCACAATTGTGAATCACTGCAGTTGTTTACTTAGGAATATGGTTGTTAAGTGAATCTGGCTTCCCCACTGCCTTTGCTTGTCAGGTCACAAAAGGTGATCACATGACCCTGGGACACTGCAACTGTCATAAATAAGAGTCAGTTGATGACGTAACTGGGTGGGATGCTGCAATGGTGAGAAAAATGGTTACAACTAGCTTTTTTCAGTGCCGTTGTAACTTCAAATGGTCACTAAATAAACTATTGCAAATGGAGGGTCACCTATATTATGCAGACTATTGTATTTGGATTCAGATTGGATAGCTGTTGTTTATTATAGGCTAGATGTGATGTGGGAGGTTAAGCTGGTAGTAATTTTATTTCTGAAAAGAGATAGAAGCACAAAATATCTTCATGTCTTCCAGATACTTCACCCTATAACTTTCAAAATTCCTCGTCATTAGGATTGCATCTGGAGGACCTCAGGCTGCCCCTTCTTGATCTATTTAGTTGCTATTCTAGTTGAATACATTTTCTAAACATTCTTGATATTTAAATAGTGAATACAGCTGCCTCTACACTAAACATCATGCAGTCAAATTGATGCAGACCAGAAAATTATCAGCAAGCATGGAAAAATCTCATGTTTGCAAAACCTCAGTGCATTTAGTACTCAATGAATGTTGATTGTGAGACAACAGAGAAAATCAAACACAACACAGGATTGGAGAGAGTAGTTCGATATTTTTAAACTTTTCAAGACTATGGGATAATGACAGAGTTCTATTAATTTTTAAAAACTGCATGACTACTGAAACTGTGACTGGAAACATGCTTGGTGCAATCTGGCTTGGAGAGACAGATTTCTGTCTTCTTGCTGTGCCTCTACTTCCAACTGCTTTGTGATCAGAAAAGGGAATTTTGCTTGAGTGGAGGAAACAGTTTCATTTGCTTTATGAATTGAGATGGGCATTGCAATTTCCTTACTTGAGGCACCCCAGTGCTGTTCAAAGTGATAAATCAAAATCTCCCCCACCCCCAGCAATTTGCCAGCAATGTGGGATCATGTGTATAAAGGTGAAGTATTTTTATGAACATTCAGTGCACACTTCCAACATTTTTTTATGAAATGCTGCTGTTCTCAGAGTATACATCAAGAATCACTGGAATACCACTAACTAAAAACATTTAACACTGTTAACATTTTATTGCAAGAACTTCTTACTGTTTGATTTTGGTAATAAACAGTCAGTTTGGCTGGAATATTTTATACTTCCTCCTCTATTACCTATTTCATATATTTGATATCCTATAAACCTGTACCTTCAAAGATGAAATAGTAAATTCTTATAAGCAAATGAATGACCAAAAAAGCATATTTTTTCCTCTTAGGTGTCATAAGTCATGTTGAAATGATACAATGTAATATTCTTACATAATATACATTACAGGTGTTCAAATTGCAATGAATATATTCCTTTTATGACCTATTTGATTGATAGAATAGAATGAATAAGCTACCCTCTGATCTTCAACTTACTGAAGGTCAAGCTCACTAATGTTCTATTAACGGTATTGTTTTAAAATAAACTTTTCCATGTGAATGTTTTGAGAACATGGATAATCAAAACTTAAAACAGCTTTATTTTTTTTTCTTCCACATTTAACATTTTAATCAAAACCAACCAGGCAATCATATATGTCACAAAACATACCACAATATCAATATTTAGGGGCCAGATAGGGAACTCAAAAATTTAAAGAGAATTACTGCCACTATGAAACTAAAAGTAAAGCTCATGCAGAGCAGGACTCAAAATAGTTGAATTTTGCTTAATTTTAGTCATTTGAGCTAAGTTTACTTAATATATCAATGACTCAGAAACATGGACTCTGAGCACCTAATACATTATTTGAATGATCAAAAGAAGCAATGCATTGATGTTTACATTGCTGCAATTTATGACAGTAATGGGAAAGTTTTAAAAATAATGCTTCAAATATTGAAGAAATTGTTTTGCTTTTAAAGGCAGTTCCCCAAAAGAGGGGCCAGAGAGACCCATAAGTTATTTATTTATTTAATTTATTATTTCCTGATAGTTAGAACAATTAATCAGCAGAATGACTTGCCTCCAGAAGTTGTGGCTGCTCCAACACTGGAAGTTTTTAAGAAGAGATTGGACACCCATTTGTCTGAAATGGTATTGGGCTCCCTGCCTGAATAAGCAAATAAAACACCTCCAAAGTCCCTTCCAACTATGCTATTCTGTTATATGCCACTCATTTCAAAGTTTGAGGTGACTCTGAGCAGCAATTAATAATGTTGGTTCTTCCCCCTGGAATGTCTGCTGTGCTACCTCAACATGGTGGTGGATGAGTGAAGAACATTGGGAGTGTATAAACGATATGAATTAATTGACAATACATTGGCAAATGATGAGCCCCTTAGGTCAGATGGCATTCAACATAGTACTGAGGAAGAGTTGAGGATCTTTCAGCGTGTTAATGGTGTTTATAATGTAGCTACATTAAAGCCTTCAGGAAGTCTAGGTGCTGATGTTGCCATGAAGGAAAAGAAAATCCAAAGCTGCAAAGACAGAATTACAAAGGAAATATGGAATGTAAGAAGCATGAACAAGCTCAGAACAGAGAAATATGAAATGAAACAACTACACATTGCTATCATAGGTATTAGTAAATAGAATGAATTGGAATTCTACTCTGTAGGCATGTGGGAAAGACCCTGGGAGAAGGGGCAAAGCATTTCTGCCTTGGGAACAGAGATAAGAGAGAGCTGGCTAGTGGATAGGGCAAGAGGCTCAGAAGTGACCCTCCTTAGTTTCTCAGGTGTTGCTTCCAATTTGGTTACCTGTAAGGCTGCCATATATTTTCAGTCAAAAGATCACACTGTGATCACACTCAAATGTGATGTCTCCCAGATATCTCCTCAAATGTCCACTCAGGGGAAGATGAGCCAATTCCTGGCATATTATGAACTGGGATGATTAATGGTTCTGAATGGCTGTCTGGAAGGGATTTGGCTGAGGCTCCAGCTAAGAAAACCTTGCAGTGGCAGACAGCCAGCGAAGAGGAGGTGGAACTGCCTTCTGCATTGATCCGGGGCAGAGAAAAGGCAGGAGCAGAGAAGATCAGCCAGACTATTCAAGAGGAAAAAGCCCGAACCATCTTGAAAGGCTGCACCAGAAGCTGGCTATTTATCACAGCAGATGGATGGAGGCGTTGCTGGGAACATGATTGTTTTCTAGCTATGTGTGTGGTTGTCATGATTCCTGCTTCACTCTAGAGGGGAGCAGAGTTCGACCCGGAGGCCACTCACATGTGGAGTGCCACAGGGATCGGTGCTCTCGCCTCTCCTGTTCAACACATATATGAAACCGCTGGGCGAGATCATCCGTGGTTTTGGGGTGGGATATCATCTGTATGCTGATGATACTCAGCTATACATTTCCACTCCGAACCACCCCAATGAGGCCGTCGAAATGATGTCCCGGTGTCTGGAGGCCGTACGGGTCTGGATGGATGGCAACCGACTAAAACTCAACCCTTCCAAGACGGAGTGGCTGTGGCTTCCGGCCTCCCGGTTCAACCAGGTACTTCCATCTCTGGCCATCGGGGGCGTCCAACTAGCCCCCATGGAACAGGTGCGCAATTTGGGCGTCCTCCTGGATGCCCGGCTGTCCATGGATAACCATGTAACAGCCGTGGCAAGGGGGGCGTTCCATCAGGTCCGCCTGATGCGCCAATTGCGCCCCTTATTGGACCGGGATGCCCTACGCACAGTCACCCATGCGCTAGTGACGTCTCGCCTGGATTACTGCAATGCTCTCTACATGGGGCTTCCCTTGAGATGCACTCGGAGACTACAGTTGGTCCAGAACGCGGCCGCGCGGGTGATTATGGGGAGGACTAGATTCTCCCCTGTAACACCTCTCCTGCGCGAGCTGCACTGGCTTCCTGTGGTCTACCGAGTGCGTTTCAAGGTTTTGATTATGATCTTTAAAGCGCTTCATGGCACAGGGCCTAGTTATATGCAGGATCGCATCCTGCCCCACACATCCCTACGACCAATTTGCTCACACAGAGAGGGACTTCTCCGGGTGCCGTCCGCCAAACAGTGCCGGGGGGCGACACCCAGGAGCAGAGCCTTCTCTGTGATGGGCCCAGCCCTGTGGAATGACCTCCCCCGTGACATCAGGATTACTTCCGATCTCCGCTCCTTCCGTGTACAGCTGAAGACCCACCTCTTTCAATTATCTGGCCTGGCTCAATCGCAATCGTAATTTTCTCATTCCTCCTAACTGTTTTTTAAATTGTTCTTAAATATTAATTCTTAACTGCATGTTGGGTTTTTACAATTGGGGTATTTTAAAGCTGATTTTTAACTGTCTAATGATGTAATTTGTTTCCTCCTCCGTGTATGTATGTATGTGTGTTGTGTATGTATGTACGTTTTTGTGCTGTTATTTATCTTTTATGTTTTATGCTCCATTGTACGCCGCCCCGAGTCCTACTCGGAAAGGGAGCGGCTAATAAATCCAAATTTATTATTATTATTATTATTAGATTGATCCCCGTGTTTGGAAGTGAATCGTGCCTTGGAGACTCTGGACTTTACTTGCCTCGTGAATTCTCTTGTGTAGGGATTTAAGTTTTGCCAGGTGGATGTAAGTTTGTCTGGTAGAGTCATTTTGTTTGAGCAACTTTCAAGTGCTTTGTGGACTATTGGACCCTTGCTCTGTGAGCTAACCCTGATCGTGGATGGACCTAACTGGGACAGTTCTGAGTTTTTGGTGAAGGGAATTGTTGGGGAATATTAACAAACTTACTAAACCACAGTTATATGTATGTGTGAGTGAGTGGAGCAGCACATCAAGACACAAAAAGAAGTTGGAATGATTTTGCTTTTACTCTTAGGAAGGGTATGGTAAGAACAATACTTGACTAAAATGCACTCAATGACCAAATGATCTAGTGGTTAAGATACTGGGCTAGAGACTAGGAAATTATGAGTTTTAGTCTGCCGTGGGATGAAAGAAAGTTGGGTGATTTTGGATCAGTCACTCTCTCAGCCCAGCCCATTTCACAGGATTGTTGTTATGAGGAAAATAGGAGGAAAAAAGAGTATCTCACATGTTCGCCACCTTGAGTTATTCATAAAAATAATAAAAGGCAGGATTATTATTTTTTAAATATACCAATTAAACTTTGTAAATAACCATTTAATATGATATGTAAGTTTTTGCTCCAACCACTGATGCAGAAGAACAAGGAATTGATGAATTTTATGATCAGATTCAGTTTGAAACTGACAGAATTCTAAGCAAGTTATGCTACCTGTTTTTGGAGATTAGAGTGCCAATCTTGGAAATAATTAAGGAGGAAAATTAGCTGACTGTATGACACAGGAAACTAAAATAAAGCAGGAGAACAACATTAATTTCTGCTAATCCAGTGATTTATTCATAGCCAACACAGCCTTCAAATAACCAAAATGAGATTTAAATCACCAGAGTACATAGAAATCAAATTGACTATATTATTGGTACAAGGTGGTGAAACAGCTCCTTTATAAAAATAAAGATATTGCCAAGGTCTGACTATGGATACTACTTCACAAATTGCTCATGAGCATCTTCCAGATTAAATTAATTTGGAAGAAAAAAATCCAACCACTTTCTATCCCAAAGGTGCCTTTTCAAGAGGCAACTGTACTTTGTTTTTCTTTGAAGATGTTTTACTTCTCAACCAGGAAGCTTCTTCAGTTCTGACTGAATGGTGGGGAATGGAAGTATTTACATGCCTTGCAGATAGCTGGTCATTTGCATTCTTTTAGAAAGTCATTGAGGCCATTTGGAGGTTTATCTGTGTCCTCAGGGTTACCTTAGTGCAAATGGGTATGGAGCCTTCTTGGAACTCCTGAAAGGATGGTATAATTCTTCCATTCCCCACCATCCAGTCAGAGCTGAAGAAGTTTCTTAGATGAGAAATGAAACTTCTTCAAAAAAACCCAAGAAATTCCAGTTCAGGGGTGGGTTGTTGCCTGCATTACTGCCGGTTTGGCGCGCAAAAAAAAAAAGCGCAATAGAACCGGTTCGGGGGCGTGGCAGGCCGAATTATTACCTACTCGGCCGAACTGGTAGGAACCCACCTCTGGTCCAATTACCTCTTGAAAAAGCACCTTTGGGACAACCATGATCTGGATGACTGAGAATCTCCATAAACAATGATAATGATAAGATCTTGATCATTTACCCAATATTTTCAAAGAGAATATCCAGAATCACTTTGAAATCGTGAACTTATGGATAAGGAACCAGAAGAACTTTGGAAAGAACTAAAATAAGCTGTTAAAGATTTATGGAAAAAAGAGTGCATAAGATTAAAGAAAAGAAAAAAAGCAAATCTCAGAATGCATAGTGGAAATTGCCAAGAGAAGAGAAACTAAAGCCAAGAAAGACAAAGATCTCAGGACAGAATTTGACAAAGTATTTCAGAAAGCTGTTAGAAGAGACATAAAGCAGCATTATGACATCTGTAAAGACATTGAAAATGGAAACATAGAAAAGCAAGCAAAATCTTTCAAAACATCACTGCGTTGAGAAAGAGGTACCAACTTTGAATTGGAATGCTAAAGGATGCCAGTGGAAGATAGTAATTTATTCAACTGATAGCAACTGATTCAAAGAAGATCAAACAAACATGAAAGGAGTATACTGTAATTCTGTAAAGTACAGTTATCAATATCCAATATACCTTGGAAGACATTCCCAAATTTTAAAAACCTCTAGTACCAAAATATCACTAGTAAGATCAGTATACTCTGGTCACTGACAAATCAGAAGGTTACAGAAATAGAAATAATATATTCAAAAATATGACAAGCAACAGAAGAAGAATCAGAAAGGATTCTAATCAAAGTATTCCAACAAATACAGCATGTTGTGAGAATACACAGTGGCCAACAGATTGGAAAAGGTCAACCTATATTTTAATAGCAAAGAAAGAAAATGTAATAGACTGCAAACTATCATAAAGTATCCTTAATTTCAAATGCTAGCAAAATAGGGTCATCCAATGCAAATTAGAATCTTGTTTGAAAAGTGGGGTGGCCAGATATGCAACCTGATTTTGGAAAAGGCTGGAATATAAGACATTATTGCTAATGTGCTCTAGATAATTAAGACGGCCAAAGAATAGGAAAAAAATATTATATTGATTACAGAAAGACCTTTGATTATTTTGATCATGTCAAGCTATAGAATGTTGTTTAAAAACGAGAATCCTAGAAGATGTCCTTTTCCTCATACAAAGCCTATACACAAGTCAGGAAACCACAGTTTTGATGGAATATAGCAAAAAAGACTGGCCCCAGATTGGCAAAGGAGTGAGAAAAGATTGCATACTCTTTCCTTATTTTTTCAACCTATATGTAGCATATATATATTGAGCAAAGCTGGATTGGAAGAGAAATTCAACACTAGGGAAGAAACATTAATAGCCTATGTAGTGCTGATGAGATTACTTTTGTAAAATACAAATCTGAAAGCTTAATATAATTAGTCTTCAATTTATGACCACAATTGGGATCAGAATCTCAGTTGTTGAGAGAGAAACTGACATTAAGTGGAATGCCCATGTGACTGCTTCATTCAACAACTGAAACCCTGCAGTCCTGGCTGCAGTCATTAAGCAACCTCCTAAGCAGATGGAGTGAAAGAGGCTGCCTGTTGAGTTTAGTTCCCCTCTGTGCACAGAAGGGAACTCCTCTGAATGGTTGCAGGAACACAATTCAGATCTTCAGCGTCTGAACTCCATTCCTACAGCCCTTTGGAGGAGTTCCTCTCTCCTTTATGTGTGGGAGGGATGCTATCTGTATAGTCTAGGTTGGAAAGAAAGTCAAATTCAGAACAATTTTTAGCAGCAGCATTAAATGTTTAAATAGGAAAACAACCAGCAAAATTATTTCCCCCTGTTGCTTTGTTCAAGTCATCTTACCAGATTTGTGCTTCTTGTGTTTGGCTTTCTTTTTTATCATGAGCAATTTATTCTGGATCTCAGGTTTATAAGATTTTAATGAGTGGAGATGAATCTCGCGTTTTCTCTGAAGGCTTTCATTCAAAATATCTTTCAATTTCTTTTTTTTCTTCTTCTTCTTCTTTGCTCTTACTTGACTAAACATTAGTGTTTTCTGTTCTACCGAATTCTTTGAAGTCATTTCTTTAGCAACTTTGTGACAATTAAAGTCTGGATTGTCAGTCTGATTACCATTCACATGAATCTGGCACATTTTAAGTGTGTTTTCTTTTAATGGGATTCCCTCAAGTTTGACTACTGAAGATTCACCACATTTTTCTTTGTCTTCTAGAATCCTGATTTCTCCTGGGCTAAGAGGTTCCCCCAATACATCTTCTGAAACAATGCCTTTATCTTGATTTTCTTTACAGCAATCTTTTGTAAAGTCACAATCCTTATGTGTTTTTTCTTCGCAATTATATTTGATTTCATGTTCTGGTATAACATTCAAGAGATTCAAGTGAACTTTTGCCAAGCAAAGATTTTTTTCAGGTTCTTGTTTTGCATGAGGCAACAGCTCTTTAGCATCAAATCTAATTTCCCCATTGCTTTTGATGCCATACTCACATTTCACCTTCTCCAGTTTAATGCGTGGTATTCTTTTTACTTTAATTGGAGAAATGGGAAATTCAGGGGCATGAAAAGGCTTTTGCTTATAAATCCGTACGTCTGCACCACAGAATTGTGGGAAATGAACATAGGCATGTTCTAAGTAATCATAACCCAGAATCACTTCCCTGCACTCATGAATAGGTTGACCAAGTACTGCATCCTGTACATCCTTTTGAGTCTCATATACAAAGTCACAGAGGCCTTTAAGCAACCATACCTTCTGACAAAATGGAAGTTCATGAAATGGTTTTTCCTCCAAAGGATTGACTTCTCCAAGAACTTTGAAAAACTGAGGACAGAGACCAAGTTTTTCTGCACAACTGTCTGGATTATCAGTTTGCCCAACCACTGTATACCACTGTTGTACTTTCTGTCTAAGTGCTGCTTCCCAAGTCCTGTAAAGTAAACTTGGTCTTCGATGCAAAGTAGATCTTCGATGGGGAGGACTTAACAAAGAAGTCATTATTTTAGATAAAAATTGACTGCACTGAGGCATCAAAAGACAGCGTTCCAATTCATAAAATACTATTTCAGGCAAATTTAAAATATGTTGTGCTAAACAAAGAAAATGGCCAATAGCTGGAATTTCCCACATGTTTTCCATTTGAGTAGGTGCTGCTTGAGACAGAAGAGACTTCTCCCATTCTTCTACTTCTTTTTGACTAGCTTCTTCTGCCTCTTTTCTTTCTTGGTCTCGAAGTCTAAAAAAAATCAGGTTTAACATTAAAAAAGGAAGACAAATGGAAAATAGTTTGTACATAAAAGCAAAAGAAACTTTATAGTAGCATAACTAAGATTTTCACTGAGTCTTGGATAATACAATACTTCTGTAATTCAAAATCTACTAAAACAGCAACCTGATTTAGTTTGGCTATTTTATTATCTTATTGTCACTGGATATTGAGTTATCCTTCAACTAGAGCAAGTTTTGTAATGTAGTATCTAGAGGTGCTGATGCAGCATATGATACTATACTTCTTTTGCCCAAGATAAATTATCCCTCACATCCCATTTTCCTATTAATATTTATAGCATGATGTAGTATAAAGATAAAATATTATAACAGCAGACATTTGTACTGAGTGCATAAAAAACAAAAAACAAATAGTCTGTAATGGTGCCTGTGTTTAGTGAACAGCTGATGGACTAAATACTAGCAAAATATTTTTATTTATAATATATAATATTGCATAATATTGGAAACATAATATAATTACTAATGTCTCAAATTAATTATATTGAAATCTTACCACACTCATGCACAGAACAGAACTCTACTACTACTTTTTAATCATTATCAAGACTAAATTCTGAGATCCCACGGTATTCTACGTAAAGAAAAAACACTTTCTCAGAACACTTGCTCATACAATATAGTTCCACCTGCTGCAGTCCACATAATCCCACCTGCTATAGCCTCCTGGCTTTTACTCAAGCCTTTTCTTTTAAGGAGATTAACTGTAAGGGGAAAGCCCTGCTATTTCTGCCACTGTACTTTTGGGACCCAAGTTCTAAAGGAATACACTTTAAATCCTATCAAAGGTTTCTTTATTTATAAAGACCACCATATTGATAAATATGTCAATATACATTTAAATCACAATATTTAACTTTGTCACAATCCATATTCCCAATATATTATCTTTTTTTAAAAAAATTCAGACGACTGAATATTAAATCTTATGTTCTCCTGTGCGCTGCTTGGAGAGTCCAAGCATGGGTTAAATTCTGCCTTCTGCCCAAGGACTGAATTGAAACTTCTTTAGCTACACCTCTGGTTGCTTGTTCTAGCCAGTTTTTTTTTAATTCAGCCTAGCCCATACCTTTTGTTTATTTTATATTTCATCTATTGTACAAGCTATTTGGTATCTGTTTCAAGTACATTAGCGTCCTAATAATAAGCCACTTGGCCAATATCAATTCTTTATCCTCTTTCTGCAACAGGTTAATTTTAATATAAGAAAAAAGATCCTCAACTCATAAGCATTGCAGCGGCTAAGTATTGATACAAGCACTGTCCATTACATTCTATGCTTCAGTGAATCTCAGAGCTGATTGGGTACAAGCTGTAACATTAATTGTATTTATGCTACCTCTAGATCACAGCTTTTGCTAAACAAATTCAAGGGGAAATGACCATTGGCTTACCTGAAGGGTCCTTTTCCGTGCACTGCAGGAGAGTCCAAGCAAGGGTTAAATTCTGTCCTTCTGCCCAATGGACTTGATTGAAATTCTTGACCACGCCTCCTGGTCTCCCGGTATCTTCAGTTTTTCAATGAAGGCATGGTCCCGAAAGTTAAGTCGATGTCAAGTCAATGTCAAAGTTCCCTCCTTCCAAACAATGTCCACAGACGAAAAGTAAGAACAACTCCGATGGAAAGGAGATAACTTCAGGGCAGGATTGGACTCTCCCGCAGCGCACGGAAAAGAACCCTTCAGGTAAGCCAATGGTCATTTTCCCATGCGCTGCTTGGAGAGTCCAAGCAAGGGACATACCCAAGCAAAGAAATGGCCAAGGGAAGGAACAACAAAGAGTAACAACCCAACCCTAATGCGTCTCAGAAACAATGGCCTGCAGCACTCTCATGCCAAATCTGCGGATGCAAGTTTGTCCAGCTTGTAGTGTCTGACAAATAACGATGGGGACACCCAGGTCGCCGCTTTGCAGATCTCCTGACCGACGCTGTTGTGGCCCAGGCCGCCGCAATGTGCTGTCACTCGAGAAGGAACGGGCCTGCCCTGCTGTTCATAGGCCAGGAAGATGCAAGCCTTGATCCATCTCCCAATAGTGGACGAGGTGACCTTTCAACCCAATGAGGTTGGTTGAAAAGCAATAAACAAGGCCTCCGACCGACAAAGGGGAGCTGTTCGTCTGATTTACCTCTTGATTGCCCTTCAAACATCGAGAGAGTGCCAACGACGCTCCCTCGGGTGATTTGGGCGTGGGCAAAAGTCTGGGAGGACAACCTCCTGGGCACGGTGAAAATATGAATTAATTTTTGGTACAAACGATGGATCGAGATGGAGGACAACTCTGTCTGGGTGGATGGTACCCAAATCGTCCCGGACCGATAGAGCCCCAATTTCCGAAATCCTGTGGGCTGAAGTAATGGCAACAAGGAAGGCAGTTTTAAGAGACAGGTGTCATAAGGACGCATGACGTAATGGCTCAAAGGGGGGGGGCAGTGAACGCCCTGAGCACAGTGGCAAGATCCCAGGAAGGATAACGATGGACAACCTGGGGACTCAGGTTGGAGGCTCCACGTAGGAAGCTGCGTACTTCAGGGTGGCTGCTGAGTGGCTGATGGTTGCCATAGGAGAGCACCATGGACAAGGCTGCTACTTGGCAGCATAAGGTGTTAGCAGCTAGACCCCTATCAAGGCCCTCCTATAGAAAATCTAGGATTTGAGGGGGGGAAGCGGCTGTTGGTTGAAGATGGCGTGTCGTGCACCAACTAGCAAAGGTGGTCCAGGTGGCATCGTAGATCCGCGAGGTGGAGGCTCATCTGGAGGCTCAGATGGTGTTGATCATCTTGGTAGAATAGTTGGCTCTCCTCAGGAGGTTCCTCTCAAGTGCCACATGGTTAGCTTGAGCTACTGGTGCTCCGGATGCGTAACCGCTCCCTGGCTGAGAAAGACCGACTCCTGAGGAATCCTCCAGGGATGTGCGATGGACAGGCACATCAGATCGGCAAACCATGTCCGTTGGGGCCAGTATGGAGCCACCACAATAACTTCTGTCTGATCCTCCAGAATCTTCCTGATCAGTCTGGGAATGAGCGCCAGTGGAGGGAAGGCATAGAGCAACCCCGCAAGCCAGGGGGATCGGAGGGTGTTGACTCCTTCCACCTGGGGACATTGGAATCTGGTGAAAAATTGGGGGTGCTGAGCGGTCTCTTGAGTGGCGAACAGGTCGACCAGGGGATGACCGAACATCTGAGATAATTGGTGAAAGAGGCACGGATAGAGGCGACACTCCGAGTTGTCTAGTCTGGTGTGGCTCAGCCAGTCCGCCTGGACGTTGTTCACTCTGGAGATGTGCTCTGCCCAAATGGATTGTAGGTGACGTTCCGCCCACTGACCAATCACCTCCATCTCCGTCCTGAGGGAGCTGGTACCCCCTTGGCGATTTATGTGCGCCTTTGTCGCCACATTGTCGGTGAGGACAAGGACATGGTGATGTTGGATGCAGTGCTGGAACTTGCGAAGCGCTAGCCTGACCTCCCTCAGCTCCAACCAATTGATGCTGTGTGAGAGATCGCGAGCTGAACACTGTCCTTGAGCCACTAGGTTGTGCAAGTGAGCTCCCCAGCTGAAGATGCTGGCATCGGTTGCGACGGTCAGTCTGGGCGGTTCCTTGAAGTAAGTCCTTTTCAGGAGGGCTGATGAAAGCCACCATTGGAGAGAACAAATAACTTTGGTGGGTAAGACGTACCTTGACCGGTGAATTGCTAGTCTTCGTTCTCTGCATTGGCAAGAGAAACCATTGCAGATCTCTCGTATGGAGTCTCACCCAAGGAACAATTGAGAGACACAAGATCATCTTCCCTAGCAACTGTGACAGGGTGACAATGCGAGTGCTGGGGGAGAGGCAAACTTTTTGGACCAGTTCTTGGAGACTTTCGACGCGGTCCGGTGACAGGAAGACTTGGCAAGATGAAGTGTCTATCACTGTCCCCAGGTGCCGAATCCTGGTGACTGGAGTTAGGTGGCTCTTTTCGAGATTGATGGTAAAACCGTGATTCTGCCACGTCCACATGGTGATGCGTAGATCTCATGTTGCTTGCACTGGCGACGATGCCTTAATCAAGATGTCGTTTAGGTAACACTGTATGCAGATCGGTCGCAACCTTAGGTGGGCAGCGACCGCAGACAGGATCTTCGTAAACATCCTTGGGGCTGATGATAGGCCGAATGGAAGAGCCCTGTACTGAAAGTAGGTCCCGGCGTAGAAGAATCTTAGGCAGTGCCTGTGCTTGGGCCTGGTGGGGATGTGGAGGTATGCCTCCTTCAAGTCTATTGATGTTAGGAAGTCCCCTTGACAAATGCAGCCCAAGTTGGATTGGAGGGACTGCATTTTGAACTTTTTGTAGGCCACATAATGGTTCAGCTCCTTTAAATCTAGTATTGCTCTCCACACACCCACACACCCGAGCTTTTGGGCACTAGAAAAAGAATGGAATAGAACTCCCTGCGTTCTTGCCCTGAGGGAACCGTTTCTATGGCCCTGATCTTTTTGAGGTGATGGATCTCGGCCTCCATGAGACCCTTCTTGGTGGGGCATCTGGGAGTCAGGCAACAAATGAAGTGGTGCAGAGGGAGGGAGAGGAATTCCAGGGTGAGGCTTATCCGAATCGTTTGGAGCACCGACGCATCTGAGGTAATCTCCTCCCACTGGGCGGCAAAGAGTTGGAGCCGCACCCCTATGGGAGGATTGGGATGGTGGTCACTTGTTCCAATGGAAGGGCTTGTTTCCAAACCCTCCCTGAAAGGGACACCGGGAGTAGGGCTGCTGAAGGGCCCTGTCCCGAAATGGCTGTCGATCCTGATTGCAATCCGTCCCTTGAGCGTAGGAACGCTGAAAGGAGGAGTTGTCATTCGGAGGATCAGTTGGGTGAGAAGCCTGCCTGCGGGAGAAGGAGGACGACCTGCGGTTGGGTTTCCTGGAAACCGTGGGCATCACCTTCCGCTTATCCTTGTTCTCAACTAAAACTGAGTCAAGCGCCTCCCCAAATAACTTGCCCCCTTTAAAGGGAGTGGAAGCAATCTTCCACTTCAAATGCATTCCAGTGGGTAGCCATAAGAGGCCATGGCGCGCGAAGCAAACTTCATCACATTAAGGGTGGCATCTGCAGAATATTCTACCGCGGCTACAATTTTGTTTAGGTCATGCCGCAGTCTGGCTTCCCCTGCCGGGAGCCTAGTAAATAACTGGCAAAGCCAGGCAATTTTGGCCCTATTGAAGAATGAGATGGAGATGGCCGCTTTAATGGCCCAAGCTGCGGCTTGATGGGTTTTGTGACAAGCCCGTTCAGCTCTTTTGTCCTCCGCCTTAAGTCCGTCTAGAAGGTCCAGTGGGAGCACTGAAGAGGAAGTGAGAGCCTGAACTGGAGGATCAACGGAAGGGAGCTTAAGAAGCTCTTCCATGGTAGGATCCACTGAGTAAAGGCGTTTGTCATTACCGCCAGGGGTGGCCAGGGTCCCAGGTTGGATCCACTGGCGTTGGACTACATCTTCAAAGAATTTGGGAGAAGGGACGATTTCCTGAGCGGAAACCTTCTCATCGAACAGGCCTTTACTGTGGATCCATAGGATCCGCAGCTGTCTGATCCAGAGGCACCGCCACCTCCATGTGGGTGGACACCTTGGCCTTGAACAGAATTGATTTGAACAGGGATGGTTGAAACAATCCAGCAAAGGCTGGTTTATGTGGAAAGGGGTTCTCATCATCCAATAAGTCATGACCCCCCACATCCTCATCGTCCCAAACCGATTCAGCACTGGCCACCGATGGGGGCGGAGATGAAGGCCTGTGGGGGCACTGTCGCTCTCCAGGGCCCTGAGGGGGCTGCGGAGCTAGAGGGGCCTGAGGTGCTGGAGTGGCCTGAGCAATGGGAGGAGCTGGCTGTGGAACCTGTGGTTGTGCCTCGTGCCTTTGGAGGCCCTCAGCTATCCCCTGAGAGATTGCTGTAGCAATCACCTGCCTCATTTCTGCTGAGAGGCCTGGGCCCAGGTCTTCTACTGGGCAGATCCCCGCCGTAGTAAGCCTGAGAGTGGAATACCTGGCTAGAGGGAGGAGGGGAACCCTCCCTATCAGAAAGTAGGTCGCACTCAAATAGGTCCGCACACCACACACCCCCTAGAGGGGGAAGGGGATTTGGACCCCCCAGGAGAGAAACCTCTCTGAAAAAAAACCCCACACTCAGAGATAGTGGGAGGAGGAGAGGGGGCCCCAACTGGCTCCTGACCAATGGGGCTTCCTGGCTGATCTGGCTGGTGGACTTGTGCCACTATCTGCCTTTGGGACTTTGCGAATTCTTTCTCCAGGGCCTTCTGGCATCTGGAAGCATAATGGCTTCCCTAGCAGCCCTGCCCGCCTTCCTGAGATAGGGCCCGTTGGATTGGGAGACTGGCCTGTCGGAAGGGGGTCCACGGAGATCTCATCCGCCATGGTGGTAGTCAGCTTCTGTGGTGGTCAGGCAAACATCTGGCAAGTAGAGTGACTGCTGGCAATTCTCTGGGAAGCAGGGCAAGCGGGCGCCAATGGGACACAATTTAACGCTGCCGGGGGAAGAGGATTGTGAAGGAGTGCGCCAGAGATTGAAAGGCTAGACGTGGAGGGTGGCCTTGGCCAGAGAAACCTCCGAAATAGCCCAAAATTCTCACCGCTTCAAGAGAGCTCTCCGATCGCCGTCTTGACTCTTTCCAGCCGCCGCTGAGAAAATGCAGCAATTGCGCAAATGGCAGAAAACTTTGCTGCTCAAAAATGGCCGTCGTAAGGGGGTAGAGCAAGATGGCGGCGCCCAGGGAAGCACCAGGTTGCCTCCGCTGTGGAAGGGAAAGCCGGCTGTCGCTCCGCTCCGAAAGCTCACCTCCGCTGAAGACTTCAGCGTCTCGGCGTGCGGGTTGCCTGATGGACAAACCCCGGCGGTAGAGAGCCAGCCGGCTAGCAGCTCCCAGTGCCCGGCTTACCCCGGGATGCCTGGAAAGCCGAGCCTCTCTGTCGCGATGCAGAGAGGCGAAGGAACTTAATGCTGCTAGAAGGAAAAAAGGTCTAGGCAAGGAACAAATAAGGAATAAAAGGGAATCAAATGCTTGTAAAGGATACAGGTAAGAAAAAGAAGAAAAGTCTCAGGAGAGACTAAAAAGACATCCTAATGGGCAATGGACTGAATTGAAAAACTGAAGATACCGAGAGACCAGCAGGCATGGTCAAGAATTTCAATGCAGTCCATTGGGCAGAAGGACAGAATTTAACCCTTGCTTGGACTCTCCAAGCAGCGCATGGGAAAAAACCAGTATATTCTGTACATAATTGTATTCTGTACAGAATGAGCGCTATCCTGCTCTTGAAGAAAATTTAGGGAGAATATTAATCGAGTGGTTCTTTTTTTTTGTGAATTCTAGAAAGTTTGAGACACAAACAAAGCTTCCATGCATTCATCCTTGGAATAATTATGTGGACTGGTTCAAGATTGCATATGCAGTATTAAACAAGAAAGGGGTATTTGTATACTTAAAACTATCTTAGCTTGGTTCATATATCAATACTTGATTATATTGATATGGTTTTGTCTTGACAATGACTGGATTTACAAATCAAAGTGCTTTGTTTAAACTGAAGTATTGACAATTCTCTAAACTGCATGCAATAACAATACATAGCCAAGCATTCCTAATTATTCTGTACCCAGATATATTTGACTCATCTATAATTAATATATTCCTCAATCACATAGAAGATGATGAGGATTGGATTCACATATATAGAAATTAATTCAGGAAAAGTTACTAATAATTAAATGATGAAGAAAAATACAAACATAAAAGGATTAATATTAACTGGATTCAGACATTATGCTAAGTCATGGTTCATTTAGTAGGCCACAATTGCCTGGTTCATACAATACTTCAAAAATCATGGCTTGACAAGCACAATGAGGGAGAGCTCATATAAGCCACCATGTGCTGTATGGATGAGGCCATCTTGGAAATGTCCTTTAACAGAAAAAATTGAAGCTAGCTTAATAAAATGACTTTAGAATTACAAACAAATGTTCAGAGATATACCGTATTTATCGGCGTATAACACGCACTTTCCCCCCCGAAAAATAGGGGGCAAATGATGTATGCGTGTTATACGCCGATATACGCCAGGCGATATACGCCAGGCACACAGAAAAGGATCGCGGAGCACTTCACCCCAAAAGCAGCTGCTTTTCTGTGCGCCTGGCGTTTAAAACATCCGGCTATCTATCTAAACGCCAGGCACACAGAAAAGGATCGCGGAGCGCTTCGCCCCAACAGCAGCCGTTTAGATAGATAGCCGGATGTTTTAAACGCCAGGCGCACAGAAAAGCAGCTGCTGTTGGGGCGAAGCGCTCCGCGATCCTTTTCTGTGCGCCTGACGTTTAGATAGATAGCCGGATGTTTTAAATGCCAGGCGCACAGAAAAGCAGCTACTGTTGGGGCGAAGCGCTCCGCGATCCTTTTCTGTGCGCCTGGCGTTTAGATAGATAGCCGGATGTTTTAAACGCCAGGCGCACAGAAAAGGATTGCGGAGCGCTTCGCCCCAAAAGCAGCTGCTTTTCTGTGCGCCTGGCGTTTAAAACATCCGGCTATCTATCTAAACGCCAGGCGCACAGAAAAGGATCGCGGAGCGCTACTCAGCGGGGTGTGGGCGAGAGGAGGAGAGAATGGATGAGCCATCTCTCCTCTCCCCGACACCCGACTAAAACGCTTTCTTTCGCCCGCGGAAGAGCTCGGGCGGGCGAAAGGAAGCGCTTTAGACAGCGGGGGTGTGGGTGAGAGGAGGAGAGAATGGATGAGCCGTCTCTCCTCTCCCCGGACTCCCGACTAAAAGTTAATAAAAAAAGGAAGGAGGGAAGGATGGAACTGGAAGGGAGGCAGGGAAGGAGGGAGGGAGAAAGGAAGGATAAGAGGATAGGGAAAGAGGAAAGAAGGCAGGCAGGCAGAAGGGAGGGAGGTGCAAGGAAGGAAGGAAGCATAGATAAGCAGGAGGGAAAGAAGGCAGGCAGGCAGGAGGAAAGAGGAAGGAGGGAACTGGAAGGGAGGCAGGAAGGAAGGGAAGGAGGAAGGGAGGGTGGAAGATAGTAGCAGTGAAAGCAGCAGTGTTCATAGTTGCTTTTACTGTCCTTTTACATTATTTACCTTATAAGTGGTAATAATATTAATAAAAAAAAGTTCTGAGCTACCCTTATTTTGCTTCAAAGTTCTTTATTTGAAATTTAAATTTTTTTCCTGAAATTTCCCTCTTAAAATGAAGGTGCGTGTTATACGCCTGTGCGTGTTATACGCCAATAAATACGGTAGATACATATTTGTGGAATTAATTTTAAATGTCAAATCCAGTATTAATGTTTGAGTACTTCACATTATTAACAAACTACTTTTTGTAGATTAGGTGAATAATTTTCTGGATCCATATTGCAAAGGTAGTTGTGGTGCTTCAAACATTTGGCATAGCTGTCCAAATCCTTACCAAGGTTTTCTGCCTGAAAACAGCTGTGAGCAACCAATGTCTGCCATCACATCATGGTTCCAGAGAAATTTGCTTGTGAATGAAGTGCCTCTCTCAAAGATATGCACAAGAGGTTTGCTTACTTTATAGACAGGGACCAATGCACCAAATATTGAGTTTCTCCTAACAAATACTTTGGGCCATCAAGGTACTTAATGTGTATCTATGGGACCCTGGAATGTAAAGTGATTACTAATAATTGACCAATTAGGTAGATTTAATAATTGAATTCTATTCCTGATAGACTTTTGTCCAAAAATTGTACAAGTTTTCCATCCGTCATCAAGCTAAAAAACAAAAGATACCTGCAGATTTCCTATCTCAATATGAGAGAGCTTCTGAACTCCAGAAATTCAGAAATAAAGAAGTGGTCAAAATGAAGGAATGGTGTAGTATGATTTTTTAGAAGAATGGTACAGACTAAAGACAAGAATTGTAGTTTTATCTCCTCTTGTTGCAAGAAAGATTTATAAAAATACATTCTTTACAAAAATGAAAAATTACTTATCAATAAAATTGAAGATCTATCCCTTTACGTAGATTTATTTACCTCTTACTTTTTCACAAACTTATTTCTATGCATATGTTTTTTCCCTAAACTTTATCTCTCAAATTTGTTATGTAACTTATTTTACAGGTATACTATGTTTTACGATGTTTGCTATATTCTTATACATTCCAATGCATTTATTATGAGTATATTTTTAAGTTTCTGTGAGTCTCAATATACGTATTTCCTTCCCTCCTTTTCTTTTATACACAGGACTGACCTGCCTACACCAGTGTTAGTTACTGGGGCTTAGCAAGCTGTCCCTATCCACTCTCCTAGCTGTAGAATATAGCTGTCTTTTCCTCAACCCAGGCATTCTTCGGCTGTTGTGTTATGGCTTAATCATAATATGAACATGCTACATATGAGTCCTCGACATTTTTTCACTGCCATTTATATAAAGAAAAATTTGCAAAAAGATATGCAAAAAAGATACATTCAGTTTATTAAACTTGGCTAGGAAAAAGCCATAAATTTCATAGTTTATGATATCTGTATTTACTATTGTTATCACACTAAACAAGTAGGGACGTCTTGTGAGTTGACAAAGGAACTTTTGTCATCAACTAAAATAACCCTACATGCCAAAATTAATTTTCATAATTCAAAATAGAATCTTTCCTGAAAGTTAATTATGATTAATAGTAAAAGCTTTCCAAGCCAAGCCGCTCTACCAAATTAGTAGTTTCCTTCTTCTTCAGGCTGCTTTTTCACCTTCCTCCTGATTGTATATAACCCCATATATTAATGCTACATTAAACTTAATTGTAAACTATTAATAATGTAAAATAAATGGGAGATATGTTAACTATGTTGATATTTGAGCTAAGGTATAAATTAACCACCATCATCACCACCCCTAAAAAATGAAATGCTTTGCTATCAAATGGTTTTCTAATAAAACAAAAATACATGTTTTTTGTTCCAAAGCAGGATATTAATAAAATGAACAGTCAAGGCTACCACCACTATGATGTGAGTAGACATCTTGGTGCCTTCCTTTCCCCTGCATCCTCCCATGAACTTCTGAAAGCTGATTGGGAGACATGCAATGAAGAGAGACTGGGTAGATGTTCTCTCAACAAGTACCCGTCTACCAGTATCTAGGCACAATTGGATGCTATCCACAAGAAAATAATGATTTTTTAAAAATTCTGTAGTCTTAGAGCAGTTTCTAATTCTTGAAATATAAAAGTGTATTTCATGTGTTTTGGTTCAAAAAAAATGTCTTATTTTTCTAAGAACAGATACAACGGCATAATTATCTGTTAACCATTTAGATTTCTTTTGGAAATCCATTTTGAACCAGAAATGAGGGGCAAGTGAAATGTTTAATCTTTTAAGGGACAAAGCCTGGAGGGACAAAATAAAGAAAGAATAGCTAAACACATTCCACTTTTGCCTTTTACCTCTTTTCTTCTTTTGCTTTCAGTTGTTCTTCCTGTCTCAGAACCTGAACCATTACGGATTCAAACACGCCTGTAGTCAAGCCTGCTAAACTGCGGGGTGTAGAACGACGCCTTGTTGAAGTACAAGCTGTTCCCTTCTCATCTTCCAGCCCATAGAACCCTTTAGATGTTACTGTTATTGCTGTCTTCTCTCTTAAATGCCTTGAAAGAAAAATCAAACAAATGCACAAGAATGTTTTTCCTGAGCAGCAGTAATCCAGCAACTACACTTTTTCACATTTACAAAGGCAGCTCAATTAGACTACTAATTAACACCAATTAAGTGTTATTCTGACATGTATTCTGATAGCAAAATATGCTCTTCACTATGTGCTTTGTGTTATCATATGCTCTGTAATTAAAAAGAAACTCTTTTTTTAAAAACAGTAACCTGAATTTTATTTAATGTCATCTTCCATTAACACATTTGACCATTAATAAAACTTTAAGGAAAAATAAGAGACTCTGGAATGGGATAAATATTGGTGTAGAACAGAAATGCTTGCTTTTAATGTTTCTGATTTTTACAGAAACACTATTATAGTAGAGAGGAAGCAGTCACACAATTTCAAATGCTGCATTCTTACTAAGTACCCTCAAAGTACATTGTGCTAGTGATGATGCTTTCCTTCTATAACTTAACAATTTAAGCAGGGGAGATTCTGAATTGGAGGGAAGAAGTACGAACGAGAAGGTGAAAATATAAGCAAGTGTAATTAAAGGTAACACTTGGAGATTTGGTAGGACTTAATCCAGATAATCATATATCTGTGACTACATAGACTGTACAGATATATAGGATAGTATTTTAAATGTAAGGGGTAGTTTAAGTATTTTCTCACAAAAGAAATACTGAAGATAGGTGATCAAGTGATTCTGAACAGTTAATATCACATTGATTTTTTAATGAGAACATGTTTTTTACAGATTATTACTCATATAGCCCACACCATTTGTGGCTTCCAGTTCTGCTTTTGTGGCAACTATGGTTTATTTTATATGCCATGATAGCTCACAGTTGTGCAAAGCACACTACGAAATGAAGAGAGCAAGAGAGGACGACATATCCAAATTTATATTGTTCAAGTCTACCAAGATCATTACAACAGGTTTTTATCCCCTATTGCCTTTTATTTGTAACCCTTGAGTTCTGCTTGTTTACTATAATTACTGCCATAACAACTATTAGTCTGAATGCTATTAAACTTTTTGCATTGTTACACTTTATTAACTATCCATAATCCCATAAGCATCTCACTCATACACAAGTGATTATAGTTTGCCTTATGGATTAACATAATAGCTGACAGATGCAGAGCTTAAGTAGACTTCTCATTTGTCTGCATTTCCTGGAAATGCATATTTTAGGTGGAACCATTACTCAATCACTTCTGCTTGACTCGTCCTGCCAGAAGCAGAATATATGAAAGCTCTTCCTTACCCCTGATTAAATAAGCCAGAATCTACAGACCAGAAATAAACATGAGTTCCAGGTATAGAAGAGCAAACTAGAGATACTGGTTCTGGCAACATTCTAAGAAACAAGGCAATGTGTTTCTTTGATCTGTTTAGCTGCTCCCACTGAGCAGCCAATTGAAAATGACTGAGCAGGTGTGTGCAACAAGCTTCTAATTAAACAACTGTAATTCAAAACACTTTGATTTAGTCTGACATTAAATATAGCCAATGCTTCTTTATCCCACTTCACAAGTGCACTGAAGCATTCTCTGTTTTTGAAGATTAAAACTCAGATTTCAAAATGCCCTTTATTTGTGTCATTCTTCTATATAACTTCAATAGTCTTCAGCTGTTACAGATGTACTAAATTTTGGTTGTTATTAGGGACCTGTTTACTTTTCAAACTCATTAAGCTCATAAAGGAATATGCCCTACTTAGTTCATTGAGACCTGCTATTAAATAAATATCCAAAAAGCTGCAGCCTTTAAAATGTTACTAGTTATGGGACTTCTAGGGAAGAAATGGTGAACTGAAGATGGCTACACCAAGAGTGGATCTGATAATTTGGGGTTGCCCAAAAGTGTTCCAGACAATTGCTCCTTGCAAGAACTGGTAGGTTTGGAGCTCTGGGAGATGAGGAAATTTGTTTGTCCAAACCGCTGTTGGCATCTTTATGCACATCCTCTAATCATTTATGGAAATAGCTCATTAATTATTTTTCAGCTATTAACCTTTGGAATGACAAGTTTCTATAGCACTGAGTAAGTTTCCTTCACAAAATAAAATGTATATAGAAGTTTTAGATCTTAAAAAATTCTTATTTGGAATAAACAACAAAAGTCTGATTAGAACATTCATTTTGGAATGTTACAAATGGACTAAGGATCCAGATGAATTTGAAATAAGATTTTGAATTTAATAAGACTCCTTTCCATGGAAAAGTGAGTAGATAAATAAGTATTACTTCAGTGGGAAAGTAACAGTTCCATATTTCACCGTACACTTTGCACTGCAACATGTCATGTTGGCTACCTGATCGTGGAAACATCTTCAGACAGATGGCTCAATGGCTTAAAGAAACAAAGATGAGCACAGTCCCCTAAGTCAACTATGGCTAGCAGAATAATACCTGCAGGGATTCCTTTAACATTTTCCCATGGAAAAATGCTGTTGCTTTTATTTTAAAAAGCATGAAGGATAGGACTTAGAAAGTTAGACATTAACTGGACCAGAAGAAGCTGAACATTACAAATGAAGATGGAGAACACTTACTGATAAAGAATGGAGCAAAATATTTCAATGTTGCACATATTGAATGATATATTTGAACAATGGAACCAGATGTTAATTTTAAAAGTGCCTGCCATTTTAGACAGGCTGTGTTTAAAAAAGGTATAGATGCTTTATCAGACCAAGGCTTATTTGAAACCTTATCTGATTTAAAAATGATGAAAAAATATGTTACACTGAATGTAACAATAAAACCATAATAATTAAATGGGATATACAAATAGAAAACTAAAAGAACTATCTGGATAGCTTCCTTATGTTTACAAAAGAGACTTTAGTTTTGAAGATTTTTGTGAGAAGCTACAAAGGAAAAAATGAAAAGAAATTAAATTCTAGGACAGCAGTCCTCAGTCTTTCCAACTTGGCAGTCCAGCCCGGCGTGAAAGAAGGGTCCTGTAAGTGGCAGGTGCACAAGCACGCATGCAGCTTCATTTGTGCGAGTGGCAGGTGTGCACACTCTCCACTCATGCGAAAGGAGCTTCATGAGAGTGGAAGGTGCTTGTGCTCACACGCGAAAGCCACTTGCGCAAGCAGAGGGTGCTTATGTACGGAGCGCCCTCTGCTTGCGCAAGTGAAGCTTCATGCATGCGTGCTTGCTCATCTCTCCCGTGGCCCAGTTTCTAACAGGCTGCAGCCCAGTAGTGGTTTGTGGCCTGGGGGTTGTGGATCCCTGGTATAGGACATTATTTGTAACAAAGACCAAGATCAGACTTGGGCATTCTACATCGTGGAGGCCAATCTGGGCCTTTGGTTGTGCTTGTTTGGCCCACCACAGCAGCAATGGTGACGGTGGAGGCTGCAGTTGTAGCAGCAACCGCAGCTCTATTTGTTCAGCCCTCCACAACAGTCCCAGTTTCGCATGTAGCCCCTTGGGAAAATTAATTGCCCATTCCTGATCAGGAAGGAATATAAAGTTGGTTTATTTGATCAAGGTTAAAATAGATACTGTACGTTTTTATCTCTTGTAATCCTTAATGGACGTTTGCTGACTAGGGTGAATGACAAGATTTTAAGGATTTGTTTATAAATAGGTGATATGAGACGATCATTTATTTTATTTTTAGAGAAGATGGTAAGTTGCTAAAATTGTTTATGCATGTTATGATAAAGGGGAAAATTATTTATTTATATACTTTTCTCTTCTTTTACTACATTATTCTTTTTTTCTATTTTTCCACCCTTATTTTTTTTCTTTTAGTTTTCTTAGTTTACATTCTTTTTTAAAAAATTGCAATTTTTAATAAAAATATGTTATTAGAGCAGTGCAGCACATCAGATTCAAAGGGAAATAGTTATTACACAACACAAATGGGCATGCATACAGTTTAAACCTTTAATTAAGGGTATCTTTTCCTGGGATTTTGCTACAATTTAAGACGGCAGCCATGCAATCCTACGAAAAGAAAGGATCCTATAAAAGACACAGTTGCTTCAATGATCTACTGACAAGTGCTCTTTTTTCTCTTGAATGCAATCTTTAATAATTAGTGACAAAAGAGAAGACAGAGTAGGAGCAATTGTGGCAAAATTTTATGTAACACTTTTAGAATTTCCACTATTCATAAATCTTCTATCTACAGCTTACATCTATTCTCGGTGGCTTAAAATATGAGCAAAAAGGCAGATTGAGACAATAAGCAGACTGAAGTTTTCATTAAAATTATGCAATGGAAGTGTAATGGAAATTAGAAGTCTGGAAAAATTGGTAACCATTTGAAAGATGTGCATAGTTGCATTTAAATATAATATGCTTAATAGTGAGGAAACACTCACTATTTGGGGATGGGAACTTTGTTTTAAGCGGGTACTGATTGAATGGGCCCTGTTTGCTAATTTGTTTATAATTCCTGGGAGATGCTTACGGATACGATCAAAGATATTGTTTAACTTCCAAATTTATTTTAGGTTTCTTGCTGTGCTTATTCTTTATTGTGGATTTGAACTGCAAGAAAATAAATAAAATATATTTGTGTCTTGCAAAAGTCAATCAGCAAATTTAAATCACCCAATTAATCTCTTTTTACTTTAAGATACTAGGTCCGTGATGGCAAATTGTCCTCCTAAAAGCTGAGGGAGCAAAGTACAATAATGGAATGGGAAAAACTCTGAGAGGTAAACAGACCTCTCCTAGTGAAACTGGCAAATTTTATGTATCAGTTTATATATCATAGTGATTGATTGTTGAAATGTTAGTGAAAACATCCACATTTGTTCCAAATTAGGATTTGTTTAGTGTTTAGTAGAGTTTAGAGAGAGAACAAAAGATTTGGAAAAAGTCTCATTTTTTCTTGAAAGGTCTTACACAATTGGAAACTTTAATACTCTATGCTTATTTTTCCACTTAAATTTCACTATTAATAAACATACAATGCTTTCATTTTGATTCTGTATTAAGGACCAAATTATGGGAGAAGCTGAAAGCTGCATCATTCAATAACAATAGCACTTAAGACTTATATACTGCTTCACTGTGCTTTACAGCCCTCTCTAAGCAGTTTACAAAGTTAGCATATTGCTCCCAACAATCTAGATTCTCATTTTACTGACTTCAGAAGGATGGAAGGCTGAGTCAACCTTGAGCCGATGAGACTTGAACTGCCAAACTGCTGGCAGCCGGCAATCAGCAGAAGTAACCTGCAGTACTGCATTCTAATCACTGTGCCATCATGGCTCCATAGGCTTCTCCATTTAATTTGTGCCCTCCCCATTACAACTCTTAAAAATCAAGTGAAATATCTAAGAGTTTCTCTCAAAGCTGGCCTGAGATTAGCTGCCTCCCTCAGGAACCGCTTAATCATTTGATGCTGAGCTAGTGATCGGTTACCTTTACCCCAAGCACTGTGCCCAGAGTGTCCACTTGCCTATGGAGGATGTTGTGAGAAAGACCTTTCTCCAAGCCATCCTGCAGGAACTCAAGGATTTGAGGAATGGAGGTTAAGGCCGGAATGATGTGTGCACCCAGCACCAGTCCGTGAAGGCGACCACGTAGCATTATAGATTCACATGGTGGACTGCCTATGTGAAGCCTCGATGGTCCCAATCACCCTAGCTGAGAAGTTGGCCGCCCTTAGATGTTCCCACTCGTGTCAGGCAGTCAACTGGAGCCCCTGGGCTCCGGGTGCAGGAAGAGCCCCTGGCACCTTTCTGAGGAGAAGAGCGACCTTCTCCTCAGGAATTCTCCATGGGGTTGTGATCGAGAGGTCTACTAGGTCCACAAACCAGGCTCTGCAAGGCCAAAATGGTGCCACCATGATAACCTCCGCCCTCTCCAAGACTACCTTCCTCAGGGCCCAGGGAATTAGGGGAGGGGGAAAAGGCGTACAGAAGACCTTCCGGCCACCGGCAGTGGAGTGCATTGATTTCCTCTGCTCCCTGAGCTGGGAACCAGGAGATGAACCTGGGGAGCTGGGTGTTTTCCGGTGATGCAAAGTGATCCACTAGTGGTTGACCGAACCTCTGGCAAATCAGGTGGAAGAGACCACGTTGCAGTTGCCACTCCCCATGGTCAATGGTGGCCCTGCTCGTTGTTCATGTCTGAGATGTGCTCCACCGTCAGGGAGAGGAGATGTCGTTCTGCCCAGGTCCCCAGCCTGAGTGCCTCGTGCCAGAGGGTCACTGAGTGAGTACCCCCTTGTTTGTTTATATGGGTCTTGGTAGCCACATTGTCTGTCAGTGCTAGCACATGGTGTCAGGTGACCTGCGCCGCAAAGTGCCGGAGGGCTAAGTGGACCGGTCTGAGCTCCAGCCAATTGATATTGTGTTTCACGTCTGATGGAGACCACTGACCTTGTGCTAGCTGCAAGCCCAGCAGAGCCCCCCAGCCGAAGAGGTTCGCATCCGTAGTCAAGGTGAGCCTCACCGGATCTTTGAAGATCAAGCCTTTCCATAGAGCCGTGACTGCCACCAAGGCAGAGACAGGAGACCTGGGATGGCACCTTGATCTTGAATGATGCATCGCTGGTGCCATTTTGTTGATGTGGAAGCAGCAGCCACTGTAGCGTCCTCGCGTGGAGGGGAGCCCACGACACTATAGCGATGCAGGAGATCATTTTCCCCAGAAGCTTGGACAGAAGGAGAACAGGGACAAACCGCTCCCTATGTACTTGCCTAACCAACTGCACAATGTTGTCCCTACATTCGGGGGAGAGATAAACCTCACCCTCAACTGCATTGATAATAGCTCCCAGATGTTGAAGCCTATTTGAAGGAACAAAATGGCTCTTTTCAAAATTTACTGAGAACCCATGGGCTTGTAAGGTGCGAATTGTGACGGACAGGTGTGATCCTGCCTGCTTGGTCAAAACTGCCTGGACTAAGATGTCATCCAGGTAGCATTGTATTCTAACTGGGACGGATCCCAGTGCATGGCCAGGGTGGCTAGAACCTTGGTAAAGGTCTGCGATGCCGAGGCAAGACCAAATGTCCAAAATGCTGAGGTGAGAACAAATGGGAAAACCTGAGGAATTGTCTGTGATCTGGAAAGATCATAATATGGAGGCATGCCTCCTTGAGATCGACTGAGGTCATATAATCCCCTGGTCTAACCCCTTCCAGAATGGTCTTCGGGGAGGCCATCTTAAACTTCCTATAAACAATGTGGGATTTAAAAAGTTTTAGGTTGGAAATTGCTTTCAACACCCCCCCCCGAATGTTTAGGAGCCACAAACACATTGGAGTAAAACCCCAATCCCTCCTGATCCCTTGGGAACCAGCTCAATAGCCTGAATATCAAGGAGGTGTTGAATTGCCACCTTAAATGAGATTCTGCTTGACCTGGTTCCTTGGCGAAGAGAAGATAAATTCTAGGCGAAGGCTGAATCTAATCATGCTGAGAACCCACTGATCGGTAGTAATGGAATCCCATACATCTGCAAACATAGAGAGGCGGCCACCTATTAGAGGATTCACTCTTGAATCACTTGCCGCTGCAGAAGGGGCGACCACTCTCCCGCAAAAGGGCCTCCTATTCTGAGGTTGGTATCTGTTTCTATCTTGAGGATATGTCCTGTCCATCTGCCTGTCCTGTTCTCTATCACTACGGGGAGGAAAGAATCTGGATTGATGGAATTCCTGGTCCTGGTCCTGGAAAGAAGGTCTACGACAGTGATGGCGAACCTATGGCACATGTGCTATAGGTGGCACATGGAGCCATTTGTCAGGGCACGCGAGGCGCTGCCCTGTCAGCTGGCCAGCGTGCATGCGTGCACTGGCCAGCTGAGTTCACCCTTTTTAAAAGCCATTTTTTGCCCGCCCCAGGCTCCAGAGGCTTTATAGGAGCCTGGGGAGGGTGAAAAGTCTCCCCCACCCGAGGCCCTCCGGAGGCTTCATGGGCTTCTGTGAAGCCTCCGGAGTGCAAAAAACCGGCCCTACGGGCAAACCGGAACTTCAGGAACGGACTTCCGGTTTGCTCGGAGTGTCGTTTTGAGCGCTCCGAAGGCTTCAGGGAAGCCTCTGACGGTCCCTGAAGCCTCCAGAGGGCCTCCGGGGGGGGGGGAGAAGCTGTTTTCGCCCTCCCCAGGCTCCTATAAAGCCTCTGGAGCCTGGGGAGGGCGAAAAAAGCATGTAAAAATGGGGGGGTCGCGCTTGTAGTGCGCACATGCGCACTGGGGGGGTTCGTGCATTGCATTATGGGTGCGGCACGTCCGCACACAACCCCCTGCGCTCCCCCCACTTATGGCACGCAAGCCAAAAAAGGTTCGCCATCGCTGGTCTACGATAATACGGAACCGGCCTCTGGTCCGAATGATTGATCGCCATGGGCAATACCTTCTTTTTATTCTTGTCTTCAACAAGAATAGGGTTCAGGGGTGCTCCAAACAACTGCCCCCCCCGAGTAGGGAAAAGCTGCCAGCCACCACTTGGACTTGGCATCAGCCTGCCAGTTACGAAATCATAGGAGCCTTCTAGAGGTCACCGAAGTCGCCAAGGCCCTGGATGTGTACTTGTAGCATCAGAGGAAAACTGTATCTCAGTTTACTCAAATCCTGCTGCAATCTAAGGTCATGTGAGGGAATATGTTCCTGCATCTGACGTAGCCACAGAAGAGTGGTCTGGTTAAAGAACAAGGCCGAGGCAGCCGCCTTAATGGCCCAGGATGCAGTTGGAAAGTCTTATGTAAGTTAAGTTCAGCCTTTTTATCTTCAACTTTGAGGTTATCAGTTATGTCCCCCAATACTAGGGATGAGGACAAGGCCAGTGCTGCCACAGGGGAATCTATAGATGGCATTTGTAGTGCCTGGGAAAACCCTGGTTCTAGATTGTAAAAAAGCCTGTCATTCCCCCTCCCTGGAGTGGGAAAGGCCCCAGGTTTCTCCCACTTCTTCTTCAGCACGTCTAGGAAGAGCTAGGGAGCCGGTATTTCTTCCTTAGCAGCCAAAGGTTCAGAAAAGAGACCCCTCCCCCTACGGTAGCGGACCTAGAGGTGGAGGGTTCAGAAGAGCCCTCATCCAAATTAGCAGTTGACCTAGCCTTACACAAAAGGGACTTAAACAGTTGAGGAGAAAACACAGCTGTAAAGGCAGGTGGGTCTTGGACCAACTCTTCTTCCTCATCAGATAATTCCAGATCACGGTGAACTTCCTCACCATCCCCTGATCCCTCACTGGCCAGTGAAGGGAAGGTAGATCTATCTTGAGCAGAAAGAAGTGACTGGGGTTGGTCTATACCACTTCGTGGAGCCCCACAAGGATGTTGATCTATAGCTGGAGGAGCTCTGTGCTGCAGGCCTGTAGCAATGCCCTGGGATATTGCTTGGTTTTTTAAGTTGCCTGAAGCAGTCAGGAAGCTCAGGCATTGTGGTGGAAAGGCTGGTAGGGGAGTGATCCCTGGCCCTAGGGCCCTGCGGTGCCAATCTGGGCCCTGGCTGGAAGGATGGCCAGACAAGCAAATGGATCCCCTGTTCTATCCTCTGTGTCTCCTGGGGATAGAAGGGGTAACAAGGAGACAACATTCTTATAGATCGAACGCTGCGTCCTGGAGATCTGTGAGAGGGGCCTGGAATGGGTGACAGTTCATGAGGGGATCTAGATCTAGCTGGGGACGGGCTAATCCTGTCCCTTTGTGATTGCCTCTCTGCCCTCTCTACCTTCTTCCCCAGAGCTTTATGTCTTCTTAACTCATCCTTCTCCAAAGCCTTGGGGGGATACTTTGTTTCAGACTTCTTGGCCCTCGCCGAGGCCATGGGCCTGGTTCTATGGCTGGATGTTGAGGGAATCACCCCCTCTGCATGCGTGGTGTCCGCCATTTTAACCGCCCCCACACCACACGGTAGTCATGACATGCACAAAATGGCACCTGGCTGCCTCAGCAATAGCGAACCTCTTGTCACAGCTTCCTCCAGCTCTGTGCTGACTGCGGAGCTTCTGCATTCCTTTCCTGAGCTTCGGAAAGCGGCTGGACACTTCCACGCGGTCCCTGCAGCTGATCCACTCTTCCTTGAAGCTGTGGCAGGAACCGAGGCTGTCCCTGTGCAACGGGAGATCGTGCCTTACCCAGACAACCCAACTGGAGATACTTGTGCAATCACAAGCTCCCTGGTGGTTGCTGTTTCACAGCAACTGCCTACGGGCTCCACATGGCCTTCTGGAAGCTGAACTAGGTCACCTGCCGGTGCCTACGGCTTCCCTCCTCTGATGGCGAAGATGAACTGCCACAGTGTGGTAGAAGGCTCAGGCAAGGCAAGCGAGGGGTGGGTGGGGGGTAGAAGAGTCCAGGAATGAGGATTTTTTAAGGAATAACTCACAGGAGCCAAAAAAGTTGTCTCTCAGGCCAGACTGAATTGAAAGTGGAGCTGGGCACAGGAAGCAGAGAGGCATGTCTTCAAATTTAACTCAGTCTCTGGGCAGATTGGACGTGAGAATAATGCATTCCTGGACCCTTCCACATATGACTACAGAGAACAGAGATGTATTTTTACACCACCATCCCTGGTATGGTGAGGTGTCTACACAATGATCTGGTTTGTATAACAAGTTTTAAGAATGTACGATTTTGGAGTTATTGACAAAACATTTTAAAAGTTAAGAGGGAAAACTCACAAAGTATGTAAAAAGCTTCAGCCCAATACACTGTCTTGTGATGTTAAAGAATATGCTTAGTGCAGTGGTGGGTTGCCAATTTTCTTACTACTGGTTTGGACGCGCTTGCGCGCACACACAACACTTCTGTGCATGCGCAGAAGTGTCTGGGTGGGTGGCCAGAGCCTCCCACCACCGCAATTACCGGTTTGCCCAATCCAGGCCAAACCGGGAGCAACCCACCTCTGGCTTAGTGAGATAAACTAAAGGACTACCTAATTTATTTTGAAGTCTTAAGAAATTTTCTCAACTGTTTTATTATTCCTACAACATTTTAAAAAGTGCATTCTGGGGGCATTATTCAGCCATTTAAACAACAGTTAGTATCCAGGGTACATTCTGAAAATTAATACCATTTAGTTTTTCACTGAATTGTAAGCTAATGTGTCAGGGTAATATATCACTTTTTTCTCTCTACTACATCTAAACACTACATGATGAATAGATTTACATGCTAAATTAAGAAAGTATGGCCATAACCAATATAAATTGATTTTCATATACAAGGTACTATATACAGTTCTGGATGATACATAGTTTAACTAAGACAGATAAAGAACTACAAACTCAGCAGCTATAATTCAGCTAAATTGCATTAACATGTAATAATACATTTATAGAAAGTTTCCTTATAAAACTTACAGAAAATCTTAGTAACTGTAAGCATTAACATTTAATGTATATAATATTGTATATACAGTAAGAAATAAGCATCTTACTTAGCACATTACTCATTTATTGGGATATCACTCTAAATTAATTTCAATTCCACAACTAGAACCCATGCTTTTGGGTAAACATAGATTTAGTTTGAAAATTAATTTGGAAGTCCAGTTCCCCCACCATAGAGTCTCCTCCAAGTGCGGCATCCTTTTTCCTCTTCCTGTCCTACCTGAAAGCCCTATCAATTGTGGAGCCAACCAGCAACAGAGAGCCGCAGCAGAGGGATGAAAGAGCCACATGCGGCTCCAGAGCTGCTGGTTGCTGACCCCAGCTCCAGACTTGTCGCATCCAATTCCTGCAACAGTTCTTCATGTGTTTTTGTCCCTCAGCCCCTAATTATCTTAGTTGTTCTTCTTTGCACTTTTTCCAAAGTCTCAAAATCTTTTTTTAATGTGGTGACCAAAACTGGATGCAGTATTCCAGGTGTGGTCTTACTAAGGCTTTATAAAGCAGTACTAATACTTCACTTGATTTTGATTCTATTTGATTATACAACCAAGGATTATGTTAGCTTTTTTGGCTGCTGTCACACACTGCTGGCTCGTGTTTAAATGATCATCCACTAGGATCCCCAAAATCCCTCTCATAGTTACTATTGAGCCAGGTTTCACCTAATCTGTACTTATACCTTTGGTTTTTCCTGCCTAGATATAAAACCTTGCTTTCCTCCACATTAAATTTCATTTTCTTAGATAAACCCATTGTTCAAGTCTGTCAAGATCTGTTTGGATCATAAACTTGTCTTCCAGGGTGTTGGCTAATCCTGCAAGTTTAGTGCAATCTGCAAATTTGATGAGTTCCCCTTCTAGTCCTCCATTTAAGTCATTTATGAATATATTGAAGAGTACTGGGCCTAGGATGGAATCTCGTAGAACCCCACTGCTTAATTCCCTCAATGTAGATGTTGTATCACTAAGGAGTATGGTTTGTCAGCCAGTTACAAATCTATCTGGTGGTGAGTCTGTATATCCCACGTTTTCCTAATTTACCAAGAAGTAGGTTGTGCTCTACTTTGTCTAATGCCTTGCTAAAATCTACAATGTCCACAGCATTTTGCTGGTCTAATAAGTCATTTTGTCAAAGAATGAAATAAAATTGGTTTGGCATGATCTGTTTTTAACAAACTGGCCGGCTACTAGTTATAACTTTATTTATACTGTGAAATCTAGATGTTCACAGATCTGTTTTTTAAAATTATTTTTCCTAGTATCTTCTCAGGTATTGATGTTAAACTGATTGGTCTGTGGTTTCCTGTATGTTTTATTTTCCTTTTTGGAAAATGGGAACTACATCGGTTCTTTTCCAATCCTCTGGTAGCTTCCTGGTACTCCAGGATTTTTTTAAAGGTACGGCACAGTGGTTCTGATATAACATCTGCCAGATTCTTCAGAACTCTGGGAGGTAATTTATATTACCTCCCAGATTTATATCCCAGATCTTGATGAATATAAATCACCCTGGTCCTGGTGATTTATATTCATCAAGATCAGCCAGGTGTTCTCTTACCTTTACTTTAATTTTTATTTCTAGTCTGTCTTTTGCAGTTATGTTTTTGGAAGGTTGGGCTATAGTTTCTTTTTGAGTGAAGACTGGGCTTTTATTATTATATTTTTTCAGAGTTTCCCACGCTTCTTGAGCTGTGTTTCCCTTTACGATTTTCAAGCATGGAATTTTTTCTTAGGTTCTCTCTGAGTTAGTTAAAATCAGCTCTTTTAAAGTTTAAGACACTGGTTGGATTATATTCCATTGTTTGTGTTTGCATTATATTGAATTCCTTGGTCATTCTCAACCTAAGGTTCCAGCAACTTGAATTCCCTCTATCACTTCTCTATTACTAAGAATTAGTAGTAAGAATTCAAATTAGCCTTATATTTATTTTGGAGCTTTTTGCTTATAATCACACATATAAGTCATAAGTCTCCTTTTCCAAACTTAAGGAACTACCTGTTCCTGCATTTAATTCAAAATATTACAATGTCTCAAAAATCTAATTTACAAATGTGCTGTCATTCAATGAGACATTAAAATACCAACTTCCAGGTTGTTTAATAAATTATCGTAGGTGCAAATTTAAGCAAATTGGGCTGCAATGCATAAGGAAAGTCAATTGCGCACATTTGAATTTATTGAAATAATGTTGAAGAAACCAAAATATTATCAAACCTAAAGAAAAATCTAATGGTTAAAAAGTATACAGGAATTCCTTGTCTGATGATCATTTGCTTAACAATTGTTCAAGTTACGATGGCTTCGGAAAAAGTCATGTATGAATCGGTTTTCATTCTTATGGCCATCACATCACACCCACAGTCATGTGATTGCAATTCAGGCACTTGACATCCACCTCACATTTATGACTGGTTGCAGCATCCTGCAGTCATGTGATCACAATTTGTAACCTTCCCAACCAGTTCCCAACCAAAAATATTATTGGGAAAGCTGGATTTTCTTAAAAACTATATGATTTGCTTAATGCAGCAAAAAATGGCCATAAAATTGGGTTGGTCATGTGCTGATTCACTTTTTGAGTGGTCCAACATATAATTGATGCCAGTCTTAAATATGGTCATAATGGGGGTGGGTTCCTGAACTGGTTAGTATCAGCCACGTGTTGCTCGTGTATGCGCAGTTGACTAAAAATTGTTCTGCGCATGTGCAGAAATATGCCGGCAACAGCAGAAGAGACCGGAGAACCGGTTCGGGGGCATGGCCAGCCAGGGTCGCTGCCAGTTCTGCGACCCAGGCCAAATCACCACTACTGGTTTGGCCGAACCAGGAGCAACCCACCTCTGGGTCATAAGTCAAGGGCTACCTGCATTCTCATTTGCTTGGGATTACAATGAAATATGGTTTCAGTTTGTTATGGGGGACTGTGAGCATGGGGGGGAGGGGGACAAAGATAATGGAAATTTGCTTTTTTCTATCCAATCCACAACTAACTTTCTGGCTGAACTAAGATATCAAAAATTGCATAAAGTATTTGAAAGAAAATGTAAAATGTCCAAAATGATCACAGGGCATCTGCATTAAGCCAAAATTCCACTAAATGATAAAACATATTACAATTACAAGTTTGCTCCCTTATGTACTTGGATGTGATGCTATCATTTGTCTCCTTGCCCTTACTAACTGGCATCAAGAAATTTGTATGCCATAACTTAACCAATATGGATAGCATAAATTAAGACTATGGATTGCTATGTATTCCTTTCTAATTAACATTGCATTATTTTTAGCATTTTTGAAAAGTGTTCACATTAAAGTTAATTGATCCTAAATTTAATGCAATTCTTCTGTCCAAAGAAAAAGCAGATAGAAAAATATATATTTTGTGCAAATGTATACAAAATATTTGAATATCCAATTTCCTCACCTTCCCAACCATGTCAACATTCCCACCTTGTCAAGCATTTTAGGTGAAACAAACTCTGGAGATCTTCTACATGTCCAATAAATACTGTGTATGTGACACTTTTGTACAGGCATACGTATACTGTAAGTATACTTATCTCCCATAAGTAGGCAGACAGACAGACCCCTTTCTGTCAGTCACATAGAAATCAGCCTCACACGTATGCACATTTCCAATTTTTTTCTCAGAAGAAACAATTACAAAGAAAAGAGATGTTCCTGAAGTATAAGTAGTCCTCAATTTACAACCACACTTGAGCCTGGAATTACGGCAATAACTCTTTGTGATCATTAAAGAGGCACCCATGTGATCCCCTTGCTTAACAATCATGATGCTGGTTCTCTTAGGCGCTGCTTGGAGTGTCCAAGCATGGGTTAACTTCAGCTTGCTGCCCAAGGACTGAGTTCGAATTCTTGTAGCTTCGCCTCTTGCTCCCCTCAGACGCTCAGTTTTAAAAAACTCAGTCGCCCTACAGGACGCAATTTGGGGAGATCCAGTCCTTGAGCAGCAGGCTGGACCCTCTAGTTAGCGTAGTATTGCTCCTCATAATTATTATTACCAGTTTAGTTAGCTCCTAGTTAGAATTTGTTGTTTTTTGTAGTTTTCCTTTCATCGTTTGAAGAATATGCGCGTGAGACAGGCTGCCTGGAGCGCGGATCGTTTCTCACCGCGGCGAGGGCTACCGCACCGCGGGGGTTCGTTTGGTGGCTGCCGACGAACAGCTGGGGGTCAGGTAGGAATTCAGGACCCCAGCGCACAGCGTTAGGCTGTGGTTTATTGCCCCGGTGTCGCTCCATGTGCAAGCCCGCGAGCGGCCGCCATTTTTGTTAAAAAAATTGTCGCGCTTTTCTCCCGGGCCTTTTAGCCTAGCCGCGCAGCCTGTGCTCCTTGCAGATCGCCACAGAGGGGATTGAAGCGGGCCTTGCTCCGGGTCTCCTGACTGGCTCCCTTCCTTCCAGATTGCCCACGTGGCCGCAGGGGTTCTTTTGGTCACCACCAGACCATTCACCCTTGCAAAAGTCCAGCACGGATCTGCAGGCTTCCAGCTTACCTCATCCGGCACCATTTCCAGCCACCACTTGCGAGCAGTTCTGCAGGAATTCCAGCGAAGCAGGCCTCAGTCTCCTCCTCCACTCAGCCATCGGAGTGATTCTATATTAATATGGAGAAGCAAGTGGATCAACAGGCTGGTCCCTCAGCCACTAAATGCAGCAGGCCCAACCCTGCTGCAAAAGGTGATGGGGTGGGACGCCCAGCTAAGGGGAAGGCTCCAAAAATCAAGAAGCCTTCTAAGGCCGATGAGAGATTGGCTGAAAGGCGGCAGAAGGCCCTTGAAAGGCAGTTTCAGAAGGCCCAGTCTGCCCAGCAGGACCAATCCTTAGCACCTCCACCTGGGGAGGAGGGGGTTCCTTCTCCATCTATTTCCCAACAAGGGGTGTCCCCCTCCATACCAGAGGAACGGGAGGATTTTGGGTTTTCCCCCAATCCATCCAGGGCTTCAATGGGTTCCCCCAGCCATTCCCTGGCTGTAGATTCTCTTGATGAGGCAGACTCCCTGGCAGAGGAAGGTTCCTTGATCCACTCAGTGACCGGGCCAGATCCACCTCAGGTGCACGAGTCACCTTTGTCTAAAAGCATGCAGGAGGTGGTGGCACGTGCCATTTCTCGTGGCATTTCTGATGGGATGATGCAGTTGGCCTCTAAGTTGCCCTTTGCCACTGCAAATCCCAGCAAGGGCAGACCTGCTAGGGCACAGGAGCCCCCAATTAGGGAGGCCTCCCCTGCTCCTACGGGCATCAGTGAGGTCTCTGATTCAGAGGAAGTGGAGCAGGAAGCTCCGGATCTCTCTGAGGACGAGAATCCCGCACCAGAAACACCCGCTTCATTGGGTCTCTTCAAGCCCTCCATGTTTAGGGCTATTCTGACCAAAGCCTGGGCTGCGGGCCTCCAAATGGACCTCCCAGCTCCAGCAGAAAAGCCTGCCTCTGATCAGGTTTCCAAGGAGACCATCGGTCCCCAGGATCCGGGCGCGGGTCTTTTTAAGGAGGTCTCTCCTCCCCTAGACCTGGTTCCAGCCCCACAGCTGTTCTTAGACATCATACAGCGCCAATGAGCCCAGCCTGGCTCCATGGCGAACCCCAGTGGGAATGATAAAAAGTTGTATACCATGGAGGGTCCTCTGGAGGAACTCTTAAAGCTCCCTCAGGTAGATGACCCCATTGTGTCCCTCACCTCCAACTCTGCCCTTCCAGCTGACCTACTGGAGGGCCTCAAGGCAGAGGACAAGAGAGCGGAATCATCTTCCCACAAGACTCATATGGCCACTGCTTGGGCCATGAGAGCATCTTCCGCCTCTTCTTATTTCGGCAGGGCAGTGCTCTTCTGGCTCTGCAAGCTGTTGTCCGGCCTACCGGCTGGGGACACTAGAATGAGGCAGGACGTCAATAAGATTATAGCGGCCATCGAATATTCTGCGGATGCTTCTCTTAGTGCCACTAAGTTCTCCTCCAGGGCTCTAGCCGCTAATGTGACCTCACGCTGCCTGCTGTGGCTCCGCCACTGGCAGGCAGACGTAAAGGAAAATGGAAGCTAGCTTCCACTCCCTTCAAGGGAGGGAAATTATTTGGGGAGGCCTTGGATTCCTATCTAATTGAATCCAAAGACAAGCGGAAAATATTACCAGCTATGACTAAGAAACCAGAACGTAAGGGCCAGCCCTTTCGTAGGGGTTCCTTTCGGGGCTCAGAACCTTCCACCTCCTCAGGCGGTACCGGCCGACCTTACACCCAGGCCCAGAACCGTCCCCAGGACAGGCCATCCTACAGGGATAGGAATAAGCAGCAGAACTTCCGTAGGCCTTTCTGAGGGGGGTACTCCAACCGCCCCTTCCGGAAGTCTAAGTGACCGTCACAGGGACCCTCCCATAGGCGGCTGCCTCCAACTCTATGCCGCCCAGTGGGAGGAGACCACGATGGACACCTGGATTCTCAACACGGTCCGTCACGGCCTGACCCTGGACTTCCTATCCATCCCTCCGAGATCCCTTGTCCGTTGCCCCATTCCCAGGTCACCCCACAAATTCCAGCTCATGAGAGCGGAGATAGACCATCTATTAGAAATAGCGGCCATAGAAAGGGTGCCCGAGGGTCAGGAAGGCACAGGCTTCTACTCCATCCTGTTCCTAGTCCCCAAGTCATCAGGAGGAGTGAGGGCAATACTGGACCTCAAGAGGCTCAACAAGCATCTAGAGTACAAACGCTTCAAGATGCAGTCCCTTCAGACCATCCTGGGCTGCAACAGACAGAGAGACCTCTTGACTTCAATAGACCTGAAAGAAGCATACCTGCACGTACCAATTCATCCGGCGCATCGCAGGTTCCTGAGGTTCCAGTTTGCCAATCAACACTTCCAGTACAGAACCCTTCCCTTCGGACTCTCGTCGGCCCCGCGCACCTTCACCAAGCTGCTGGCCGCCATCGCAGCACACCTACGCTCAATTCCGGTGAGGCTGGAATGTTACCTGGACGACATCCTCATCCACTCGTCGTCCAGGGAGCAGGCCCAGCAGGACCTCGACACCACCATTCAAATCCTGCAACATCACTGGTTCTCGGTCAACTTGGCCAAGAGCCATCTCAACCCAACCCGCAGGATCCAGCACCTCGGCACGGTGATCGACTCGGAGTCCTGCAAGGTCTTCCTCACACAAGAGAGAGTGGACAGTATCAGGTCTCTCGTGCGGAAGATTCGCTCAACGGGGTCAGCATCGGTCGTCTCCCTATCCCAACTTCTAGGGAAACTGGTGTCCTGCATCTCGGTAGTCCCGTGGGCACGTCTGCACACGCGGGACCTCCAGTGGTTCCTGCTGCCGCTCCAGAGACTCAAGGCCAGCAACTCCAAGAGGGTGGTGCGCCTACCTCCCAAGGTACTTCGCTCCCTCCGGTGGTGGCAGTCGGACTCTCTCCTGAAGGGATCCTACTTCAAGGAGCCGGAGCGCCTGGTCATAACAACGGATGCCAGCCTCTTCGGGTGGGGTGCCCACCTTCAGAACCAGGTGATCCAGGGCAGATGGTCGCCAGCGGAGCTCGCCCACAACATAAATTGGCTAGAGCTCCGGGCTGCCAGGTTGGCCCTGCGGCACTTCCTCCGGCTGGTCAAGGACAGAGACGTGCTGATCTTGACCGACAACATCGCCACAAAGGCGTACATCAATCATCAGGGCGGCACAAGATCCCTTGCCCTGATGACAGAAGCGGAGGCCCTGGGAAGGTGGGCGGAGCGACACCTGAGGTCCCTGCGAGCAAACCACATCTCGGGAGAGGACAACGTGACGGCGGACTGGCTCAGCAGAACCACCATCCAGAACGCAGAGTGGCGCCTTCCCCCGGCGTTGTTTCGTCAGCTGTCACAGAGGTTCGGCCTTCCAGTCGTCGACCTCTTTGCATCCCCGGCCAATGCCCAGCTACCCAGGTACTTCACAAGGTTCCAGTGTCCTGGGGCGGAGGGCACAGATGCTCTTCGGTCTCTCTGGCCCCCGGGCCTGTTGTACGCCTTCCCACCCCTCCCTCTGATCCCTCAGGTCATCAGGAAGATTCTGTCAGAGGGAGCAGAAGTGCTGCTGGTAGCTCCTCACTGGCCGAGATCCTGGTTTGCCGACCTGATCAGCCTCTCCGTGTCACACCATTGGCGCATTCCTCAGGATCAGATATCCCTCAGCCAGGGGGCAGTTCAACATCCAGAGCCCCAGTGGCTGCAACTTGCCGTATGGCACTTGAGGGGGACATCCTGAGGCTCAGCGCATATTCGGAGAGGGTGATCCGTACCATCCAGGCATCCAGACGTCCTTCGACGGTCAGAATCTAGGAAGCCACCTCGTCGTCCTTCTCTCACTGGTGCCTTCAACATCAGGTCGTCGCTACATCTGCCACCGTCCCCCAGTTCCTGGACTTCTTGCAGGACGGCCTTGACAAGGGCCTGGCGCCCAATACCCTCAAACGCCAGACAGCCGCCTTAGCCACCATCTTGTCTACAGGCTCACACCTGCCCCTCAGCAAACACCCGCAGGTGCGTAATTTCCTTAAAGGCGCCACCAATCTGTCTCCTCCCACCATTCACAGGTATCCAACCTGGGACTTATCTGTGGTGTTGCGTTCTCTGTCCGAACCACCCTTTGAACCTCTCTGGACAGTTGGTCTGCGCCACCTGGCTCTCAAAACGACCTTCCTTATTGCCATCACCTCGGCACGTAGGATCTCTGAATTGGCCGCCCTTTCAGTCAGAGACGATCTTTGTGTCATCCATCCCGACAGAGTGGTCCTTCGGCTGGACCCAGCGTTCGTGCCAAAAGTCAACAGCGTTTTCCACCGTTCACAGGAGGTCGTCCTCCCAGACTTTTGTCGGCGCCCCAGACATCCCAGGGAACACGGCTGGCATAAGCTGGACGTCCGTCGTGCCCTGCGGATCTACATGAAAAGGACAGGTCCCTTTCGCAAGACAGAGGCACTCTTTGTGTCATTTCAACCTGCTACCATGGGCAGGAAAGTTACCTCTTCCACCATAGGGCGCTGGATAAGGGCGTGTATCCAGCTGGCCTACGAACATCAAGGCAGACTGGCCCCTCCTCGTGTCACTGCCCATTCGACGAGGAGTGCCGCAACCTCGGCTGCATGGGCCACCCAAGCATCCATTGAAGACATCTGTCGGGCCGCTACGTGGTCTAGCCCGTCGCCCTTTGTCAAAAATTATAGACTGGACACTTTCGCCTCGGCTGAGGCAGCCTTTGGGAGGAGAGTTCTACAGAGAGTTGTCGTGAGCCCCGTGGCTGTGGACAGTTCTTCCCTCCCTGGGACAACATAGCTTTGGCATGTCCTGTGCTTGGACACTCCAAGCAGCGCCTAGGAGAATGACCGTTGGCTTACCTGAATGGTCTTTCTCTAGGCGTTGTGGGAGTGTCCAACCCCACCCTGTATAAGGGCCGCGGGGCACCTTCCATTGAGCATTTGGACTATCGCCATTGACAGTTCCTTTTGGACTACTCTTTTCATTTTTTAAAACTGAGCCTCTGAGGGGAGCAAGAGGCGGAGCTACAAGAATTTGAACTCAGTCCTTGGGCAGCAAGCTGAAGTTAACCCGTGCTTGGACACTCCCGCAGCGCCCAGAGAAAGACCATTCAGGTAAGCCAACGGTCATTCTCCCCATTGTGCTCATTAAATAACCGTGCAGGTCGTTAAGCAGAGCAGAGGTGCCTCCATAGTGGCAGGCCCTGGGAGGCATGATACAGACTGAGGCCCGCACTGCAGCACCTTCCCATCTCACAAGAGGCCTGCACCAGGCCTTCCAGGGCCTTTCCCAGCCGAGGTATCCCTTGGACAACTTCCCATCGCACTGGGTCTCACATTCTTGGGCCCATCCTGTCAGGCCTTGTTCCACTTATCTCTTCTGAAGATTGCCTTTCCAAAAGAGCACCCAGCCTGTGCTATGTGAGACCTTCCTGAAGAGTCCATCTCGCACCATTCTGGAGGCAACTGCCATTCGTTTAGAATGGCATGATTTTCCATCATGCCCTTCTGAGAGACTGCAAGAATGGCAGATGCTTCCAGAATGGCACGAGGCAGCCTATGCAAAAAGGCCATGCATTGCATTGGCTGGGTGCTTTTTTGGAAAGTCTATCCTTGGAAACTGCCTTTCTAAAAGAGAATCAACTGATGCGTCACGTGGCCTCCCTATTACAGAAGCACCTTATGCCATCCTAGAAGCAGGTGCCATTTGGAGGTAGCTGTAATTCTCAGACTGCAATTCTAGGTAGGCAACATGGTTTTAGGCTGATTTGCTTTCAAGAAAAATGATCTTCAGAAGGTAAGTGGAGCGCGGTGGGGGTGGGACCCAGCGAGGCAGGAAGCAGGCCTAAGAGACTTAGCAGAGTTGGATGCAGGAAAAGATGGGCAGGGGCACTTGCAATACCCTCACAGCCAGTCATAAGGGCAGGTAGATTGCCAAGTGCCAGAACTCTGATCATAGGGGACTGCAGCAGCTGTAATTTCAGACATATGTCATAAATCCCTTCGTTCAGCACTGTCGTAATTTTTAAAGATTGCTGAAAAATGCTCATAGGTTAAGGGCCACCTGCACTATGAAAAAGAAGAAAACAGAAGGGAGAAAACAAAAAAACTCCCACAAATGAACCAAAGGGAAATTGTAATTTCATAATGTGGAAGAGGGGGAATGGGAGAGAAAAGTCCTAGCTAGGCATTGCAAAAACTATTTAATTCACAAAACAGCATCAGGCACCATCTAATCTTCAAGGTTATCATCAAAGAAATTCATGCCATGCAGCATGTATGCACACATCTGTACCTCTATTTATTTTTTCCCCTAACAGCTTTTTCTTATCTTTGAATGTAAGGATTAAGAATGGCCACTCCTTCTTTTGGGACAAGCTATTCTACATGACAAGAGCATCTACACAGAATATTCACTTCCATGCACTTTCCACAGATGTTCTAATAGAAGGGGGCTTTCAACAGATTCTCTGTAATGATTTGGCACTATAAAGGGCTTCTCCCATGGGGGCAACTGAAGGCAGAAGTTGGGAGTTAAGGCAGAATCCTAGCCTTAGATTACCTCAAACTGTCAGTGATAAATCCCAAGAAAGGCAAGGATTGAGAATCTCCTGATATGTTAAAATATTAAGGGAACCAATTTATAATCATTTACTATTATTTATCTAAAATTAAAACTAAATTGATTCCTTAAGCATTAACACAATGACCGTGCTGTCTTCCTCATGGTTGAAAAAGCAATAGATCCTTTAGACATCTACCTAGGTTAAAAAGATACTATAATTTTGAAAAAGAAAAATAACAAAAGATCCTCCACACACTGAGAGTGTGCAACATACTCTCTGCATGTATTAAGTAGGAAGATTCTATTTGGAAAAAGGTAATTTCAAAGGTACCCTGACACTAAGCATTGAGATCTTTATAGATAAAAACACATTTTGAACTGCACACAGAAACATACTGATAGCCACTGCATCTCAAATAAAAATGGTGTAATGGAGTCTGGTCATTTATTGGGCAGCTCCATTGTGCATCACCTGAAGTTTCCATGTGGTCTTCAATCAATGTAAAGTAGGTTAGTATAGTCCAGTGGTCGGCAAGCCGCGGCTCGCGAGCCACATCCGGCTCTTTACACGCTTTAATGCGGCTCTTCTGTGTGCCGGGCGCCCGCTCCCCTCCCTCCTCTCGGGCTTCGGAGGGAAGCTTCTGCAAAAGCCTGGGCGAGTGACAACAAGTTCCCGCTGTTACGAAGTCTCCGAGGCTGTAATTTTCTGAGCTGTGCTCGCGCGCCTGTTTTCCACGGCGTGGAGCAGCGGCGAGCGATGATTCCGGAGGCCATCAGTGGGGGGCAGGGTCCCCCCTCACGTTCCTCATCTTCCCGGATGGCCCCCGGAATCATCGCTCGCCGCGCAGAATCTCGCCGCTGCTCTACGCCGTGGAAAACAGGCGCGCGCGCACAGCTCAGAAAATTACAGCCTCGGAGACTTCGTAACGGCGGGAACTTTTTGTCACTCGCCCGGGCTTTTGCAGAAGCTTCCCTCCGAAGCGTTCCGAGGGAGGAAGGGCCAGTTGGGAAAGGGGCTTTGCTCCTGCTCCGGGTTGTAAGCTTCCCTCCGAAGTCTTGGGATGTTCTGAGGAGCCCCCCAAGGCAAAACGCCGCTGCCAGGTAGTTAAAAGTACCTCTCTGATTCTGTCAGACTCTGTCAGTCTCTCTCTGATTCCCTCTCTCACTCCCTCTCTCTGTTCCTCTCTCTGTCTGTCTGTCTGTCTCACTCTCTCTCACACACACACTGTGGTCACCTTGTTGAGTGTTCCAATCACATTTGAAACACTCAACAACTGGCCTGCATTTATGGTATTTTGCAGCATTCTGCAGTCATAGGACCAAAATCCTATGACTGCAGAATGCTGCAAAATACCATAAATGCAGGCCAGTTGTTGAGTGTTTCAAATGTGATTGGAACACTCAACAAGGTGACCACAGTGTGTGTGTGTGTGTGTGAGTGAGACAGACAGACAGAGAGAGGAACAGAGAGAGGGAGTGAGGGAGGGAATCAGAGAGAGACTGACAGACACACACACACACACACACACACAGAGACAGAGAGGGGGAGGGAGGGAGAGAAAGATAGACAGACAGAGAGACACACACAGAGTGAGTGATTAAGTGAATGAGTGAGAGACAGACACACCCACATACACAGAGTGACAGAGAGAGAGGAAGGGAGGGGAGAGAGACAGAGACAGACACACACACACACAGAGTGAGTGAGAGACAGACAGACACACACACACACACACAGAGTGACAGAGATGGGGGAAGGAGGAGAGAGAGACAGAGATACAGAGAGAGAGACAGACAGATAGACACCCAGAGAAAATGACAGAGGGAGACAGAGAGGGAGGGAGGGAGGGAGAAAGAGACAAAGAGCCAGAGAGAGAGAGAGAAAGAAAAAGAAAAAAAGAAAGTGGGAGAGAGAGATGAAATTAAAAACAACAACATACAAACCTAACTTACTCAAACTATCCAAGGAAATGCAAGGCCAATGTTCACATTAGTGGTTGTGACTTTGTCAGTCGTTGTCAGGATGTAATTTTCTCTACATTGTAAGGCAAATTTTACGGAATTTAACGTTATCAATAAATAATATCGTTCTAAAGTTTTTGTTTTATTAGTTGTGTTATTTGTATCCTCCCGACCTATGTGGATACTTGCATGCAGAATATTCTCAATAAAAACTTATTGAAACTAAAAACAGTGTACCATCCTATGTATTTTCGGTTTTAAAAATGTGGCTCTCAAAATAAATTTCAATCGTGGTTTTGGCGAGATTTGGCTCAGTTGAAAAAAAAGGTTGCCCACTACTGGTATAGTCCAATCAAGAAATGAAAAGGATGTGAGAGACTGGCTGGCTGAGGAATTATAGGAATTGATGTCCATACCTCTTCAATCTTCCAAGGCTATGAAACACTGATGCATAAGCTTCTATTAGATTACTATTGTTAGTAAATTTTGCTTTTGGGAAGAAATGATGGCCAAATAACCAACAACTCAAAAACACGATCCATAACTGATTACAGTTGATGGCTCAGTAGTTAAAGATGTTGAGCTTGTCATCTGGAAAGCTAACAGCCCAGGTTTGAGACCCGAGCTCTGAGTGACGGGATGAGCCCCCGTTACTTGCTCCAGCTCTTGCCCATCTAGCAGTACAAAAGTATGCAAATGCGAGTAGATAAATAGGTACTACTTCTATGTACCTATTAAATGTACAATGTTCCATGCACCTCGCCATATAATCATGCTGGCCACATGACCATGAAAATGTCTTCAGACAGCACTGGCTCTCTTGGCTAAGAAATGGAAATGAGCACAGTCCCCCTAGAATCAGACACAACTGGACAGGAGAAAAGTTAATAAGTGTTTTATCGCCTTAAATGTTGCTAAGCTAACTAACCTGCTTCTTCAGAATAATATTCTCATAACTTTATAGTAAAACTGATTATTTTGTCATATCAAGTGATGTATTTAATCTCTGATGGCACAGAGTGAAATAACAAATAATAATGTTATCTGATGGTTGTAACTAGGTTCTTAATAATCTGAAACTGACAACCTGTTCTAGATAAGGTTTTATCTAAAAAGGGTAAATGTTGAAAAAAATATTATTCCTGGTCTATTCCGGCTTTTCTATACAGTATCTGCTTAAATTCCCCCTCCCCAGCTGCCACTTCTGTTCAATTGTGTCCAGTTCTTGGAGACTGCCTGGACAAGTCCCTGTAATTATCTTGGGAAGATTTTTCAGAAGTGGTTTATCATAACCCTGTTCTAGGACTGAGAGAAAGTGACCAGCCCAGGTCACTTAGCTGGCTTTGTGTCTAAGGGGAGACTAGAACTCAGAGTATCCCCGTTTCTAGCCTGATGAACCATTATATCAAACTGGTGTAAAAATATATTATTGGAGTCTCTATTAAGCTTTATAAAAAGTAGCTTTCTCTCAGAATTCCAAAAACCAAGGTAATCAAATTTCTTATTACTATATTTATATTTCAATTTTCTCTAGGAATGCAGCAAATGGAAGATTCAAGACAGCTACAAGGAAGTATTTCTTCATAAGTCCATTATTAAAGATTGGAATTTGCTGCAGTTAATTTAAAATGTTTTAAAAGAAAAGAGAGACAAAGTTATTGGTGGCTACTACACATGAATGACTACTGTGAAAAGATTCCTGTATTTTTCAACAGAATGTAAAGACTTAATAGAAAAAATATTTTTGTTTTGAAAAGGGAGATATTATGACAGGATAGAGTCCTAAATATAGGTCTATTAAAATTAGTGTAAAGTGAGAATTGCTAACTATCATATGAAAGCCACTCAAGATGTTTTGTACAAAGTTTCTGTAATACAAGAATTAGCTATGAACAATTGTACTTGTTGAAACATACCAGTGACAATGAGGAACGTAAGAACAATTTAGAAATAGTCTAACTGTATAAAATTAAAAGTGTATCTAATCCATTCTTCTATTCCCATCAACCAGATATCTTATACCGTGTTTTGGCCCCCCAAATAAGCGCTTGGCCTTATTTTTGGGGAGGTCTTATTATTTTTGAGGTGTAGGAGGTGGTAAGCGTGGTCCTCATGGCTGCTGCAATATTTTCGGATGAGAGTATATTTTAGCGCATGCACTCAAAAGCCTGATTGAGCTTATTATCCGGGGAGGTCTTATTTTCAGGGAAACAGAGTAGGAAGTTTACCAACAAAATATGAATATAACAGCCTCCTGCTCATGTTCCCTAACAATTAGTAATAAGAAACATCCATTTTCTGGTGGTGTTTCTGGTATTAGAAATAGTATATGCATTGTACAGATTGAAGTTCACAGAAAATTCAGTCTTTAAATATTGGTAAACAAACCAAATCCAGCATGGTCTCCTGCTTTCTGAAATAAATGGGATAAGGCAGGGAAACAAATATTGCTTAATTTCTCATTACATCAATCGAAATTCTCCACTGATCAAAACATTCTTGAATAGCAGGACCTCCTTCATTTAAAGTATGCAAGATTAGATTCAAATCCTATCTTCACAGATAAAATTTACATAGTTAATTCCTCATTGTTTTATTAATCTAAACATTTGTATTTATTAATTTAAACATTTGTATTCCATCTTTCAGTTCTAATTGAACAATCTTTGATGGTAATTTCCCTGGCCTAAAACAAAAAGACAAATCTCAGTTTCATCCTCCTTTTCTCATTTACTAATCTAAGATATTAAAGTGAATCCTCTTATTAATTGCTTCATCAGCAGTTACAGAAATATATCAGAGTGTTCAGCTATGGAGATAAAGTCCATTCATCCTTGCAACTTCAAAGTTGTAAGAATAACTAGTCACACTTGCCAGATTTAAAATGTAAACATCTGCTTATAAACAAAGTTAGGGAATACATATAGAGATATATCTTGTGTTTGTGAACTTTAATCTGCCCAAACTACTGAAGCTCATCTTTTAGCATTTTAGGACATATTTTAAACAGTATCATTTGTTAGATCTATTCATTAAAGATATTTGTTTTCATATTGTAGCACAACATCCAGTATCTTTGGTTTCTGGTCAGGGGAAATAATACAGCATTGCATTATAAAAGCAAAAGAAACCATTATATTTGCTAGAAGGTTATGACCAAATTCATTATATATTAGCAGTGACTGGAATTTCAAGCACTGTTGGGAAAAAAGAGTATTAATGAGCTAGTGTAGCATGCTGAACACTGGCTTTATATATTTTGGTATCTGCATCCAACCAGCTCATCCAGTAATTAAACACCATCTTTTCAACGCAGTTATTTGCAGTAGATGAAAAGTAGGCATCCATAGAAGTTATGTTCATGTTCTTCAATATGAGTTTTTACTGATCAAGAATACCCCTCTTTCATCTTCAAACTGTCTTGCTTCATTCAGGCCATTACCAGCATCAATCAGTAACTCAGAACCTGAACTATTTCAGATTTAGAGTTAAGGCAGAGTAAAAATATACCATCTAGCCCATGTTTGTCTATTGAGAAGAAAGGGATTGGTCTGATAAACCAAATTTTCAAACTTAGGTCTATTTCTGTGACTTCTGTGGCTAATCAATCAGAACAATTAGAAATATATATTTCTTCTGATGCTGTCAAGTCTTCTTTATTTAAATAGGTAACTGCACACAAAAGTGGTAGTTCAGGCAAAACCATTTAGTTTTAAGAGTATTTATACAGCACAAAATTCAAATACTGTAAAACAGTATGCGAGCTGGTGAAAAAATAATCAAAAATGCTGATGAACAAATACAAAGAAAAGTCTAGATTTTCCTTACACTTCATTTCTGTTACTCTCCACCAAGAGTCTTTACCAATGTTTCCAAATGAAATGAAATACTGTATAGCTCATTAGCAATATATAGTGTGTGCTTCATATACAGAAAGTCTTGGATTAGAATCAGACTCTGGCAGCTAAAACTCTGCGTAACAGCATAGGCAAAATAATACTAAATGGATCAATTGTATAAGGGAGATTTCTTTTCTAGTCCACGGGAAGCTTTTTCCTGGTATATCTTATGAAGTTATAAAAGAAGTGATATTATATAATACATTTTCTGACCAAAGCATCTTATATGATGATCTATTTCTCTAACTACAACATTAAGAAGATAGAATGAACAAGGCATTTTGTGGTGATGCTCACTATAAATTATAATCATACTTTTTATGGATGTTTAGCCACTCTCAGCAAAAAAATCTTGCAGAAATTCAGAACAATGTATTCATAAGTATAAGGCCAAATTCTAGTGGCATAGTTTGCATTTCACACTAATTCAAAACAAGTCACTTTATGACTCAGTATTATATAAAACCAGGCCATAACTACATCACTTTACCCCATTTCTAAACTTTGTCATAAATGATTATCAGCTGTGCAGTACAACAAATTCTATATTCATGATCAAGATCTTATTAGTTCAGTGGGGCTTATAACTTACTTAACAGAACTGTAACCTCAAGGGAAAAAAATAAATATATATCCATTTTTAAAAAAAAGTACAGTCAGCTTGTACAGGATTCACACCCTCACAGCCTATATTAAAAAAAAAAAAGAACTCCTTCCACTCTGTGTAAACTTTCTTCCTAAGTATTCGGATGCAGCAGATATATTACACCTACCTAGAAAGCAGAGCCAGTTTCTGTTCAAGCATCATCTCCAACTTCTGGGCTTGTTTGGAGAGCCAGTGATCTACCCCATGAAGCCGATAGCAGGTCTCCAACATCAATCGGAAATCGGCCACAAAATCAGTAATTCCTCTGTACTGGCCAGAAGCAAATTTTTCTTCCATTTTCAACAGCCACATCCCGGACAATTGCTGAGTTTTGGGGCAAGGTAGAAGACAGCCACTATTTTCTTCCGCGGGAAAGTGGGCAGCTCCCGTTTGGCCGCGTTCACTTTTTTGGTTTTCCCAAGATCTCAAAAAAGGAGCCGTCAGAGGCCGGTGCTTTTCTAAGAGAAACTCGCTCAGGATCCGATAACCCTGTTGCAATTCCGGGCTCAGGTTTTGCTCCCAATCGGGGTGGCCGCCAGCGCTCCCTCCTTCGAGCTTGTCTGCCGTCGGGAGGCAGCCGGTGAGCGCCGGGTCCGTTAATGCCTCCGTTCCGTGCTCCCCAGCTCCGGCCGTCGTGGCAGCCACCACCGCCACCTCCTCCTTCTCCGGCGGCGGCATCTCCATGTCGCCGCCGTCGCCCTCTTCTTCTTCTTCGCTGCCGTCGCCCTCCTCTTCCTCCCCTTCGGGCTGCGCCGGATTCATGCCCCGCCGCAGCTGCGTATGTCGGCGCCCGTGGAAAGCGGTCCCGGCATCCAAGAACTTGGAAAAAGTCGGCGCCGCTTCAGCCGGCCTAGACAGCTCCCGCCTGCCTCTTCTGGTTAGGCCGGCCTCGGTCAAAAAAAAGAAGGTGCCGCTTCGGCGGCCCCTCCGCCGCCGCTTTGCGCGCTTCGCCTTGCCCCCGAAATGCGGCGGCAGAGGCCCTCTCGTCGTGGAGAAGAGCCGTAACCTGTGGCGGCAGGTGAGAGCCGCTCTAAACTCGCCCGGGTGGGAGGAAACGGCTTCGGAAAGCCCGCCGAGAGTTCCCTCAGAAAAAGGCTGCCAGGGACACCTCAGCCCTTGCGTCGCAGGACCGAGAGGGGCGTGAGGCACAGCCGACAGGGAATACCTGCCTGAGTGGAAGGAGCGGCTGCCGAGGAGGGCTCGGGGCTCATTGCCTCGCTCCCCCCTCCGGAGCCAGAGGCGTCCCGACCGGTAGGGAGACCTGCGCTCCCTTCCTAGCTCTGCACCCGGGCCCGAACGAAGCTTCTCTCCAGCCCCGCTGCCTCGGCAGAGGGACGAAGCCGGCGTGCTGTCAGTTAATGGGGGGCGCTGCCAGACCTCAGCAGTCCCCTCCCCCCCCAAGCCAAGAGACAGAGAGAAGTAGTGGGAGAACCCAACCTCCACCGTCTGCGCAAGCGTAGTCGCGGCGGACTCTCCGGTTGCGTTGACTGCGCGCTTTGTATTGGACACCTGCTGGAGAGTGACATCATCAGGGAGTGACGAGAGAGAGTGAGGGAGAAAGAGCGAAAAGACGGGGAGGCCGGCCGCTCGGTTAGGGCCGTTGGTTGCTGGTAACCGAGAAGGATGGAAAGCTGACCGTAGAGTCCAAAGGGAAGAGCTGCCACAGATGCGAGTGCAAGTAAAATCGTAAAGCGGGTGTTAAGACTCATTGGAAACGTTAGAAAAGTTCGGAGTTGCGCTGTTCTACCTGCATTTCGTGAATCTCCGCCACCAACTGCAGCCTGGATTGTCCACCGTTTGTGATTCAGGCGCGGCTTTGAAAACAGCCAAGGAATGGAAGACCCTGGTTATAGGACTCTATCGATCTCAAGCTTCAAGTAGCTTTTTCTTTTTTTTCTTTTTTTTATTAAAAGAGTTTTGTACAAACAAATTTTCCCCCTTTTCACCCCCCCCTCCACACAATATAAATCTCATACAAATGCTATACCCCCCCAACCCCCCCGCAAAAATTCACATTCAAATATTATACCAAACACTTTACCCCCTCCCCTCCCCCCATCTTAAAATAGATTACTCATAACCCCTCTCCTCCCAACAAACACTATATAAATTTCTCTTAAATTAATAATAACACATTGATCATTTTCTAAGCTAATTTAACATCTATAACTCTTAATATAAATTTCTCCTAGCCTAACAATGTTTCATTAGTCCCATCTTCTAATTTATTCATACATATATATTGCCCCACCCTCCACCCTAACCCTCCCACACCTCCCACACAAACCCACCCCCCTGACTTCCGCTGTATACCACTCTAACAATTCCAAACATCCCATATACTATTTACTCTGATCATCTATCGGTCTAAACATTCTTACCTAAAGGCTAGATAATAACTCCTAGTCTGGTATTTATTCTGTATATAATCAATCCATTTTGCCCATTCCTGTGTGTAATCCTCCTGTTTCTGAGCTTTTAAGAAAGCTGAAATTTTTGCCATTTCAGCGAACCCCACCACCTTCTGAATCCATTGATCAATTGTCGGCAAAAAATCTTTTTTCCAATGTTGCGCAATCAACAACCTAGCTGCTGTAACCATATACAAGGCCAATTTTGTTTCCCCTTTGGTAAAATCCTTAACTATACCCAATAAAAACATTTGTGGAGTGAATTGTATTCTTTTCTTAAATACATTCTGCATAACCCACCATATTTTTATCCAAAAAGCTTTAACCTTGTTACAAGTCCACCATACATGAAAAAAGGTAGCATCTAGACACCCGCATCTCCAACATTTTGGTTGAACATTTGGGTACATGCATGATAATTTTTTAGGATCTAAATACCATCTGTAAAACATTTTATAGAAATTCTCCCTTAAATTCTGTGACTGTGTAAATTTAACATTCTGAACCCATATTTTCCCCCACGTTTCCAACATAACCACTTCACCAAAATTCTGAGCCCATTTAATCATACAATCCTTAACCAATTCACTTTCTGAGTCTCTTTCTAACAGTACATTATATATTCTTTTAACTTGTTTTGGACCAGTCTCTTTTATCTGCTTAATCAGTTCCACTTCTTTATCCATAAAGCCGACCCTGCGATCTTCTTCCCATCTCTTCTGAAGCTGTATGTAATGTAACCAATTTAAAGTAATTCCTTCTTCCAACAGCTGTTCCAAAGTTTTTAACTTCCATTCGCCCCCATCAGCAATAAGCACATCTTTATATAAACAACCCCCGAGTGACTTAATATTCATAATCCCCATGGTGTCTGCAAGATCCAACCAAAGCAGTATTTTATAATCCCAATTGGGCCGGTGCTTCTTCCATATTCTCATCAAGGCACTACGGAGAACATGGTTGTTGAACACTTTATCCACCCTGTCTTCATAAAAAAGATATGCATGCCATCCCAGAACAAGATCATGGCCTTCTATATTGAGCAATTCCATTTTTGTTTTCCCGAACCAGTCTGCTACATGCGTTAATACCGCAGCTTCATAATACAATCGAAGGTTTGGGAGTCTGAGGCCGCCTCTTTCACGTGTATCTTGCATAATCTTCATCTTTACTCTCGGTTTTTTCTCCTTCCAAACAAATTTATTTAATGTTGTTTGCCAATTTAACAAGGTTTTATCTGACTTAAGCACGGGATTTATCTGGAATAGAAAGATAAATCTAGGTAGAATGTTCATTTTAATTGCTGAGATCCTTCCAAGCAAAGACAATTGTAACTTTTTCCATGCTTCAAGATCTTTCTGTATCTTTTGCCACAACACTTCATAGTTATTTGAGAAAAGTTTTGTGTTTGATTCTGAAATTTGTATTCCTAAATATTTAACTTTAGAAACTATTTCAAAACCTGCTAAACTTACAAGTCTCTTTCTTTGAGTCTCTGTCATGTTTTTAACCATCATTTTCGTTTTGTTTTGATTTAGTCTAAACCCAGACACCATGCCAAATTCTATTATGATATTTTTCATCTGGATTATTGATTTCAAAGGATGTGAAAGGGTAACAACCAGATCATCGGCGAATGCTCTAGTTCTGTATTCCTTTTGCCTAATAGCTATGCCATCTAAGGATTTTGAGTCCCGAATTGCGTTCAACAAGACTTCCAAAGTTAAAATAAATAACAATGGGGATAATGGGCAACCTTGTCTTGTGCCTTTTTGTATCTCGAAAGTTGTTGACAAATTTCCATTAATAATAAGTTGTGCATTTTGTTGCTGATAAATTGCTCCAATCGCCTGCCACAATCGTGGTCCCATATCCATCTTTTCCAAAGTCTTGGTTAGAAAGTTCCAATTCACTCGATCGAAGGCCTTCTCTGCATCCAAGAAAACCAGCACTGCAGAGATCTGCTTATTCTTATCAAGATAGTCAATTAAATCTATGAGTTGCCTTACATTCTCCTTCATATGTCTGCCTTCAATAAATCCTGCTTGACCATGATGAATAATCTCTTGAATAACCGGCATCAATCTGTTGGCTAGTACCTTAGCAAATATTTTATAATCTGTGTTCAGAAGAGATATCGGCCTGTAATCCTCTGGTTTCTTAGGGCCCTCTTTATCTTTAGGTATCAATGAGATAAAAGCCGCTTTCCATGAGGGAGGTATTTTACCTCCTTGTTATATATTACAAAATAGTTGTGTAAGATATTCAATCATTTCCAGTTGTAAAGTTTTATAATACGTTGCAGTCAAACCATCAGTCCCTGGAGCCTTAGCTAATTTAAGTTGATTTATAACTAAAGTGATCTCATCAGCGGTTATAAGACGTTCCAAATTTGCCTTTTGAAGCACAGAAATTTTTGCAACCCTTTTTCCTTCCAAAAAATCATCTATTAACTTGTTCTGTATATTATCCTGTACATATAGCTTAGTATAATAGTCCACAAATGATTTTTTAATCAACTCTTGTTGATATACCATCTTCCCTCGAAACTCAATTTTATCAATAATTCTGTCATTCATATTCCTTCTCAAAGTATATGCTAACCATCTACCAGGTTTATTAGCGTTGGCAAAGGTGTTATGTTTAGCAAATTGCAAATTGGTTGCTGTTTGTTCTGCTATAAGCATCTGAAATTGATCTTTCAACAGCTTTAGCGCCATCTGGAGCGCCTGGTCATTCGGGTTTATTATAAGCAGCTGTTCTTTGCGTTTTATTTCATCTTCCAATTCCATTCTCCTTTTCTGTCTAATTTGTTTGTGTTTAAAGTTCATATGTATCAGGACCCCACGCATATAAGCTTTACTTGCATCCCAAACTATTTCAATGGGAGTGCCCTTATTCATATTAAAACTGAAAAATTCCTTCATGTGTTTTTTAAGTTCATCAACATTTTTTTCATTTCTAAATAAATTTTCATTTACTCTCCAAGACCTTCTTGGCCTCATCCCTAATTCAATTTGTAACCACACCGGACTATGATCGCTAAGTGTCCTGGCGAAAATCTTGGATTTCTTGGCTTTAGGAAGTAGATCCGGTGTTAACAAAAAGAAATCAATCCTTGAAAAGGATTTATGTCTATCTGAATAGAAAGAAAAATCCATCTCATTTAGATGTTGCGTCCTCCAAACATCTTTTAATTTCAAATCGTCTTGTAAATCAAAAAAAGCCTTTGGTGATTTGGTAGTGAATTTCGTCTTTGTACTCTTGTCTATCTTTGGAGAAATCACTCCATTCCAATCTCCCATTATTAGAATACTTTTAAAGTTCCAGTCTAAAATTTTTAAATGGAGCATCTTATAAAAACTTTCTTGGCATTGGTTAGGAGCATATATTCCTAGCACCAAAATGGAACCGAAGTCTGTATCAAATTGAATTGCTATATATCTACCAGCGTCATCTGCCTCTATAACTTTAGTTGAAAATCTTTTATTTATATATATCACCACACCATTTTTCTTTACCAAATCAGAGGCAGCATAAAATGTTCCCAGTTTTGAATTCACTAAGTACTTCTGGTCTTGCAACCTAATATGAGTCTCTTGAAGGCAAACAACATCATTATTAAATTGCTTCAAATAATAAAATATTTTTTTCCTTTTTTGTGGGGAGTTCATTCCATTCACGTTCCAAGATAATAGCTTAAGCATCTTTAGATCTGGTCTGGAGCGCTGAAAGCATTTGCTGAAGATCTCTCTCCACAAGACCAATCTTCGGCCCTGCTCCTCCCATGGCTCCGGTTTGCTTCTTAGCTTCTTTCTTAGCACATTGTGTTTGAGGGTCGACGCGCTTGTGAGATTCTAACATTTGTCTAGTCGTGGATCTGGTAATACGTTGTTCGACAGGTTTAAATATCGGCATTTCAGTGAGAGACTTAGAAGGTCCTTCTTCCAAGAAGGAACACAACAGAGATCCAGAGGGTCGACTCCACCTACAGGCACCCTGCCCCTCCTTCTCTTTTTGTGTCTGCATTCTTTGCTCTTCTGTCTCTTTCTCAAACATCCTCTGCTCTAAGACATCCAAATCTACTGGTGTTGGTGTAGATGTACGTGGGGGGGTTGCATTTTTTCTTGAGTATTCCATGATAAAAGTCTCTGGCTTTATCTATTGTATTCAGACGGTACCTCACC